>NC_141876.1:586312167-586620605 GCF_056163025.1 Triticum urartu | reverse complement strand
GACGGTGGCAGTAGCCTGAACCTGCTTTATTAGGATACAGTGCGGAAAATGGGCATCAATCCCTTGAGGATTAAACCCACCAGAACGACCTTTAAAGGCATCATACCAGGTGTAGAAGCCAACTGTACAGGCTCAGTTACACTTGAAGTGGTCTTCGGATCTCCGGATAATTTCCGAAGCGATGAGTTAATCTTCGACATAGTCCCGTTCCGCAGTGGCTATCACGCACTGCTCGGGCGAACCACATTTGCCAAGTTCAATGCGGTGCCGCACTACGCATACCTCAAGCTCAAGATGCCAGGCCCTCGAGGCGTCATCACGGTCAATGGAAACACCGAACGCTCTCTCTGAACGGAGGAGCATACGGCGGCTATCACAGCGGAAGTACAAAGCAGCCTCTCATGGCAATTCTCCAGTCCGGCCATTAAACGTCCGGACACCGTCAAACGCGCCCGGAGTAACCTACAACAAGACCGCCTGGCACGTTCCGAGCAAGCGTAGCAATGCGGCCCCAACCCCAGCCCTCACGAACTTGGCGAAACCAGTGTTGCGCGTACATAACTACGCTCTAGAAATACCATGGGCACAGGGGGAGGGGCACCATCACGGCACGCCCGAAACGCGGCTTAAACCGCACTAGGGGCTGCCGATTTCTTAATTTTCTCTTATTTTTAGGACTCCATTCTTCGGAAGGCTTGTCCGGCAGTACAATTGCCGCACAAACGATACAACCAGGGAAGTAGAAAGCTACGCCGCACTACGGAACTCTAAGGTGGTCTCTATAACGAGTAGTATACCTGTTTCGCATAACATTCCGCAGCTCGCCTCTAGAAAGGACATACTTGATAGTCCCATATTTTGCTTATCGCACTATTTGTATCGTTCTGCTTTGATCGCAGCTTTTTTAAATAAACAATGCATAGCTTTCGTCTATTATTGCATTACCTCTTTTTTACGAATATATGTTCATTAATGACATGTTGCACCCGTACACTTTGGTACGGCTAATACGCCAGGGGCTTAAGTACCCCACAACATGGTGTGACAAGTCCGAACATTTTCACAAGTGCGACACCCCGAACTTATAGCATTATATGCATCGGCTCCGAATCATGTCTTGGGTCAATAGTTGGGTTTGCCCGGCTCCTATGTTTTGGTACCTTACGTTCCGTCATATCGGCTAAGGTAGCACTAGGAGAACTACTGCGATTGTGCCCCAGTTGAGCTAGGCTAAGAACCTCAGTAGCGAAAGCTAAAACTGACCATCATGATGAGGCGAGAGCTGGTCGCTGTTCAAGAGGTTTTCGAGTCCCTAAAGACTTATGCCGCCTAGAGCGAGGAGTCGGCTTTGTCTGGCCTAGGCGTGGATAGCGCCCCGAACTCGGTCTTCCAAACACTAGGGGCTTCACCAAAATTTAAAATTATAGAATTCTATGGCTAAGCAAGAGTGTTCAAGCACTATAGTCCGATTACCTTGTTCGTTGTGTTGAGCGCCTCCCTCGAAGGGCCCAAGAATGGGAAAAAGAGTGCTCATGTTTATCCCGAACACCCCAGCACTCGTGCCATGTGGGCAGAAGCCGATGACTCTCCATTTCTCAAATTTGATAAACGGCCGCACAGAAGGTAATATTTTAAATTCAAAAAGCATTACTTAGCGCACATGAACAAGTTTTCAGCGCAAAGGACAAAATGAGCGAGTTCAATGAAAAATTACATTCATGGAACATCCATCCGCCACAAGGCAGGCACCCTTCAGAATGCCCTCATAATACATCTCGGGCTTGCGATGCTCCTTGCCCGGCGGTGGCCCGTCGTTCACAAGCTTCTCAGCATCCAGCTTGCCCCAGTGCACCTTCACACGGGCAAGCGGCCTACGAGCACCCTCGATGCATACGGAGCGCTTGATGACTTCGAGCCTTGGACAGGCCTCCACCGGCCGCCTCACCAGCTCGAAGTAGCTCCCAGGCATGGCCTCTCCAGGCCACAGCCGGACTATAAGGCCCTTCATGGCCTGTTCGGCCACCTTATGGAGCTCGACCAGCTATTTCAGCTGGTCGCTTAAGTGCACCGGGTGTTCGGCCTCAGCATACTGAGACCAGAACACCTTCTTCATCGAGCTTCCCTCCTCGGCGCGGTAGAAGGCGGCGGCATCCGACAAGCTATGGGGCAAGTCTGCGAATGCTCCTGGAGAGCTCCGGATTCGGGTAAGTGACAAGTAATTCACTTTTACGTGCTTGCTTTGCATAAAGAATGCCTTACCCGCCGCTATCTTTTTTACTGCCTCAACCTCTTGGAGGGCCTTCTGGGCTTCGGCCATGGCAGACTTGGCATCTTCAATGGCCGCCGCAAGCTCAGACTCTCGCGTCTTCGAATCAAGCTCCAAACTCTCATGTTTTTTCATGAGAGCCTGGAGCTCTTGCTGCACCTTGCCAACCTGCGTCTCATGCTTCTCCCGCTTGGTGCGCTCCATGGCCGCCCTCTTTTTGGCCTCGGATAGCGCTTGCTTAAGGGTCGCCACCTCAGTTGTGGCCCCTACAATAGCCGTGTTAATCCTGTCACTTTTTGCAATTACACCTTTCACATATTTCAATAAGGTATTTCTTACCTTCCTTCTCCTCGAGCTGCTGCTTGGCTAGGCCGAGCTCTTGCCCGGACCGCTCGAGGTTCTGCTTCAGCGTATCCAGATCCGCAGTTAGTGCGGCGGAGGCCAGCAGCAAAGCCTGCATACGCATATTGACTTGATTATGTTAGATTCCTGCGATTATTAGATCCTCTATTCGGCTTTTCTTTTTGAATGCCGAACAGAGCATCAGGGGCTACTGTCTATGCGGTAATATTTTTACATATTCTTTACATACCTCAAAGCCTGTTAGAAGGCTGGCACAGGCTTCAGTCAGTCCGCTCTTGGCGGACCGAACCTTCTGGATCACCACACTCATAACAGTGCGGTGCCCCTCGTCGATGGAGGCGCCGTTAAGCGTCTCCAGCAAATTGTCCGGTGCCTCCGGTTGGATGAAGGTCACCGGCTCGGTAGGCTTGCTCCTCTTGGAAGGAGGCTGCCTACCGGAGTCCGGAACCGTTGAAGGTTCCGGCGCGATGTCCGGCTCAAGGCCGGACTTGGGGCCCTTGGGGGTTCTATCCCCTTTACGCCTGGAGTCCGGGAGGTTGCCTTGCGGTGCCTCCAGGACCACCTCCTCCTGACTTGGAACCTGTTGGGACGCCTCCTCGGCGCCGTCCGTAGGGTGGGGGGAGGAAGCCGTCGGAAGCGAATTCACATACGACGAGTCCAGGGAGCCGCTCGATGACTCGTCGAGCCCGCCCTTGGGCGGACTGCACAATCATGTTTGACATAAGGAAATGTTGTGCAATGTGGGAATACTATGAATCACTCTGGTATCCAGATACTTACGATCTCGCCAGGGGCTTGGCCCTGTGCAGCCACTCCTCTTTGCCGTCGTCGGCGTTGGTGGAGCCGTCCGAAGGAAGGGTTTCCCCCTTCTTGGACCCTTCGGCCTCCCCAGTTGGGGCGGCCATCCTTTTCTTCTCCCCCCCCCCCCCCCCCCCGCTGAAGGGGGAGAGGTCTCTTCTTCCTCCTCCTCGTCTTCACGGGAGGAGTGCGTCTTGGAGTCATCGGATGATGAACCCGACACCCCCAGGCGCTGGGCACTCTTCCGAGTCCCCGTGGCCTTCTTCTTGGCCTTCTTCTCCGGCACCACATAGGGTACCGGAACCAGCAGCTTCGCCAAGCGAGCGTCCGCTTGGCCTTTGGGCAAAGGAGCCAGACAGTTGATCTGTCCGGACGTCTCCTGCCAATCCTGTCAAAGGTAAGGGAGCTTAAGATCCCGCATGGAGTCAAACTATGAAAAAGTAATACCCTGTAAAAGGTAAATACAGCTTACCGCACGAGCGCGACGCTGCGGGCTGAATCCGTGATCCTCGGTAGCGGATGCGGGGGCCTCGGCGCCCTTGAAAAGCACCATCCAGGCATCTTCGTACGTTGTGTCGAAGAGCCTGCTTAGAGTTCGGTGCTGCACCGGGTCGAACTCCCACATGTTGAAAGCCCGTTGTTGACACAAGAGGATCCGGCGGATGAGCATAACCTGGACTACGTTGACAAGTTTGAGCTTCTTGTCCACCATGGTTTGGACGCATGTTTGGAGTCCGGTCAGCTCTCCTTCTTTACCCCATGATAGGTCCGTCTCTTTCCAGGAGGTGAGCCGTGTAGGGGTTCCGGAACGGAACTCGGGGGCTGCGACCCATTCAGGGTTGCGCGGCTCGGTGATGTAAAACCACCCCGATTGCCACTCCTTTAGGGACTCCACGAAGGAGCTCTCGGGCCATAGGACGTTGGGCATCTTGCCCACCATGGCGCCTCCGCACTCCGCCTGAGTGCTGTGCACCACCTTCGGCTTGACATTGAAAGTCTTGAGCCATAGGCCGAAATGGGGCGGATGCAGAAGAAAGCCTCGCAGACGACGATAAACACCAAGATATTGAGGACAAAGTTCGTGGCCAGATCGTGGAAATCCAGGCCATAGTAGAACATGAGCCCCCGGACAAATGGGTGGAGAGAGAAACCCAGTCCGCGAAGGAAATGGGGGAGGAACACCACCCTCTCATGGGGCCTAGGGGTGGGGATGAGCTGCCCCTCTTCGGGAAGCCGGTGCGCAATGTCATTAGACAAGTATCCGGCCTTCCTTAGTCTTTTGATGTGTCCCTCCATGACGGAGGAGACCATGCACTTGCCTCCCGCTTCGGACATGGCTGGAGAAGGTTGAGGTGGGGTGTGCGGACTTGGGCGCTGGAGCTCGAGTGCGCGGAAATGGATAGGCAAAGGAGGAAGAAGGCGTGGATGAAAAGGTGGATCCTTATCCCCTTATATGGGCAGACGCGACTATGCGCCCCCACCAGCCTGGTAAAACTCGCTTATCTCCCAAGCGCCGTAGTCAATGGCGCGGTTGGGTTACCCACACCCATATTGATGAGAATCCCGGAATAAGGGGACACGGTCTCTGCTTTAACAAGACGTGCCAAGGAAACCTTCTCGCTATATAAACGCGCTAAGGTGGGACGATAAAATGATTCCAATAAAGACTTGGCAGTGGTGTGATGTCACGCTATGGAATACGTCAGCAAATTAGATTTGTGTAAATATTATTCTCTCTATGGCAATATGTGGAAACTTATTTTGCAGAGCCGGACACTACCTTTGTGTTCAAAATCTTCTATGAAGTACTTGGAGGAGGAACCCACCTTGCAATGCCGAAGACAATCTGCGCGCCGGACTCGTCGTCATTGAAGCCTCATTCAGGGGCAACTGAGGGAGTCCTGGATTAGGGGGTGTCCAGATGGCCAGACTATACCTTCGGCCAGACTCCTGGACTATGAAGATACGAGATTGAAGACTTTGTCCCATGTCCGGAAGGGACTTTCCTTGGCATGGAAGGCAAGCATTGGCGATACGGATATGTAGATCTCCTACCATTGTAACCGACTCTGTGTAACCCTAGCCCTCTCCGATGTCTATATAAACCGGAGAGTTTTAGTCCGTAGGACGAACAACAATCATACCATACACTACAAGAAACCTGTTAATCCATGACGGATTTGCCATGACATTTTTTAAAAACGTCATGGACGGCCTGGTACAGCTCCGCAGGCCCGCCTAAGCCCGTTAAAGCCCGCCTAACCGTTCATCGTATAAAAGGGCTAACCCTAACACCATCGCCACCTCATTTCTCCGTCTCTCCCTCCTCCGCACTGCCTCCTCCTAAATCCCCATCGCCGCCACCCACCACCTTTTCTCCTCCCTTATCCCACAGCTCCTCGTCGGTCATCCCCCTCCCCTCCTCTCACCTCGCCTCACAGCTTCGGCAGCTGTCAGATCCGCCGAACCCCACCCATCCATCTCTCTCTCCCTCTCTCGTGCGGTCCCTCACGCCGCGACCAACGCCCGCCGATTCCGATGACATCCGCTATCGCTCATCACGCCGACAAGCTGGAATTCGACCCCTCCGTCCTCCAGTCCGGGCCGATACGCTGCTCCCGGTCTCCCGCATTCGTGCACGACCCCTAGCCCGTGGCTAGGGTTTCTTTGGCGGCGGCGCATCCATTGCTGGCGCTTCTCCGACGGCTGCTCTCCATCGCATCCCGCGCCCCCTCGCTCCCTCTCCATCTCTTGGATGACGCCCCCTAGCTCGGTGCATTCGCGCGTTTTGGGATGGACGGCGGCGACCCCAACCTCCCCTGCCACGTCTCCGTCACTGCCGTGCATCCTGTGGCAACCCCCACGGCCGCACGACAGCGATGGCCGATCTGCATTGCGACCACTGGATAGCCTATGAACCTGAGCACTTGTACCTCTCCCTCCCTCCCCTACGCCATCCTCTTCTTATTCTATTTTATCTCTTTTTGCTGAATTGTTCGTGCTATACTCAGATATATGGATGTAGTATAGGAGTTATCCATAGTATTGAACTATTGATTTGTTCAATTTCAACACTTGTCAAGCATTTTAGTCATCTAATAAACTGAACTATGTGCAGCTGAAATCAGGGGAAAATAATGGGTGAAAGTAATGAACTGGACCAATTTTCATACTGATAAGTTCAGATATTTGTGGCACCTATTTACTCTTTTGACAAGTTATAAGTTGTGACCACACCATACACACTGGAGAGCTATGGCTAGTCTTTACTTTGTAGTTTGTTGTGCTTATTCTTCTTGCTCAGTTCTGTACACATGTTGGACTTGTTCAAACCGAATCCCTGGGAATCCAGGCCCCTGCATTTTGTTTAAAACTGTTTAAATGAACTGTCCACTATGTTACGCGAACACCACGATGTTGTGTATCTAAAAGCCTATCTCCCCTTCATGTGTCGTGGAGGAAGCCGTGTGCTAGCTTTTTTTGTCTCTTTTGAACATTGAATGACTATAGGAGAATTTCGTACAGTCATTTATTTTAGAAAGTCATACAAAAATTACTAGATTTTTGTATTCACCTACTTTACATCAATGTGTCTATTTGTGTCGCGTAAATCTGTTCCTTGACCGTCCATATTTCTGGATATTTTGGCAGCTAGTAGAATATCTTCAAGTTGCAGAAAAGGCAGCAAACTTTATAAAGGAAAAACCTCTCCGGTGAGCACTGCTACATCTGTCTCTCTCCCCTGCTTGGTTTGATTTAAATGACAGTGGCAATAGCTGTAGTGTTAGTTGACTGTTGTTGGTAATGAAGACTCTCAAGTGGCAATAATTCTTTTATGCTACATGTTGTGCGTGTTCCTTTCTACTTGTATTGTTAGCCGATTCTCATAATCACCAAGTATGTATCTCCATCTTTTATCTTCAATAGTCATCATTGTCAAAAGATTGATCTTTAAACTGGAAAAGTATGATAAATTATTTTGTTATCATACTTATCTTAGCAAGTCTCATGTTCGCGACATCTCCGACCTCTGTTAGCCATTCTGTACTGAACTTCATGCACTGTTGCCAAACACTTTGTCATTTCTCAGGTTTTAGTTCTGTAGCTGATGGACGGGATATTTTTTAGTGAATGTAACATTTCTGGCTGATAGGTTGCTATATTAACCTCAAATTTTGTTATCTAAATCTCTGCATAACAATTTCTATGTTGAATATAATGAATCTATTTGCTTATCTGTTTTGATTCGACCATCTCCTGGTGTTCATATGTTTTGATTCGGTGTGTACCTTAATAACCATTAAGTAATTACATGAGCCATGTAATAAATTAAATTTGTAGTTCTCCGCATCATGGATATTGTTTGTTAGCGATACCATTGTTTTTTATCTATGTACTCAAGAATGCAAAATCGCATCTGCTGTGCATTGTTGTATCTTTCCAGAACCAAAAGAGAAAAGGAGAATTGTACCTCTTCTTACTGTCTAATAAAAGGGAATGTATCACTGTTTCAACCACTTCCAGAAGGTTTCTTTATATGCCAGGAAAAGGGAATTACACTTTATGTATTACTGGATGTCGTTTTAAGTTCTATAGTAGCATTTTTTCTTCCTGTATTGTGGAAACAGTGTTCCTTGTCTGACATATTTCTTTATTGATGCAAAGTGTATATATTAATGCATTATTATTATGTATGTTCTGATTTCCTAAGCGTTGTCCAAAGTTCTTATTGTGTGCTATTTTAAGTACTCATGCTGTACTTGGGGATTATTTCCTTTCTCTACCATTTATGATCCGCTTCCTCAATTCCAAATTAGCTGAATTTGACCAAGTTTATAGGAACATCTATACCATAGAATTAGTTTCATTAGATTCATCGTAATTTTTTTTGTGACATAGTGTCCACTTGGCTGTTCTTGATATTGTACTAATAAAAATGATGGTTCAAATGATAATAACTACTATTGTTGTTGTTGTAATTAACTTGCCATTCTGTAACAGAAGCATATTGTTTGTTACAGGTTTCCTTTGGTGAGAGCCGCAAAGGAAGTTTGAGCTGTAGTGGTGAAGTTGATGATTAAGAGGGTCTGTACAACATTGTATATTTGTTGATAATCTGTTGTAATTGTTATTGAGAGCATGTGAGCTAATGTTGGATGTGTTCTTGTGCACATTTTAAAAAGCATTTACTCAATGAAACAATTGAATAGAAATATGTGAATTGGGCCAAAATATCGTCTATTCAATGGAAATTAATTGTGTTCCGAAAGCTTGTTTGATTGTGTCATGTGTCATGCCATAGCTGTTTGGATGAATATAATGGGCTGGGTTAAAATAAATGGGCTAAACCGCCACAAATAATTGGGCCAAAGCCTAATTGAGATGCCACGTAAAATCCATGTTGGTGCTATGTAGATGCCACGTCAGCTCCATATTGGTACAATGTCATGTCAATCCATGACGGACTAGTCTGTCACAGAAGACCGGGCCTGGGCAAGCTTGCGACAGATCGGTGATGGCCAGGAGCCGTCATGGTGGTACAGTTGTCAAATTATGACGCGATATACATGACGGATTCTAAATCCGTCACGGCCCTCCCTCCATGATGGTTTTGCATTGGTCCATGACAGATCTAATCCGTCATGCATTAACAAGATTCTTGTAGTGATAGGCTATCTTCTAGGGTTTAGCCTCTGTGATCTCGTGGTAGATCTACTCTTGTACTACCCATATCATCAATATTAATCAAGCAGGACGTAGGGTTTTACCTCCATCAAGAGGGCCCAAACCTGGGTAAAACATCGTGTCCCTTGCCTCCTTACCATCCGACCTAGACGCATAGTTCGGGACCCCCTACCCAAGATCTGCCGGTTTTGACACCGACAGAGAGGTTGGGGAAGACTCCGTACAGCAGTAGCATGACGGCGTGGTTTTGGTAGAGGAGCGTGGCACTCCAGCAGGGCTTTGCCAAGCACCGCGAGAGAAGAGGATGGAGAGGAGTAGGGCTGCGCCAGGAGAAGGGGTGCGGTTGCCCTCCCACCCCCCCCACTATTTATAGGGTAAAGGGGAGAGGGGGCCAGACCCTTAGATCCATCTAGAGGGGGTGGCGGCCCCTCGGGGGGCAGCGACCCCCTTAGGGTTTCCAACTAGGGGGGGCAGCGGCCCCCAAGGGTTTCTAACCCTAGGCGCCTTGGGCCCTTGGGGGGGCGCACCAGCCCACTAATGGGCTTGATCCCACCCAATTACAGCCCATTAGGTCCTTCGGGGCAGGTGGACCCTCCCGGTGGACCCCCGGACCCCCTTCGGTGGTCCCGGTACAATACCGATAAACCCCGAAACCTTTCCGGTCACTGAAACTGGACTTCCCATATACAAATGTCTACCTCCGGACCATTCCGGAAATCCTCGTGACGTCCAGAATCTCATCTGAGACTCCGAACAATATTCGGTAACCACGTACATCTACTCCCTATAACCCTAACGTCATCGAACGTTAAGTGTGCAGACCCTACGGGTTCGGGAGGCATGCAGACACGACTAAGACATCTCTCTGGCCAATAGCCAACAACGGTATCTCGATACCCATGTTGGCTCCCACATGCTCCATGATGATCTCATCGGATGAACCACAATGTCAAGGATTCAATCAATCCTATATACAATTCCCTTTGTCTACTGGTATAGCACTTCCCCGAGATTCAATCGTCGGTATACCGATACCTTGTTCAATCTCGTTACAGCAAATCTCTTTACTCATTCCGTAACACATCATCCCATGATCAACTCCTTGATCACACTGAGCTCATTATGATGATGTCCTACCGAGGTGGCCTAGAGATACCTCTCCGTCATACGGAGTGAGAAATCCCAGTCTCGATTCGTGCCAACCCAATAGATACTTTCGGGGATAACCGCAGTGTACCTTTATAGCCACCCATTTACGTTGTGACGTTTGGCACACCCAAAGTACTCATACGGTATCCGGGAGTTGCACAATCTCATGGTCTAAGGAAAAAGATACTTGACATTAGAAAAGATTTAGCAGACGAACTACAAGATCTTGTGATATGCTTAGGATTGGGTCTTGTCCATCACATCATTCTCCCAATGATGTGATCCCGTTATCAATGACATCCAATGTCCATGGTTATGAAACCGTAACCATCTATTGATCAATGAGCTAGTCAACTAGAGGCTCACTAGGGACATGTTGTGGTCTGTGTATTCACACATGTATTACGATTTCCGGAGAATACAATTATAGCAGGAACAATAGACAATTATCATGAACAAGGAAATATAATAATAACCATTTTATTATTGCCTCTAGGGCATATTTCCAACAATCCGTGGGCACGGCTGTCGATAGATTTAATATACACTCTGCAGAGGTTAGTACACTGTACCCACACTACGGAACCCATGGCCTCGAACTCCCATTCGGGTGGACCAATGGCGTTCCGACAAAACCGATCTACTGCCATGACACCCTCCCGGCCACTCAGACACACTCCCAACTGGGCTAGTCCTGGATGGCCCCGTGTCTACCAAAGACACAACGACCACCGTCGTGGCCAAACGTCCCTCACGAGGACCGGATCCATAATAATAACAACAACGGGCACACAAGGTTATGTCTGCTAACCGGGCCAGGGTACCGCACGCCCATAACCTTCCCTAGTTGGAGGCACCGGCGAGAGGCACGACAATAGACCCAGTTAGGACCTTCCGATAAAGGTAAGTGTGGTTGCACTAGTCAGTTCAATATGGTGGCACCATGACTCAGCCAACAGGTGTTCAAGTTCAATTTAATCCGGTTAAACTTGAATGCAAATATGCTGAGCCATGATAAAATAACATGATACAATTACAATGCATGAGCATGATATCAACATAAGCACGGGTGCAACATAACTAGCCACCATATCAACAAGGAATCATATCCAACTAAGCATGGCATACTGACTAGCATGAACATCATAAGTAAATACTTCTCCGAAACATAGCATGACCACTAGCATCAATAATAAATATCATGCAATACATATCAACAATGCCATCATGCAAGCATTTAACCGACTGGATGCAAAGGAACATGCATAACAATGATACTCGGGACAGATGTCAGTCATGCACCGAAGACCATTACCAAAATCAACATGTATTACTGGCAAGCATAAGCATATGAGAGGAATACTGGCAACTAGTAGGGCATGATAATCCGGTGCATAACAACATAGCAAGAAAGTAAGCACTAGCCAAGAATCCTTACCGAATAATGATAACCATGTTTTAAACAAGCAAACATTTAATAAATACTCAAGTTGAACTCCATGGCTACTACATTACTATCATGCTAGTGGGTATTTTGGCTTGCCTGGGGATGAAGAATACACCGGGAGAAATTGCAAGAAGCTTGCGGAAAGAATCACCGAAAAACGTTCTCTCCCGGAGGGGGCTGATTAAGCATAAGGGAAAAATGGTCATTTTCATAATGTTAAAACATAGTGAAAATGATACCAACAGAACAGGTTCGACGAGACGAAGAAGTGGGCGTTGGATTCACCTCAAACGGAGTTGCGAGCAAAAAGTTATAACGGTTTTTCTGCCAGTGACCTATCAGTAATAAAAGCATCACAAACAGGCCCTCAGCAGGAAAAACAGAACGTGCCTTTTCTGAAAATACGTTTTCCAGAAGGTGATAACCCACAAGTATAGGGGATCGCAACAGCTTTCGAGGGTAGAGTATTCAACCCAAATTTATTGTTTCGACACAAGGGGAGCCAAAGAATATTCTCAAGTATTAGCAGCTGAGTTGTCAATTCAACCACACCTGGAAACTTAGTATCTGCAGCAAAGTGTTTAGTAGCAAAGTAATATGATAGTGGTGGTAGCGGCAACAAAAGTAAAGACAGCAAAAGTAATGTTTTTGGTATTTTGTAGTGATTGTAACAGTAGCAGCGGGAAAGTAACTAAGTGAGAACCAGTATATGGAAAACTCGTAGGCACCGGATCAGTGATGGATAATTATGCCGGATGCGGTTCATCATGTAACAGTCATAACATAGGGTGACATAGAACTAGCTCCAATTCATCAATGTAATGTAGGCATGTATTCCGTATATAGTCATACGTCACTACTAGGAAAAGGCCTACTAATGGCGCACCTAATTTGGCCATTAATGGCGCATTAGTGGTGCGCCATTAGTAGCATGCCACTAGTATATTTTACTAATGGCGCACCATAGGTGCGCCATTAGTATCTGGTATACTAATGGCGCACCCCAGATGCGCCATTAGTATATACAACAGTGCACCATTAGTATGCCTCCCAGGGGGCTATGTATACCCAGGTGCTTTGGCATACTAATGGCGCACGACAGCAAGATGCGCCATTAGTAACTTCGGCATACTAATGGTGCACTCTTTAATGATGCGCCATTAGTAACTTCGGCATACTAATGGTGCACTCTTTAATGATGCGCCATTAGTATCCTTTGGCATACTAATGGCGCACTATGATGTTACAAAATGTATAATTGGACAAAATATAGACAGCACACATCAACAACAGATTCATCGAATACAATAGAAGATTAGTCTCTGAATACAATTCATCATTTTAGTCTCCGAATACAAGTCATCATATTAGTCTCCGAATTGAAAAGACCGAACAAAGATAGAACATTATATTACAAGAGACCGCGAGTTTGTCTTCACATTACAAGTCGATATCGATCATCTATACTACCATCACATAGAAGAGAGCTGCGGTCATCACGATGAGAATCATCATGATGAAACTCGTCTTCATCCGGTTCCTCCAACGCTCCCTCCCCTCTCCCGCTAGATAGCGGGCGTATCTAGATTTGGCCTCGGCCCTAGTGGCGTACCCTTTGTAACTGTTACAGCTAAATTGGTGAACGTGTCTCCGACACTCCTCCCAGTCGTCGTAGACTCCGGGAACCTTACCCTTGTACACGACATACCACGGCATCGCTATGCAGTAGCCAAAAGAAACGTTAGTACCAATTCACAGACAATACATAAGCAATATATAAGTATGCAACAGAACGATCGGAAGAGAAAAGCAAGACATTAATAGCATCGATTACATCTTAAGTTGAACGACTCTCGAAACCAAAGAGACATACTACAAGTTCATTAAAGTTTAATTACAACATGAGACTCAAGGGACCGGAGCGTGGATGAAGCCGCCGTCTATCGTGGGAGTCATGAAAGAACAGGCGTTGTCAGCCTGCATTTGTAGGATTGTGTCGATGTCACTGTTGGACGGTTGATTTCTGAGGTAGAACTGCCCCACGGTACGAAGGACATCTTGATGGATGATTTCCGCAAACTCCGACTGGATGCGAAAGAATTCTTGTCTGATGTCCGCGTCCTGGATTGCCGACACGCTCGCGGCCCAATCTTTGAGTCTACTCGGTAGCAGAAGTTGATGATGGTCCCGTCCGATCGCCCGCATGTGATGGATGGCGTAGTAGGCACCCTTCTGACTGCCAGGCGGCTGCTTGACGCAGCAGAATGTCGTATTGTGGGAGAACACGTGCTTGCCGTACTTACGAATAGGCCTGGTGAAGGTGCCTCCAGATTTGACGTAGCCAGGGAGAACATCATCAAGAACCTTCTTGACATTTGTGTAGTCTACGTTCGACTGACGGTCCGGGTCGAAATACGTGGCCATGGAATATTTGGGGCTTAGGAGGATGAGCGTGCAACGTGTGTCACTGCAGAAAACACGGAATGTTAAAAGAAAAACGATCGAAATCTAAGAATTCATATGTTACGGGGTGGTTGAGGGGAGGACTTACTCGGGAAAGTAAGGCACGAGGAAGTTATCCTTATCTTGGTTTGCCAGAATGACGCCTTCGAGGTAAGAACTCGCGACTTGCCGGTCCCCAGCGCTGCCCAAGATCTTGGCATGCATGTAGAAGGGGTCGACTATCACGATGTCCGGGGTCTTGTCGCGAATGATCCGCATCTCCATACTCAGCGAAAATAGCCGAACGAAGGTGTAGTGCAGCGGATGAAGGTTCGACGTAGCGTGGATGTCATCAAACCGCAGGACGATCGTACCCCCGATGGAGTTATCCACAAAGCCCTTGCCCTCTGGCACCTTGGCCACGAAAACCGGGTATGCCACATCCTTCTCTCCGAGACGCTGCTTCTCCAAAGAAAGAACACTGTCATGCAGACTCCGCATAGCACCGGTTGCAGCATCGAGCATATTTCTCGGTAGCATCGGCCTACCCGCCACATGCACCCTCCTCGAGATATCCTCAGGTGAAGGTGGCCCATCCTGAGCACGGATCGTACTCGGTGCCGGCTGGCCCGCACCCTTGTTAGTCTTTCTTTTGCGTGCCTTCTTCTTCTCCTGTAATGGGACCGAGTTCTGCTCACAGACCGCCTTCTTGAGTGTGTTGGGGCTGATCATATTTCGCACCTCACCTATCTGAGGCTCGGTGAAGTCGGCAGCTGGAGGCGTCTCCTGAGAGCTGAACTGCAGATGACGCCTGTTGCAACATGGCTTCTCCGCGGTACCAGCTAGATCGCGCACGTCTTTTGTTGGGTTGGGTTCTTGAGAAGGAGGCCCCATGAAGTCGCCACCGTACCCATGATCGGCAAAGTACTGATCGACGTTGGCAAATGTATCGTCGTCCTCGTCGTTCTGATCCTGTGCCATATGCATGTTTGGATCCATTGGCATAGGGATGTCCGGCACCGTTGCGGCGGTCTTGCCATGGGGCCGACTTGGCGCCGGCACGACTGGCGGTGTTGTCTTTGGGGTGGTGTCCCCCGCCCCCAAACAAATCTGGCTCTTCGGCCAAAGCAGGGGCCAGCTCAGGCAGGCGCTGAGGGTCATCACTTCATCATCGTGGGCCCCGACGGGGCGAATCGGAGGTAACAACTCGTCGCAGCCTGGCAGCACCCGATCCAGTTGAACCCTAAACAAGTTGGGTGGCATCTGGGTACCGTGGAACAAGGGGTTGCCCGGTTGAACGATTTTTCCCTTGGCGACATCGACCAACTCGTTGTTCACGAAGTGCAGGAGAGTGCACGGAACGTCGGCGGCGCCCTGCGAAAACATGTAGGGCGTCAGGGATGCCCAATCAAAGGCAAGGAGATGAAGTCCTCGGCCGAGAGAGGCTTAATTAGTTACCGTGATGATGGCGTCGAGCTCGGCTAATGTCGAGTCACCGCCAACGGCGGGCGTGCAGTTGACGGAGGGGCCGCTTGCTGCAGAGGTGCCGGCCGACGTACACCCGGGTGCATTAAGCTCCCGTGCCGGCGTTGGAGACACCAATGCCGCCTCCGCAAGGAGACACCAATGGCCCCGCCATCGCGTTCTGCGAGTTGCTGGCCGTGAAGCTAGGAATCGAGGGCGGCCCCTATTGGCCGCCCGCAATCCACGCACTAATCCCCTGGATCAAGGTAGGCACAATGGCGGTGATCGTCGCTCCGAGTTGTTGTTGCACTTGCTCTTGGACAATCTCCGGAATCCGCGCCACCTGTGCCCTGAGTTCTTGAACCTCGCGCGCCTGGCTTTCCGAGCTGGTCTTTTTCTCCTTTCGCCCACCAGTGTTATAGTATAACGACCATTTTGTCGACAAGCCTTTGCCGGCCACACGACCAGCTGACGTCGGCTTACTGAGCTTATCCTTGTTCTTCATTACATTCAACGCCCTATTTAGAGTGGTGTCCCAAGGGTTGCTCTTAGTCGACCCTGTGCTACTGCTTTCAGTCGCCTGCGGAAGGAATGTGAACCATTTAGAATTTTGGCTTCATTAATTAGAATGCAACCATATGGAGCTAATTACGCGGGGGTGTATTCCTTACCAGAACAAGCTCAAGCGCCCTGGTCTTCGGATCCGTGGTAAGCTCCTTTGTTTTCGGGTCCTTCTTGTACCGGGCCCTGACAAAGTTCCTGGTCTGCTTGTCACCGTATTTATCGAAGAGGGGCGGTAGGCCTTGCTCGGCACGGTCTGCCTCCTCCTTGTCCCATATAGGCTCCGCCACTCTGTAACCGCCCGGACCGAGTGTGTGTTCCCCTAAGTTCAGCTCCCGCATTTCTTTCCCCCACTTACTTGATTCGGAGCTTGCGGTGCTCGAGCAATTGATCTTGAAGTCGTTGTAGTCATCTTCGGTGATCGAAGGATTTTTCTCCTTGATCTTCTCATAACTCTCACCTTTCTCGATCATTCTCTTCACATTGCTTTTCCAAGTAGACAGGGCCGTGCTCATCTTCGTGAGGGCAGCATTGTTCACTTTATTCCCTTTGAGGCTTGTGTTTTCAAATTCAGCGGGGAACTTGTATCGTTCGTGCAGCTTCGTGAAGAGGAGGTTGTGCAAATTCCCTCGGTCAGGATGCCTGAGGTTCTCGGTGTTGATCGAGACGGTGCTCCGGAGAATGCACCCGAGCTGAAGCGAGTACCCCTTGACTATTCGTTCGGGCGCCGTTGGATTCCCGTTGGAGTCCACTTCAGTAACTTCCTCCTTGAGGGTGCGGAGCACGGTCGGGTGCCGGTCCTTCCGTTGCCTCTTCGGTTGGCTGCCATCTGTGCGTGCGCCGCCATCATCAGTGGTGGCATCCTCGGCGGCACCATCAGTGGTGGCATCAGTGGGGTCATCCTCGGCGGTACCATCAGTGGTCTCAGGATCGGTGGGGAAGGCGGCGTCCTCATATAAGTGAGGTTGTTCCTCCATCTCCTGGGACAGCTCCCAGAATGCCTTGACGCCCGAACCCCCGGCCTCATTGTTGTTGGCCATGTTTCTCTCTAAATAGGAACAAAGTTTGGTCAAAAAGTTGGTTATTGTCAAGGAACAAGATCTCTAAGTTGACCAAATAACCTAATTCTCGAGGAATGTCGCCAAAAAGTTGGTTATTGTCAAGGAACAATTGAGAGATGTTTGTGATATTGCCTAGGTGTTTTGGGATAGAACCTGTTAGTGTGTTGTTGCTAAGGTCCAAGTCCACGTTCTCAGGGTAACCTAGTTCTTGAGGGGTGTGTCTAGAAAGTTGGTTGCTGCAAGGATACAAGGTTGTGAGTTTGGGACCTCATCTTTGCAGGCTAATTTTCTAGATTGTAACACTGGGATTTGTGCACAAGCTAAGCTAGCTAAGACAGTAGCTTCCTTGCAACCCACAAAAGACAAAGGAAAAGGGGTGAAAAGGGGGAGATGGTTAGCTTTGATGAGCAGGCAACATCTTCCTAACCCCCTTCTTCTTGTCTCCTCTCACTATCTCTCTCACACACATGGCAAGCAAGGGTGTCTGAGTGTGTGAAAAAATACTAAACTAATCCAACCACTAAAGCAAATTAATTTTTATTTCGGTTGAGAATAGGGCACCTTCTAGGTCAAGAAAATTGGGCATGACCTTTGCTAATTTTCTTGACCTTGGAGTGCCCCATTTCTCAACCGAAACGGAAATTAATCAACGTTTCAGGAGAAAGGGGTTATTTTAGAAGATAACAAGTAGCAGCAGCATCACTTGACAAAATCACAACTAGCAGCAGCAACTCGCAGATAGCAGCAGCAGCATCACTTGACAAGTAGTACAGCAGCAGCAGCATGCATGCACTGGTCCATGGCACAAAGTCCATGACCCAGAACAGAGCACTTTACTAAAAATGAAGAATAAAAAAGGCATGCATGCACTGGTTGAAGCAAATCATCACTTCTGAATCAAAACACCATGCTGGTGTAGCCATAGGCCCACATTAGTCTAAAATCCTGCTTTATTTTTCACAACAGAAAGGTCAAAACAACAATACAAAGGAGAGCCCAATCTGGTCTAATTGATCCTTGGAAATTATAGAATGTTCATCTATGCATGGAAAAACAACAATTAGGACAGGGAAATTACTATGCAGCTAATAGTCTTTAAGCATTGAAACACAACTAAGGTTACAACCCAGAAGTGATGGTTAACACTTCTAATAAACATGGCAATTTTAAATTATGACACACAATGCCATAATTAATCAAGAGTTACTACTACAGTACTCATGTACTCCATCTTATAGAGTTACTCCATCACAGCAACAACAACCTTGCAGATCAAAAATGATTTGTGTAATCTGGTTGGTACTCTTACAGTTGCATAAATTGAAAAAAAATTGATCTGTGTGATCTAGGTTACAGTATCAGCAACCTTGCATTTCATTTTATACAAAATTGTACTCCATCACCAAATTCATTGATGTTTCTAAGCAAAATTCACAAGTTCAGAAGATCACAAGTTCACAAGATCTACAGTAGCAGCAGCATCACAAGTTGACAAAATTCAGTGGACTTAGAAGTTAGAGCTAGAGCAGCATCACTAGAGTGCAACTACAAGAACAAGCACCGGCATCACTTAAGCAGCAGCAACAACATGGAGTAGATTACACATCGTGGGTCACTAGAGCGGATTAAGTGATGACAGCCTACTCCTCGGATCTTTGGACAAGTAGCTGACCACCACCAGATGGAGTGGTCACTAGAGAAGATTACACATCACAAACAGGAACTCACTAGAGCAGATTACACATCCAAGCATCACTTAAGCTGTACTCCCGACGAACCAAAGGGGAAAGGGAGGGGATCGACAGAGGAGCTCACCGTCACCTGCAGGTGAGCAAAGCGGGCTCGGGGGAGAGCTCGCCGGAGCGAATTGTCGACGGAGTCCGCCGGGCCGAAGAGGAAGCCGGTGGCGGGGAAGGTGTCGCGGGGGCGTCCGGAGTCCTGCGGCTTGTCCGGGGAGACGTAGTCGAGGGAGGTTTAGTGCTTGGGCACGTCAGTGTGGCATGAGGTCGACGGTTGCCACGGTGGTGCGAGGTGGCCGGCGACGGGCGCGTCGCGCGCTGGTTGCCGATGCGGATCTGGGGGAGAGGAGAAGGCGAGAGGGCGAGGGGAAGGGCGAGGGGAAGCGCGAGGGGGCAAGTGGGGAGGCAGCGAGGGCGGTGGGGGTCGGCGGCGACGGGGGCGGCTGGGGCACATGGACGACGCAGTGAGGGGAGAGAGACAGAGGGGAGAGAAAGAGGATGGCGTGGGCGCTGACCTTTTTTGTTACTAATGGCACAATACTAATGGTGCACCACCCCTCGGTGCGCCATAAGTACATCCATACTAATGGCGCACCCCACTGTGGTGCGCCATTAGTATTTTTTTTATTTCTACTCGAGCCAACAGGTTATCTTCCACCTGACCTGATCCACACCAAGTTCCCTCTACTAGCTCGATTGGTCAGCAGCCAGTTCTCACACTAGGAGGTCCTGGGTTCGATTCCCAGGCTCCACAATTTTTTTTATGCAATTAAAATGTTGTTTGATACTTATTTGTGTTTAAATATGTTCAAACTTGTTTAAATCATAACAATAATATTTTTTTATAAGACAGTAATAATTTTTTTAAAAATATTATCAAACAGTAATGCCGGTGGAGCGGGGGAGGGTGCGCGGGGTGCGGGGGGTCGGCGGCGGCGGTTGAGTAGGGGAATCGAGGGTGCGGGGGGTCGGCGGCGGCGGCCGGTGGACCGGGGGGTGCTCCGTGGTGAGGGGGACCAGATCTGGCGAGGTGGGATAGCGATCGAGATGGAGGGGGATCGAGATCGAGTGTCCATGAAATTTAAAAATATTCATGATAGTTCAAAAAGTGCCCATGAAATACAATCGAGAAATGAAGGCTACGATTTAAATACAATCGATCTTAGCTAGCTATCTGTTCACAATCTTCTTGCCCTTCTTTTTCGCAAATGGAGTTCTTCTGTGGAACGGGCGTCCTTTAGGTAGGGTGGTCCTGCTTCTTCTTGTGGTGTATGCTGCTACTTCATCATCGTCGTCATGTTCGATCCTCGGTTGCCGTACTTGTCGAAGTCTTGTTCATTGGCTACTCCATCCATTCCGATGATCTTCCTTTTGCCTCTCCTCACGACAACACGACTGGGCTTTGACGGGTCGGTAATGAAGAAGCATTGGTCCACTTGGGAAGCCAGTACCCATGGCTCATTTTTCGCGGTGACGTTTGCGCCCGCGGTCTTGGATTTGGCTTCGGGTATAACCATGGTGGTGAAATACCGGTCTTCTTTTAGGACGCTCTTGCCCATCTGACACGGAACATCGGGACCTTCTCTCCAGCGTAGCTCAGCTCCCAGATCTCCTCGATCCTTCCGTAGTATCTGTCCTTGTCGTTACCAGTGTAGGATTCCATCGTTACCCCGGAGTTCTGATAACCATCGCTCTTCATGTCCTTGGCCTCGGTGTAGAATGTGTAGCCGTTGATATCGTACGCCTCATAGGTCATCAGGTTGTGCTCGGCGCCCTGTGACAAGGCGAATATGAGTTGTTCTTCCGCGGAAGAATCCTCATGTAAAGGGTACGACAGAAGCTTCTGCTTGAACCAACGCGTGAAACATGAGTTGTGCTCTTTGAGTATATCTTCGTCCGTCCTTTGTTGGCCTCGGTCATTGTACGTCTTCTTAATAAAGGTTTTGTGTTGTACCACCCAAGGATCGACCACGTCTATGTGTTGTAGCGCGACTAGGTTTGCTCTTTCAAAGTCGGCGAGTCGACCCTTGAAGTCGACATGCATTTCGCGACGACCCTCACGGTGACCCCATCCAGCGAGCCTGCCGAGGTGCCTGTTGACGGGCAGACCAACGGGGTTCTCGATGCCTAGATAATTCGTGCAGTAGGAGATGCACTCTTCGGTCAGAAAGCCCCTGGCTATGCTTCCCTCTGGACGTGACATGTTGCGAACGTATCCTTTGATGACACCATTCATCCTTTCGAACGGCATCATGCTGTGCAGGAACGTCGGCCCTAGTTGGATGATATCGTCCACGATATGGACCAGCAGATGCACCATAACGTCGAAGAATGCGGGCGGGAAGTACATCTCAAGCTCGCATAGTATCACCACGATCTCTTCCTGTAGCCTTTTGAGTTGCCTCACGCCAACAGACTTCCGAGAGATGATGTCGAAAAAGTTGCATAGGCCAAATAGGGTTTCACGGACGTGCGCGTCCATGATCCCACGGATTGCAACTGGAAGTATCTGCGTCATTAGCACGTGACAGTCGTGAGACTTCATCCCGCTGAACTTCAGCTTCGCTGGGTCTAGGTATCTGCTTATCTTCCCCGCATAACCGTAAGGAAGTTTTACTCCTACGAGGCAGGTGAAAAACTGCTCGATCTCCTCCTGACTTAGAGTGAAGCACGCGGGAGGGTAGTCATTTTCGGTCTTCTTGGCCTTTTTGCCTTTGTGAGGACTTTCCGTGTCCTGCTTCGCCTCATCATCATCATCATCATCATGATCATCATATATAGCGTGAAGCTCCTGCCTGATGCCCATTGATTTCAAATCTGCCCTTGCTTTCGGCCAATCTTTGGTCCTCTCTGGCATGTTGAGCAGGGTACCAAGCAGACTCTCGCACACGTTCTTCGTGATATGCATGACATCAAGGCTGTGAGGCACACGGTGGATCTTCCAATACGGCAAGTCCCAGAAAACAGACCTCGTTTTCCATACCTTCAGCAGCGGCTCTGGCACCTTTCGCTTCTTTCCCGGCTCTGGCGCCTTTTGCTTCTTTCCCGGCAGTGGGCAGTCTTTCCAATTTTTCAACAGCTCGTCTATTTCCTCGCCGCTCCTCGTACGCGGGCGTCCTCGGGGTTCGGTTTCACCATCGAACAGATCCTTGCGTTTTCTCCATGGGTCATCGTCGCGAAGCCACCTTCGATGTCCCATGAACACGGTTTTCGAAGACCCAGGATCTCTATCTAGCTGGCGATACGTTGTGTCATCCATGCACCTGACGCATCCAGAAAATCCGTGGACCACCTGCCCCGCGACATATCCGTAACCGAGATAGTCGTGCACCGTCGTGAGCAGCGCGGCTCTCATAGGGAAATATTCTTTCTCTGCAGCGTCCCACGTATTGGCTGGCGTTTTCCACAGCGTGTCAAGATCCTCTTTTCAGCAGCCCCAGATACAAATTGATGTCGTTCCCTGGTTGTTTCGGTCCTTCAATTAGCATACTCATGTGAATGTACTTCCTCTTCATGCACAACCAGAGGGGAAGGTTGTACATCCACACAAACACAGGCCAGGTGCTATGTGTGCCTCTCTGGCTGCCAAACGGATTGACTCCATCGGTGCTCGCGCCCACCACGATGTTCCTTGGATCATTCCCAAATTCTGGGTCTTCAAAGTTCAACGCTTGCCACTGGCTCGCATCCTTAGGGTGACTCAGCATCTTGTCTTTTTTATCTATCTCCGGATCATTTGCGTCATCTTCTCGCTTCTTCTCCTCCCTATCCGCATGCCAACGCAGGAGCTTTGCTACCTTAGGGTTCGCGAATTACTGCTGCAGACGAGGAGTGATCGGAAAGTACCACACCACTTTTCGAGGAGCTTTCTTCCTCTTCTTGTATCTAGTGACGCCGCACACCGGACATATGGTAGACTCCACGTGCTCGTCCCGATAAATGATGCAATTGTTCATGCACACATGGTATTTCACGTGCGGTAAATCCAGAGGACACACAATTTTCTTCGCCTCCTCCAAACTGGTCTGGCGCTTGTTCCCCTCGGGAAGACGTTCGTGCCAGAATGACATGTTCTCATCGAAGCATGCGTCGGTCATTTTGTGTTTTACCTTCATCTCCAGAGCCATGAGCGTTACTTTCAGGCGGGTATCCTCGGGCCTGCATCCTTCATACAATGGAGTAACCGCGTCTAACTCAAGTTGATCCATCTTGGCTTTCTCTCGGGCGGCAGCTCTTGCGTTATCCGTCTGCTTGAGAAGCAGCTCTTGAATATGAGGGTCCTGCACCCAGCCCATCGATGGTCCACCATCGTCTGCTCCGCCGGCATCATCATCTTCATGATCATGCCCGTCGACTGCTCCGGCATCTTCCTCATCATCATGTCCTGCATCTTCTACATGATGACTGTGTACAGCATCACCGTCGTGATCATCTCCTGGGGATTCTTCGTCTTCTCGCCCGCCCGAGCCGCGGTGGTTGTCTTGCTGCCCTTCCTCATTTCTTGCCCGGCCCCCATGGACGACTTCGTAGTCATCTTCATCACCTTGCCACTGATAGCCATGCATGAAACCACGCAAGAGCAGGTGGTCCCGCACCTGCCCGGATTCCGGGTCCGCAATAAGGCTCTTCAGCTTGCATCTTCGACACGGACATCTTATCTCCGTCTCGTTCTTTTGAAGCATCTCGGCCTTCGCGGACCTCAAAAACCTATTCACGATGCCTTCGGTCATCATGCGGACCATGGTCGCCTGCGGGGTAGAGCAAAACGATATTTTAGAACCAAGAAAAAATTTGGCATGACTTTCCCTAAAAATAGGACCAAAAAGAATGCTTAATGCCAAAATTCTCGCCGAAACGGAAATGAATAAACATTCCGGCAAAATATTGGCAACTATCGAATTTCAAATACCGGTACACCTCCAAACACAAACACATATGCAACACCACAAACATATGCAACACCACGAACATACATAGATCTAGCTAGGCCATAAAAAGTGCATGTGCACATTGTTGTAGGGAGAACAACATAAATATAACTTCCCCCCTTACTTACCTATCAAAACAAGGTAATTTAACCACTTAAATTGAATGAATCTATGGTGGAAATGAGGTGAAAAAGAGGAGGCACCCGAGACAAGGAGGAGGTGGAGAGAATGAAGTGGGGAGAAAGTGAGTGTGGGTAGGAGAGGCTGTCCAAAATATCTTGTTGCTGCCCACTTACTAATGGCGCACCAACTCTAAATGCGCCACTAGTAATCCAGGTTACTAATGGCGCACCTCCTGGTGGTGCGCCATTAGTAGTTTTGCAAAAAAAATAGTAATGGCGCACTCTCCCACAGTGCGCCATTACTTGTTTAAACTAGTAATAGCGCACGGTGGAACAGTGCGCCATTAGTAGTTTTGCGAAAAAGGGAATAAAAAATATAATAAAAAAACAACATTGGTGGCGCACTTTCCGGCTGGTGCGCCATTACTAGTTACAACTAGTAACGGCGCACTGTGTCTGGATGCGCCATTAGTATGTTTGGACAGGCGCACTAGTTAAAAAATTTTTTGATACTAATGGCGCACCCGGGGCCAGGTGCGCCATTAGTAGTTTCAACTCTAATGGCGTATCAGTAGGTGGTGCGCCATTAGTATATACTAATGGCGCACCACTTGTCTGGTGCGCCATTAGTATCAATCCCATCTATAGCCCTTTTTCTAGTAGTGCGTGCTTATGGAAAAGAACTTGCATGACATCTTTTGTCCTACCATTACTAGAGATTAGGTCAATAACGACGAACAATTGAAAACTCTCGGTTGTTATTGGTATTATGATTCAGTCCCACCTCCAAATTAGCCCCGTGACTCCCCCCACGACAATATAGATCTGGTGATCGTTGTTTTGTTCTGTTTAGAGTGTAAATTGCGTGTCATCATCTGATGATGAAATGGCGTAGAAAAAGGAATAAGTACTCCGTACTAACAAAAAAGTAAATAATCTACTTATCCTCACAAATCTCTCCCCGCCGCCTCTCTCCCTCTTCCTGCCGTGGCGTCAGCCGCCGCCGGGCCATTCAACCTCCGCCACCTCCTCTTACTCCTCCCCCACTTCTGATCTTGTATCTCCCTTTCGACCTCGAGCGCAGCAGCTGATCTCGACCGAGTTGGAGGTGATGTCGGCGAGGTTGAAGTTCCCGTCGGCATCCTCTATGGTGGGTCTCGTGGGGTGGGCCGCGTGTGCTGCTCATCTCGTTGTCGGCGGCGACAGCCATACCCTGCCATGACGTCGACCTTCCCCTGCCTGGCGTGGTGCTCGCTGGTTTGGATCGTGGCGTTGACGCAGCCGGCTCCTTATCATACATCTCTGCTCAGTGTGCTCCTAGCCTCTGACCATTTTTAGGTGTCGCTCACCCCAACATTGCTACACCACAAGCCTCGCCAGGTCTGCCAAGTGCTTGAGTCCTCAAATACAGATTGAACCTAAGAATTCATCCAGGGGAGCAGCCACCATTTTCGTTTTGGTCTCCAACGCTAGCACTCTAGCACCCACCATGTGAAAAAACTTGAAGTTCAGAGTGAATGTAGAGTATGGTCGTTACCTGTTTCCATATCTTCCTGTAGATTACTTTGTGCTGCTTCAATTGTTTGATTGTTTAGAATTATGAAAACAGATTTAGCAAGTCTATATACTTGATCACCATTTTTTTCCTTGTGTTTTTTTGCGCAATACGTTTTGTTCATCTAAAAAAAGGATGCTAACTACACAATATTTCTAACCATCTCACAAGTATTTCATGTATATAATTTGGTAGAACTTGACATGCTGGGTTCTAGATAGTTAAGTTCAATCAGATGGATCAACAATGCAGAACACTATAAAGTGGAATTTTTATTCAACACAATTGATAAGATTAATTTTTTGTATTACATCATTAAGCAATTCATCTGAATTAAACGCATCAAGTACATGTTTTTTATCCTTCATGCAGCATTTTTCCCATTTCTTGAACTGAATAAGTTGTAGCTGAAATGGCAACTTTGTCGAGAGGAGCACTGGGAAATGGCAACATGCTTGAACTAAATCAACATGCTCTGTCCAAAAAAATTCTATGTCACTTTGGTACAATCATCTGTAATCCAATATTACTAGCGCAACTCTCAAACATATTTGACTCAATTAGGGTAAGTTTGGTTGTAGGCTCCAGCATTATAATCTGAATTTCTGTACTGTTGTACTTATGACATTCTACTGTTGTGCTTATGACATTCTCTTTTTATGAAAACCTATTTTGGACTTGCCATAGTTCATTTCCAAGAATATAAGCCCAGTGTGACTCTACTCATCATTTCATTTCAACTAATAGTAGCTACTTGCCTCTGTTGGAATAGGGATGAAAGGAAAACAAGCCACCGACTATGGACAAACAATTTTCTGAGACTCACAAGAAGGGTACAACCTTTGTTGATTCTATAGCCTCCGCCAAACATGTAAGATTAAATTTAAATGCAATAAATTCTATGATAAATTGCAAGTATATAATATGTACTTACAGATTGAAGTTGATGCAAATAACTTACTGTTGGCACTTCAGGGACAGTAGTTCAGTTGAATCCTGGTCTTTTGAATGATGAATTCATGTAGAAATGTGACTCTTGTAAGCAGCGTGATCGTGTAGTTGGCTTTGGTGGTCGAATTAGAGCAAGAGATTTGTGGGGACTGGCATTAAGTAAGGCAGAATTGGTTTCCAAACTTGAAGTTTCCAAGCAAGCCAAAAAGTACTCCAAGAAAAAGGTTCAATTGCATGGTGCAAGTAGCGTCTTATGCCTGGTTGATCTTTGATTGGTAGTTCTCATGAAAGCCAACATGATCAAGTAAGTTGTTCCCATCCATTGATTTTATATGCTTTTATACTGTGTGCCAATTTATTCACAAGGACTATCTTTCATAAACTACTCAGCATTTTGTAGGACTGATGATCAACTGTAAGAGATAGAAGCATCAGGAGGCATTGTATTCACAGAAGAAGAATTATATCCATTCAAACAATGACGGTGTCAATCGATTAAAGATTAATAAATATCATTCTTGCTAGTGGTCTCATTTTCCAAATAGATTCGAGCAAGTACATTGGTCATATAAGGAGTGTTTTTGACTCAATTTTCTTCAATCATATTTTAATTTAATAATTGTATGTTGGAATTTTGGTATTTCTATTAATAAAAGAGGCTATGATCCTTTCAATTCAGATTATTTTGTTTGTATATATCAATGTGGATGTTAATATTCAAATGTTGGATTCCGCATAAAGTGGTCGCGTAATGGAAAAGTTATATAAGTGGTTCTGAAGGATATCAAAGTGATGAAGTGAGTGATCAGTAATGATACTTTGGTCACCATGATGACATTATTAGCGATAAAGAATATGGTTGTTAATACTACAATTGTGGTCGTTATTGCCTCAGGATTGATGACGACACACCATCATGTCGTTAAAAGTATAACGACCACATACTTTTAACGACGGGGCCTACTACGACTAGCACATTGTGGTCGTTAATGACCTTTAACGACCACAATACACCTTTTAACGACCGCATATATCATCGTTAAAAACCATTTTCCTAGTAGTGTACCCCCCCGTGGTAGTGGTGTCCTATTGGAAACTAAGGGATATTAAGGCCTCCTTTTAACAGAGAACCGGAACAAAGCATTAGCACATAGTGAATACATGAACTCCTCAAACTATGGTCATCACCGGGAGTAGTCCCGATTATTGTCACTTCGGGGTTGCCGGATCATAACACATAGTAGGTGACTATAGACTTGCAAGATAGGATCAAGAACTCACATATATTCATGAAAACATAATAGGTTCAGATCTGAAATCATGGCACTCGGGCCCTAGTGACAAGCATTAAGCATAGCAAATTCATAGCAACATCAATCTCAGAACATAATGGATACTAGGGATCAAACCCTAACAAAACTAACTCGATTCCATGATAAATCTCATCCAACCCATCACCGTCCAGCAAGCCTACGATGGAATTACTCACGCACGGTGGTGGGCATCATGAAATTGTTGATGGAGGATGGTTGATGATGACGACGGCGACGAATCCCCCTCCCGGAGCCCCGAACGGACTCCAGATCAGGCCCCTCGAGAGGTTTTAGGGCTTGGCGGTGGCTCCGTATCATAAAACGCGATCATTTCTTCTCTCTGATTTTTTCTCTCTGAAAGCAAATATATAGAGTTGGAGTTGGCGTCGGAGGGCATCTAGGGGGCCCACGAGGTAGGGGGGCGCGCCCTAGGGGGGGTGCCCCCCACCCTCGTGGACAGGGTGTGGCCCCCTGGTCTTCATCTTTGGCGAGGATTTTTTTTATTTTTTTCTAAGATGTTCCGTGGAGTTTCAGGTCATTCAGAGAATATTTGTTTTCTGCACATAGAACAACACCATGGCAATTCTGCTGAAAACAGCGTCAGTCCGGGTTAGTTCCATTCAAATCATACAAGTTAGAGTCCAAAACAAGGGCAAAAGTGTTTGGAAAAGTAGATACGACGGAGACGTATCAGAAGGGAAAACGCATTTTCGCCCGAGGAAGGATCTGATTAAGCTTTTGTTAAGCGAAGACGTACTCCGCAGAGTACGCCTCCACTTAACCACGTCAACAGGCCGGCCCGGTCAGGGCAGAGAGGCCGACACGCGGGGCCCATGGGTTGGGTCAACGTCGTCTTCGCCTCGCCCGCACTCGCCTGCGGTCCAGAAGGAGGTCGCCGGCGCGGGGGCTCGTCCGGCCGGCTCCGGCCATCCCCCGCCTCGCTCGACCTATGGGCAAGCTCAGCAAGAGTAGCTGCACCCGTCTGCGGAGTGCACGGGCTCCAGGAAGGACCGAGGCGAGAGGGAGCGAGGACATGGCGAACGGTGGCGACGGGAACCGACAGGGCTCGTGGCCAACAGCCACCAGAGGAGGAGGGAGAGGGAGAGGGTGGCTCCGGGGTGTGGATGGGGGCCTCTACAGGTGGAAACAGGAGGGGAGGAGACTGGGGCTACTTGGATTCGACCGGAGCCCGACTGCAGCCATAGCGGTAGAGAGAGGTGGGGAGGGACTCTGGAGCTCGAGGGAGAGGCCGGGGAGGTTGCTGGAGATGAGGCAAAGGCGATGGAGTGCTCGGGAGAGGCTCTGGTGGCCTTATATAGGCAGAGGGGCGAGGTGCCGAGCTGTCGTCGCCGCGGACGCGTGGCCAGCGTCGCGGACGTGTGTGCACACGCATGGACTCGGAGGCAGGCGACGAGGGAGGCACAGAGGAGAGCTCACGGGGAGGAGGAGGCCAAAGGAGTAGCAGAGGAAGAAGCCGAGCGCCATTAAAGCTCGGTTGGCCAAAGTGCGCCCGTGGGCGCTCGGCGGCGAGCGTCGGGGGGCATCGGTGAGGAAATGGGTGGAGGGGGAGACGGGTCCAGGGGAACGGCGACGACGCGGGCCAGCTGCTGGACACGCTCACACGCGCGAAGGCGACGAGAGGAGGAGGGGGTCCAGCACAAACAGTCACTGGACACGGCCACTGCACACAGAGCGCGTGCACAGGCACGCCATTGTCGCGGTCACCGCGTGCACTGGCATGTAGCGGGGGAGAGGGACTGGAACTTGTTGTCTAGTGGTAAGTCCTTCTAGGGTAGGTTACAACTGAGGTGGTAGAATGATGAAAAGAGCTCTGGTTAAATGGCAATTACCCTTTGAAGTTTACTGCAGTAAACTTGGCCGTGCACTGGTGATCCACAGAAACTTGATTGGGAGAAATGGAGTTCTCTTGGACGTTTAACTAAGGAAGAACTACAATCCTGGAGGTTTAGAGATGAAATGGACCAATAAATAATAGGGTCACTTTGCAACTGCATTTTTGGCCCAGAGACTTGATTTGGATGATGCACTCACATGGAGTTATGGAATGTGATGCAACTTGGCAAATCCTCATGATGCTGTAAAAAGCTCATACCAGATGGACCATCCAAAATAGTACTTGCTTTACAAACATCACTTCTGTCCAGAAACTTGGAAAAATTCTAGATAAATATTGGCTCAATTAACCATGCCCAAAATGGGTGGAGGTTGGTTATATGGATAATAGAAGGCCTAGAAAAATTGGCAGCCATAATGGAGCAAGATAAAATATACTTGCTTCACAAACTGAAATTTTTGGATAGAATCAAAGAATTGAAGATGAGCTCACATGGAAGCATGACATGAGCTCTATTTTGGTGGAGGGCTATTATATGATGATATGAGGGATCATGCAAAATGGAAACTCATTTGGATATGCCTAGCTTGCACCTCCTTCACAAAGCTTCTTTCTGGATAGAACCTTTGGAAAATCATAATTAAATAATTACTAGGAAAATTAGGTTGCATTTTTTCATGTGGCAATGATATGTATAGGAAAAGGTGTCCAGGGAGTTTGAGGTCAATTGGGAAAAGGAAAATAGCACTTTCTTCACAATGTGCCATTTAGGGCAGAATAGGAAATGAATTATATGAGCATGATGATAAACATGAAAAATGAAATATTTTGCCATATTTGAGAAAGATATGACCCAAACAATTTATGAGAATTATTTAGGAATTTTAGGAGTGATGGAAATAAAGGTTGCTTCACATCCTAGGGAAATTTGAGTTATTCCTTTAATAGAAAAGGAATATTCCCAATAAAAAGAATATTGGGATTTGGGCTAGGATAAAATGACATGGCAAGGGAAGGATTTGGGAATGACAAGCCACTTTGGAAACAAAGAAGAGTGTATCTTCTTCAGTTTCCAGACCACAAAGCCGCGGAAAAAAAGAGAACTCAAGCAAAAACTTCAGAAAAACAAAAGAAAAAGAAAGGGCCAAAAATCAGGCTGTCACAGCAGGTGCAGCTGCAGGTGTTGGTGCAACGCTAGTCGAGCTGCTCCTGAGGAAGTCAGCAAGGGGAAAGTCTGCTACATTTTTTTCTGGATTTTGCCTGCTCCAATTGAAAACGGCCAGAACCAAGGCAGTAGACATATCTACAAGCACCTGTTTTGCGGCAGCTACCGCTGTTGCGACTGTCTCAGATGATTTCTTTTCAACCGCAATCTCAACCTTCTTGTCAATGTTTTCTTCATTTAACTTCCATCTTTCCTTTCTCTCCTTGGTGGTCTCATGGTAGTACTTCTTCCATGTGGCACCATCTCCGACACCGTGCACGTGTCCATACGACAGTCGAGTCTCCACCGGGAGTCCATTCAATATGTTCAACGCCCGGTTGAATGGAGTGTCACACTTGGTCCTCGCCAACGCCTCAGACGGCGAGTCACTTTCGGCCGCAATCTTGTGCTGCTCTGTCTGCAAAAGGCACAAGGATCATTTACAAATATGACTAATGTGAAGTCGAATTGATCAGAAACTAAATTACCAGCAGTCTCATGAACTCTGCCGTGACTGCGTTCGTCTCGAAAACCTCAAGTACATCTTCACTCAGCTAGATTTGAATCTCCGTTAGCGAAGATGGTTAGAGTTGGTCAAGGATTACGACCTTGGAATAAATTACCATCCAGGTAAGGCCAACGTCGTTGCTGATGCGCTCAGTCGAAAGCCCATTAGTTTAAATGTCATTTTAAAATCATTGCCTACCGAACTTCAGGAGGAGATCTGTCTACTCAACTTGGTCATCGTGGATGCTGGCCTCACTAATATTTTGGAAGTTACCCCCAAACTTGAGATGGAAATCCGCAAGGCCCAGCCAGATGACGCCGAGCTACAAAAACATGCAAGGCAGCTCCCAGATTTCTTCAAGGACAACTTCGGTACCCTCCGATTTCGTGGACGAATTTGTGTACCAAATCAACCGGACTTGAAGAAGAAAATCTTGTGAGAAGCACATGAATCCTCGTATTCCATTCATCCGGGAGGTATGAAAATGTATCAAGACCTTAAGCAAATATTCTGGTGGAATGGCATGAAGAAAGACATTGCCTATTTTGTAGCCTGTTGTGACATATGCAACAAGGTGAAAGCAGATCATCAGAAGCCAGCTGGACTTCTCCAACCACTGCCAGTTTCACAATGGAAATGGGATGATGTTTTCATGGATTTCATCACCGGATTGCCTAGGACTCAACGAGGCAAAGACACAAACTGAGTTATAGTGGACACCCTCACCAATGTTGCTCACTTCATCCCGATCAGCACCAGATACAGAGCAGATGAACTTGCACAACTGTATGTATCCAGAATCGTCAGTCTGCATGGAGTACACCGGACTATTACTTCCGACCGAGGTTCTGTGTTTACCTCTGCTTTCTGGTCCCTTCTCCATCAAGCCTTGGGGACAACACTAAAATATAGTACTGCTTATCACCCTCAGACGGATGGTCAGACAGAGCGAGTAAATCAAATACTCGAAGATATGTTGCGAGCATGTGTGCTGGCCAACGGAGCTAAATGGGAAAATTGCTTGCCATACGCCGAGTTCTCGTATAACAATAGTTTTCAGACTAGTCTAAAGATGTCGCCATATGAAGCTCTATCAGGTCGTAAGTGCCGCACTCCTCTAAATTGGTCTCAAGCTGGAGATAGCCGTATCTTCAGAACCGATCTCACGATGGAAGCTGAGAGACAAGTCAGGGAAATCAGAGACCGACTGCAATTGGCCAAATCCCGTCAGAAGAGTTATTATGATGCAAAACATCGGCAGGTCAGTTTTGAACCCGCCGAGTCACTCCTATGAGAGGAGTTAAGCGATTTCAGACTTGTGGAAAGCTGGTACCCAGATTCATTGGTCCATTCCCAATTATGTCTTGAGTGGGTACGGTTGCATACCAACTAGAACTACCCCCGGAGTTGTCAGATATACACAATGTATTCCATGTCTCACAATTGAGTCGATGCATATCCCCGCCTGAGAAAAAGACTGCAATGATTGAGATAGAATTGGCAAAGGATTAAACTTACGAAGAAAGACCGTTCAAAATTTTGGATCAATTGGAAAGGGTTACTCGCAGCAAAGTTAGAAATTTTTTCAAAGTTCAGTGGGAGCATCACACAGAGTCAGAAGCAACTTGGGAGCAGGAGGAGTTCCTTAAGAGTCACTATCCAGAGTGGTTTTCCCAAGAAACCGAATCTCGAGGACGAGATTCATTCTAAGTCGGGGAGGTTTGTGACAGCCTGGTTTTTGCCCTCGCTTATTTGTTTGAGTTTTCATTCAAAAAATTTTGAAACTTGGAGTTTTTGAATCTTTTCATTTGGACTTAAGCACTTGGGCATCCTTGGCTTTCACCCAAGTGTTTCACTTTTCTCCCAAACCATCATTTCACTTCTGATCCACCTCAAAATAATCTTTGGAATATTTTTCTTAAATGAAAAATATTCATTTTCTCTCTAAAACCCTAAGCCAAATTTGGTTGATCCAAAGCAACCCTAATTTTTATAGCTCATAAAATTCTAAGAAAATTCACAAATATTCTAGGGACCCTAGGGCACCTCCCTGAGCAAAAATATTTCATCACTTTTTGGAATATTTTTGCTACAGAAAATCTTTTCTGTTCTGGACAGAAATGGGGGTTTCTACAGCAACTACCATTTTACTTGCTCCATTTGACCTGATCTTTCTTGTGCTTATTTACCTTAGTAACTCTAAGCTAGCCTCCAAAGCACAGCTTCAAACTGCTAGCCATTTCACCACAGTAACCTCCCGAAGTTACTACCCAGAAACTTACCAGACTTGTAAAATTTTCTCTACTGCACCTAGATCCAAACCAAACCGTGGTAAACTTCAAAACCACCGCGAACAACATGCCAGACATGAATTTTGGACGAAGGCTGGCCTGTGGAGAGAGTTCGCGCGGTGACCATGCGTGTCCATGATGCCAGGCATGCGTGTCGACGCGCTCTGGTAGCCGCCGAGCGATCTGTTCGCGGGTGCTCGCTTCCCCCGACTGCCAAACCTAACCAAAACTCGCCACCATCATCGTCTCGACACCCTTAACTCCACCCTGGCACTCGCTGATGCCGGAGCTCGCCGCAGCATGCACGGGCAAGGTCCGGCCAGCCCAACAATGCGGAGCGCACTGTGCTCATCATCACCCCCTTGATCATGTGCTCGTCTTCGCTCGCCCACAGTGGCCGCGTGATCTCCGTCGCCTTCTCCCCCTCTGACTGACGCCGCTCGTCACCGGGCGACATGGACATGTGTCCACCGACGGAGCCCGAAGCACCCTCGCCACTCGCCTATATATAGAGCCCCTCTCCAACCTCTCCGAGCATCCTCTAGAACTCACACACACTCCACGGTCCAATAGGAAGCCATAGCCCGGGCGGGCAGGCCTCGAGCCGCCGCCCCCGAGCTCGAGCTCGCCGGCGATCCCCTCTGGTCGCCGTGGCAGCTCCAGCCCCTCCCAGGCCTGGGCGACCTCTCCAGGGCCTCCGCCTCTCTCCGGTAAGGCCGTCTCGCCCTCTTGGAGCCCCTGGAGCGGTCTCTGCTCGTCGTCTTCTTCAACTCTGGCGACCCTCTCATTCTGCTTCCGCTCGCGAGCTAGATTCCGACGCCGTCCAACCACCCCTAGCCACGCTACGGGTACGGGAAGGTGCGCCTCGACCACCTCTTGCCATCCCTCCCTCTTGTTTTGGCCAAAGAGCCCTCGTAACCGGCGAGAGCTCCGGGGAAGCCACGGCCGTCTCTGTTTCTCTCTCCCTCTTCCCCCCTGACTAGCGGGGCCCGCTAGTCAGCCAGTCAGTACGCGCGCGAAGCGGTACGAGTGGTGGCGCCCCTGGGCTTTATGCCTTCGACGTCACCCCCCCAGTCTTTGCATTATGTACAAAACACTTCAAACTGTTATAAATTTTTAACCATAAGTCCAAATGAATTGATTCTTTTTGCATTATGTTCTTTGAAAGAAAATCTAACAGCTCACCAAAGATGAGATTGTCTGAGCTGTTTAGAATTTCTGGTGAATTTCAGAAGTGTTCTTGATATTTTCTTTTTGTGTTTAAAATTATTTTTAGAAGGTGAGTCTTTTCTTGAGTATCACCAGGAGGCTTGCGAACCTCATCTACACTAAGGCAAGCCACAACAACATTTTTATGATGCCATTTCAATATTTGTGATATTCTCACTTGAATGAAATAATTTATCCCTGCATTTAAATAATTATTGAGTGATTTGCATTTTTTTTAAATGTTGGATAGTTGTTATGCCTGATTTACAGAATAGTTGAAACTAGTTCCGTGAATAAAGAAAGTTAAGATTATTTGAGGTGATGTTAGAAATAATTATGTTATGCATGGTAGTTATATTGTTGCCTTCCTGAAATTGATAAAAATTTGTTAGAAGATATTCTGTTAAATATCCTGTTAGATCATATTACTTGTTTTACAGAAAGTTTGAACTTAATTTAGTGATAAAGAAAGTAAGAATTGTTGATAGTAAAATCTTTTGTTATGCATCCGAAAAAGTTATCTGAGTTGCTTTCTTGCGTAAGAAATTGATCGGACTTGTTGCAAAATATTTTGGTTAAGTTGTGAGTCATCTTGAGCTTGTAGAGTAACGTGAGTGTTTACGGTTATGCTTGGTGTAAAGATGACATCGGTCATTTTATTTTTATGATGCATGTATTGTTTTGCATTTCATGGCATGCTAAGACACCGGTCATTGTTAGTTAAAGTTGAAACTGAAAATAACTCAACTTGAATACACCGTTGACTGGGTCATGGTGCCGCTGAATCAAGTTCTTTCCAGTGCAACCACATTTGCCTTTATGGGGGGCCTTGATTCGGTCCATTGACACGGCCTCTGGTCGGTGCCTCCATCAAGGGAAGGTTATGTCGTGTTTGTCCTGGCCCGACAAGCAAACATAACCTTGTGTGCTCGTTGATGAGATTATGGTACCGATTTCCCCAAGTGGGAGTGTCCCCGAGTGGGAGTTTGACCATGACGGTGGTCGGGGTGTCTTTCATAGACACGGGGCCACCCAGGACCAGCCCGGTGGGGATTTGGGTCAGAGTGGCTGGGAGAGTGCTGTGGCAATGGAGGGGTTTCATCGGAATGCCGTTGGTCCACCCAAATGGCAGTGCGAGGCCATGGGTTACGTGGTGTGGGTACAGTGTGCTACCTCTGCAGAGTGTATAATCTATCGATAGCCGCGTCCATGGTTACGGACACCTCGTAGTAGGTCCCACCATGAGTCAATGATTAATAAAAATTGCACACTAAACTGTAAAACTTTGCATTGTCGAGGATGGTAGAAATGCCATCGGGAAATTTGGGACCAGATATTGGTCGGGGTTGTGATCGCCGTAAGGATCACGAGTCATGTTGTTAAAAACCACGTTGGTGGTGTGTTTTACCACGTTGGTGGTGTGTTTTAGCACGTTGGTGGTGTTGGTGATCTGAGGATTATCACGGTTGGTAAGTTGTCCTGAGGGACGTTCAAGTATGATCACAGCATGTTGACATATAGTGTTGCCTTTTAATTGGTTAACTATCATGATATTGTTTGTCATTATGATTATGCTTGTTGTGAGCTTGCAAGTACATTCAATGTACTAACCTAGCGTGTCATGCCAGATTTTCAGGAAAGTCTCGTTGGAAAGGAGCGCAGTTCAAGTCTAGATCGTGTCCACATCAGTGTCCCTGTGATATGGAGCTTCTGCTACGACGTTATTCCGCTGCCACGTAATTGTTCGGATCGAGGCCCTTTATGTTCAATAAATAATGTACATATTGTTCAGCCGCACCGAGTGTGCCGCTTGGCCTCGACCACTGTTGTAATGTGAACTCTGTTCTGCTAGCATCAGTAAAGCGGTTGTTTTCTGTACCAATATGTTGTGTGTTGCCAAAAGACATGGTCTCTGGGCTGGCAATGCAGGGTAAACCGGTCGCTCTGAGCCAGGGTGCCCCAGTCTACCGCCAGGTGGAGATCGTCGCAATCACCAGAACCCTGTCCTTCATCATTGCTAGCCATGTTTCCTACGATTAAATCTAGTCAATTAATTCTAGACCCAATAAAATGAATAATGACATAAAAAAGGCCTATGTTTTGCAGGAACATTGACTCCTTACCGGTGCGCCAAATCCCAGGCACACGATATGTCCTAGTTTGTAGCACAAGTCAGGCCGAAATTCATGGAAAAATTCGGCACGACTTTTGCTAAAAAGTGGACCAATCGAGAACCTGAAATTTTCCGGAACGGATATGAATCAACATTCCGGCAAAACATAGGCCACTTAGCTTCATTCCCTAGAAACAACAAAGCCACTTGGGCACAATCGAACCACTTCAGTGAAAAGGTATAACATGAGCAAACTCTATTGAGGAATTTGCATATAACATGGCCACTTTAATGAAAAGATATAATCAACAATAATGGAATATGAAAATTAAAATCAATGACATATATCATATAACAACAATCTTGTATTTTGTTTACATAGCAACAATTAGTTTATCCAAGTTTTTGAAAAAGAAAAAAACAATTCTGTTTTTTTGTTTATATCTAAATGCCATAGCAACTGTTTTTTATTTATAGCTAAATACTTTTGTTTTTTGTCTAAAGCTAAAAGTCTAGGAACTCCATTTCGCTAACCCTTCTGACCTCACCGAAAATTTCCACAGCAAGATCTTAGTACCTACACCCAATTTCTTCAAAAATATTCAGGTCCATAGTCCAAATAATTCAAATTTCATTTGAATGAAATTTGGAACAGATTCAGGTCCATAGTCCAAATAATTTTTTATAGCTAAGTGTTTTTTGTTTATAGCCTCTGTTATTTTAAATCTAAATGCTACTATTATTTACATACCCTCTATTAATTTAAAGCTAAATGGAATTACTATTTAGGTATTTTCATAAAAAAATTGCCCTAGCTAATTTCCAAGAAAAAATTTCTAATCATTTTTCCTAAATGCTAAAAAATACTTACTGCCCTAACAAATCTAGGGTTCATATGAACATCAACACAGCATCAACATATATATGAATTGCCCTAGCGCAGAGAGAGAGAGGAGGGTATGGGAGAGGAGAGGTAGAGCCTTACGGTCGGCGGCGAGGGCAGGCTCTAGCTCGGGCGGCGGAGGTCCTGGGCAGCCTCGAGCGGCGGCGGTGAGGTCGATGGCGGCGGCGGTGAGGTCGAGGGCGCCGACGGTGAGCTCGAGGGAGGCAAAGGTGAGGTCGACGACGACCTCGGGCGGCGGATGTGAGGTCAAGGGTGGCCTCGGGCGGCGGCGGCGGTGTGGTCTAAGGCGGCAGGGCGACGACGGCGATGCATCACTTGGGGAGAGGGGGAAGGACTTAGCGAAATTTTTAGCCTGCGCGGCCGGGGGTTAAGTCAAACTAGCAGTAGCGCGTTCTGCCAAAACGCGTTATAGCTAAGTTAGCTATAGCGTTTTCCAGCGAAACGGGCTACATCTTTTCCTTTCTGTTTTATTTTTCTTTTTCTTTTGTTTTCTTTACATTTTATTTTTTTCATTTCTCCTTTTTCTATTTCTTTCATTTTCATTTACTTTTCTACTTATTTTTCTATTTATTTTCTTTCTCATAGCAGTAGCGCTCTACAGCATAAATGCGCTGCTACAAAGTTTTTAGGAGTAGCGTGCTTCTGGAAGAACCGCTACTACTCTTCCTAGCCTACCGGCACCAGCGAGGGAATTATAGTAGTAGCGATTTTCCGCGCAGACGCGCTACTGCTACAACAATAGTTGTAGCGTGCTTTTGTAACAAGCGCTACTAATAAGTAGCAATAGCGCCATGTTTTGACTAGCGCTACTGCTATACCTCTATGTATAAAGTTTTCCTTAGTAGTGCACGGGAGCCCCAGCATGTGGCCCGACTTCGGGAGCGCGTCTACTCTTGGCGCTCGAGCCTTAGGAGGGATGCTGGACCAAGGAATTCAAGGAATACTTGACGCAAGGGACGCTGTCGGAGAAGGAGGAAGACGTGGAGCGTGTGGCCCGGCAAGCCACGGCATACTACATCCAGGACGGTGTGTTATACAGGAAGCAGCCAAATGACGTTTCATTGCGTTGCATCTCCTGGTTACAGGGGAAAGAGCTGCTAGCCGACATACACGGCATGGACTGCGGGCACCACTCGTCGTCACGAACCCTCGTTGGCAAGGCATTCCGCATCGGGTTTTACTGGCCTACGACGCTCAATGACGCAACTGAACTGGTGAAGTCCTGCGAGGCCTACCAATTCCACGGCAAGCAGATCCATCAGCCAACTCAGGGCCTCCACACCATTCCACTCTCGTGGCCGTTCGCAGTTTGGGGACTGGACATCCTAGGCCCGTTCCCTCTAGCGCCTGTGGGCTACCGATACCTCTACGTTGCCATCGACAAGTTCACCAAGTTGGCGTAGGTGGAAGCCGTCCGCACCATCCCAGCTGGCTCTGCGGTCAAGTTCATCAGGGGCCTCGTGAGCCGTTTTGGGGTCCCCAACCGCATCATCACTGATATTGGCTCGCAGTTCACTAGTAACCTCTTCAAGACATATTGTGCTAACCTTGGAATGCAGATCTGCTACGCTTCAGTAGCGCACCCCAGGAGCAATGGCCAGGGCAAACGCGCCAATGCGGAGGTCCTGAAAGGCCTCAAGACCAGGACCTTCAAGAAGAAGCTTGAGGCTTGCGGCAGGGGCTGGCACGATGAGCTCCAGTCCGTGCCATGGTCCATCCGCACCATCGCCACCAAGCCGACAGGCGAGACCCCATTCTTCCTCGTCTACGAAGCAGAAGTAGTCCTCGCTCACAAGGTCAGACATCGCTCTACACGGGTCCTGGCATTCGATGAAACCCAGCAGGACATCAGGCGGGGGATGGACCTCCTGTTGAGGGAGGAACGTCGCCGCGAAGCTGCACTACGAGCGGCAAGATACCAGCAGGCATTGCGGTGGTACCACTGTTGCAACGTTCGCTCCAGGATGCTTGAGGTGGGTGACCTCGTCCTGAGGCGGGTGCTCTCCAGGGAAGGGTTGCATAAGCTCTCACCGATGTGGGAGCCCGTTCAAGGTCGTCCATGTCTCCAGGCCTGGCGCCGCGCGCTTGGAGACACAGGACGGGATACCCATCCAGAACGCCTGGAACATCCAGCACCTCCGGAAGTTCTACCCCTGAAGAAAGGCCCAGCGCATGTGAAGAAAGGCCCAGCGTGTTGGGGGTCGTTGCAGAAATTAAAAAATTTCTACGCATCCCCAAGATCAATCTATGGAGTTTACTAGCAACGACAGGGGAGTGCATCTTCATACCTTTTAAGATTGCGATGCGGAAGCGTTGCAAGAACGCCGTCGGTGGAGTCGTACACGAAGCGATTCAGATCGCGGTCGATTCCGATCTAAGCAACGAACAACGGTGCCTCCGCGTTCAACACACGTGCAGCCCGGTGACATCTCCCATGCCTTGATCCAGCAAGGAGAGAGGGAGAGGTTGGGAAGACTCCGTCCAGCAGTAGCACGACGGTGTGGTGGTGGTGGAGGAGCGTGGCACTCCAGCAGGGCTTCGCCAAGCACTGCGAGAGACGAGGAGGGAGAGGGGTAGGGCTGCGCCAGGAGAAGGGGTGTGGTTGCCCTCCCACCCCCCCCCCACTATTTATAGGGGGAAGGGGAGAGGGGGCCGGCCCCCTAGATCCATTTAGAGGGGGGGCGACGGCCCCTCGTGGGGGTAGTGGCCCCCTTAGGGTTTCCATCTAGGGGGGGGCAGCGGCCCCCTAGGGTTTCGAACCCTAGGCGCCTTGGGCCCTTGGGGGTGCACTAGCCCACTAAGGGGCCAGTTCCCACCCAACGACAGCCCATTAGGTCCTTCGGGGCAGGTGGACCCTCCTGGTGGACCCCCAGAACCCCTTTGGTGGTCCCGGTACAATACCGATAAACCCCAAAACCTTTCCGGTGACTGAAACTGGACTTCCCATATGTAAATCTTTACCTCCGGACCATTCCGAAACTCCTCATGATGTCCGGGATCTCATCCGGGATTCCTAACAACATTCGGTAACCACGTACATCTATTCCCTATAACCCTAGCGTCATCGAACCTTAAGTATGCAGACCCTACTAGTTCGGGAGGCATGCAGACATGACTGAGACATCTCTCCGGCCAATAGCCAACAGCGGGATCTGGATACCCATGTTGGCTCCCACATGCTCCATGATGATCTCATCGGATTAACCATGATGTCAAGGATTCAATCAATCCCGTATACGATTCCCTTTGTCTACCGGTATAGCACTTGCCCGAGATTAGATCGTCGGTATACCGATACCTTTTTCAATCTCATTAGGACAAATCTCTTTACTCGTTCCGTCACACATCATCCCGTGGTCAACTCCTTGATCTCACTGAGCTCATTATGATGATGTCCTACTGAGTGGGCCCAGAGATACCTCTCCGTCATACGGAGTGACAAATCCCAGTCTCGATTCGTGCCAACCCAACAGATACTTTCGGGGATACCCGCAGTGTACCTTTATAGCCACCCAGTTATGTTGTGATGTTTGGCACACCCAAAGTACTCCTAAGGTATCCGCGAGTTGCACAATGTCATGGTCTAAGGAAAAAGATACTTGACATTAGAAAAGCTTTAGCAGACGAACTACATGATCTTATGCTATGCTTAGGATTGGGTCTTGTCCATCACATCATTCTCATAATGATGTGATCATGTTATCACTGACATGCAATGTCCATGGTTAGGAAACCGTAACCATCTATTGATCAACGAGATAGTCAACTAGAGGCTCACTAGGGACATGTTGTGGTCTATGTATTCACACATGTATTACGATTTCCGGATAACACAATTATAGGATGAACAATAGACAATTCTCATGAACAAGGAAATATAATAATAACCATTTTATTATTGCCTCTAGGGAATATTTCTAATAGTCTCCCAGTTGCACTAGAGTCAATAACCTAGTTACATTGTGATGAATTGAACACCCATAGAGTTCTGGTGTTGATCATGTTTTGCACGTGGAAGAGGTTTAGTCAACGGATCTGCGACATTTAGGTCCGTATGCACTTTACAAATCTCTATGTCTCCATCTTGAACATTTTCACGAATGGAGTTGAAGCGACACTTGATATGCTTGGTCTTCTTGTGAAACCTGGGCTCCTTGGCAAGGGCAATAGCTCCAGTGTTGTCACAGAAGAGAGTCATCGGGCCCGACGCATTGGGAATAACTCCTAGGTTAGTAATGAACTCCTTCATCCAAATTGCTTCATGTGCTACCTTCGAGGCTGCCATGTACTCCGCTTCACATGTAGATCCCGCCATGACGATTTGCTTGCAACTGCACTAGCTGACTGCCCCACCATTCAAAATATACACGTATCCGGTTTGTGACTTGGAGTCATCCAGATCTGTGTCGAAACTAGCATCGAAGTAACCCTTTATGACGAGCTCTTTGTCACCTCCATAAATGAGAAACATATCCTTTGTCCTATTCAGGTACTTCAGGATATTCTTGACCACTGTCCAGTGTTCCATGCCGGGATTACTTTGGTACCTTCCTACCAAACTTACGACAAGGTTTACATCAGGTCTGGTACACAGCATGGCATACATAATAGACCCTATGGATGAGGCATGGGGGATGACACTCATCTTTTCTCTATCTTCTGCCGTGGTTGGGCATTGAGCCGTGCTCAATCTCACACCTTGCAATACAGTCAAGAACCCCTTCTTGGACTGATCCATATTGAACTTCTTCAATATCTTGTCAAGGTACGTGCTTTGTGAAAGAGCAATGAGGCGTCTTGAAATATCTCTATAGATCTTGATGCCTAATATGTAAGCAGCTTCTCCAAGGTCCTTCATTGAAAAACGCTTATTCAAGTAGGCCTTTAGGCTTTCCAAGAGTTCTATATCATTTCCCATCAATAGGTATGTCATCCACATATAATATGAGAAATGCTACAGAGCTCTCACCCACTTTCTTGTAAACAAAGGCTTCTCCATAAATCTCCGTAAACCCAAACGCTTTGATCATCTCATCAAAACGAATGTTCCAACTCCGAGATGCTTGCACCAGCCCATAGATCGAGCGTTGGAGCTTGCATACCTTGTCAGCATTCTTAGGATCGACAAAACCTTCCGGCTGCATCATATACAATTCTTCCTTAAGGAACCCATTAAGGAATGCCGTTTTGACGTCCATTTGCCATATCTCATAATCATAGAATGCGGCAATTGCTAACATGGTTCGGACAGACTTCAACTTCGCTACGGGTGAGAAGGTCTCATCGTAGTCAACCCCTTGAACTTGCCAATAACCCTTAGCGACAAGCCGAGCCTTATAGATGGTTACATTACCATCCGCGTCTGTCTTCTTCTTAAAGATCCATTTATTTTCTATGGCTCGCCGATCATCGGGCAAGTCAGTCAAAGTCCATACTTCGTTTTGATACATGGATCCTATCTCAGATCTCATGGTTTCAAGCCATTTGTCGGAATCTGGGCCCGCCATCGGTTCTTCATAGTTCGAAGGTTCACCATTGTCTAACAACATGATTTCCAGGACAGGGTTCCCGTACCACTCTGGTGCGGAATGTGTCCTTGTGGACCTATGAATTTCATTAGCAACTTGATCTGAAGTTTCATGATCATCATCATTAACTTCCTCTCTAGTCGGTGCAGGCACCACAGAAACATTTTCTTGAGCTGCGCTACACTCCGGTTCAAGAGGCAATACTTCATCAAGTTCTACTTTCCTCCCACTTAGTTCTTTCGAGAGAAACTCTTTCTCTAGAAAGGATCCATTCTTGGCAACAAAGATCTTGCCTTCGGATCTGAGGTAGAAGGTATACCCAATAGTTTCCTTAGGGTATCCTATGAAGACGCATTTTTCCGATTTGGGTTTGAGCTTTTCAAGTTGAAGTTTCTTGACATAAGCATCGCGTCCCCAAAACTTTCAGAAACGACAGCTTAGGTTTCTTCCCAAACAATAATTCATCTGGTGTCGTCTCAACGGATTTCGACGGAGCCCTATTTAAAGTGAATGCGGCAGTCTCTAAAGCATAACCCCAAAATCATAGGGTAGGTCGGTAAGAGACATCATGGATCACACCATATCCAATAGAGTGCGATTTCGACGTTCGGACACACCATTACGCTGAGGTGTTCCAGGAGGTGTGAGTTGTGAAACAATTCCACATTTCCTTAAGTGCATGCCAAATTCATGATTCAAATATTCTCCCCCACGATCTGATCGTAAGAACTTGATTTTCCTGTCGCATGGATTCTCAACCTCACTCTGAAATTCGTTGAACTTTTCAAAGGTCTCAGACTTGTGTTTCATTAAGTAGACATACCCATATCTACTTAAGTTATCAGTGAGAGTGAGAACATAATGATAACCGCCGTGAGCCTCAACGCTCATTGGACCGCACACATCAGTATGTATGATTTCCAATAAGTTGGTTGCTCGCTCCATTGTTCTGGAGAATAGAGTCTTGGTCATATTTCCCATGAGGCATGGTTCGCACGTGTCAAATGATTCATAATCAAGAGACTCCAAAAGTCCATCTGCATGGAGTTTCTTCATGCGTTTGACACCAATGTGACCAAGGCGGCAGTGCCACAAGTATGTGGGACTATCATTATCAACCTTACATCTTTTGGCATTCACACTATGAATATGTGTAACATCACGTTCGAGATTCAATAAGAATAAACCATTGACCAGCGGGGCATGACCATAAAGCATATCTCTCATATGAATAGAACAACCATTATTCTCATATTTAAATGAGTAGCCATCTCGCATTAAACGAGATCCAGATACAATGTTCATGCTTAAAGCTGGTAATAAATAACAATTATTGAGGTTTAAAACTAATCCCGATGGCAATAACATCGACCTTGGAACCATTCCCGACGTGCATCATCACCTCGTCCTTCGCCAGTCTCCACTTATTCCGCAGCTCCTGTTTTGAGTTACAAATATGAGCAACCTATCAGGACCCCGATTCCAAGTCACATCGATCTAGCCGGTAACACCTCATATCACATTGCGGCCTCACGCATGGTATCCCACGGGTGTCGTCTTATCATGGCCCGGGACCGTTTGTGCCTTTTGGCACACGTACATGATAGTGTCGCTAGCATCCATATGACAGAGAACCCGGGCCGACATGGCTAGTCGTGAACCCAAAGCGGCACAGACCTATGGAGACAGGGCATACATGAATCACATCGAACATGTCGGTCATCAGCGAGTGAATCCGGGCTGTAGCACTGGGCTAACAGGACTCCGGGGAACCCGGGCTGTAGCAGGCTAGGCAGGACTCCGGATGTCACCGCGTGACATTTCCCCGAAGGGACAGACATAGGAACAAAGTGAAACACATGCCGGCCAGTCAAGTGTCTTGAACAGTAGTGCTGGGCTAGCAGGACTCCGGTGAACCGGGCTGTAGCGGACTACTATGGCTCGAGGAACACGAGACTACATTTCCCCATAAGAAAGGCTGCCAGGGATAAACAACTAGATTGTGGGATCGCACTCATACCAAGCATTTCAATCATACACACAATATGCCCGATATGAGTACATACAACATGGCATCACAATAAAACTCTACAACTCAAGTACTTTATTTAAAGGCTCCAGAGAGCCATACATAACATGTTCATACAGGTAGGGGTCACATGACCCGACACTCAAGTCATACAAGCATACAAGCACAAGCGGAAGTAAATAGTCTGAGTACAGACACTAGAAAGCAAGAAGGCTTCCGAAGCCTATCTATCTACATAGGGCACTCCATGGCCAGGATCACCACCTGGGTGGCTAGTCACTCGTCGACATCAAGGTCTACGTAGAACCCATCGGAGGGGGCGGTGTTGTCGTCTGAAAACAGTAATTAAGCAAACATGAGTACAAAGGTACTCAGCAAGTCTTACAACAGAACCTACTATACATGCTCATTCTCAAGAAGGTGGTGGAGTTATTGCAGCAAGACAGCTTTGACTCTTGGCTAAGCTATCCTACGAGACTCCACTAGTAAAAATAGTTTTCGCACACGAGTCCACTACTCACCAACACAATACTCCACCGGGGATCCTCCCTCGTCATCCTACGAGAGGGCCATCCTCGGTACTCACACTTATCTTGAGTCTTTTAGTAGTATCCATTAACTTGTCCATGAAATGTATAGGCAACCAAGTAGTCCTTTACCACGGACGCGGCTATTCGAATAGTTTTATACCCTGCAGGGGTGTACTTCGTCACACATGTTTCCACCACTTAGCGTCTGCACACGACATGTGCTCGGCAGACTTCAAGCGAAAACCGACGTGGGTGTAGACCATGACCTGACTAACCTCACAAGTCTCTAGTCCAGGTATATCGCCTATTCCAGTTCCATCCGCAAGGAAATCCGGCCGGGATGTCCTCAACGGCCCCAAACGACGTGTACAGGGTCCCGAGACGCCAAACGGGCGCCCGGCATACCCGGCCATAGTGTATCTACCGCATCATAGCCCACCCTTAGGGTCATTGCTACGCACGACCGCCAACACATAACCTATAAACACCAGAAACTAGTTGCAACTCCTGGATAGAGGGCGAGAGGGGTCAGTAACTCGAGCGGGGTCATATTTCAGGGCCCAATGTGTGGTAGTAGATGAATCTTAAATCACGCATACAGATCTCAGTTCTTATGGACGGCCTCAATGAAACAACCCACCATGTACTCCTACATGGCCTCTCATCGATACCTTTACCAAAACATGTTCAACACATCCCTCACATTACCAACATAATCATTTCACTCTAGCCCATCACCCGGATGAACCAGACCTGACACAACTCTAAGCATAGCAGGCATAGCAAGGTAGGAATCACATACATGGCTCAATCAACTCCTACACATGCTAGTGGGTTTCATCTAGTTATAGTGGCAATGACAGGTCATGTAGAGGATAAGAGTTCAACTACCGTAGCACACAGCAGTTTGAATCGCGTTGTCTTAATGCAGTAAACAAGAGCAGAAGTGAGAACATGGGTTTGTATCGGAATGATCAATGGGTTGCTTGCCTGTTGTAGTGGTAGTAGGGTACTGCCCTTCAGACGGATACTCGGGGTTATCCTCGGAGGCAGAACCTACCACGAAAGACACACCGAACATAATCAACACATGACAATATGCAACAATATGATGCATGCTATGACATGGCAAAATGAATGTGTCTTGGCCTAATGCAAGCTAAAACAGAAAGGAATGAACCCATTTGAACCAAAGATTCAAATGATAGTTCATTTATCTTAGCCATATTAGTGCATTATCTTATTTTGCTTAAACAGCAAGGTTATCTTGTTTTGTCATGCATGAAACCATTACAGATGGATAGATTGAATTTTTCTGATCATTTTTCATATATAAATCTTTGCATTTTGAGCTATGGTTGATTTTCTATGATTTTTAGAAGTATTGGCTATTTTCTGGAATTTCCTATTAAAGAAAAAATCCAGTAATTGAATTAATGCGTCAGCATGACATAGGTGTGACGTCAGCGGGTCAACTGGGTCGGCCAGGTCAAACCTGACTGGTGGGCCCTGTCTGTTAGTGACTCAGCTAATTAACAGAATTATATTAACACTAATTAACTGTCAGTGGGGCCTGGGCCCACATGTCAGTGACTAAACTAATTAAAATTAGTTAAAACTAATCCTAAACTAATTAGCAGGCCGGCCCCACCTGTCATAGACTCAGGGGGGGTCAACCTGGGCCCACACGGGGGTCAAACAGGGTCACACTACTAGGGAAAACCTTATACACGGAATCTTAGCAGCAGCGCGGTATAAAAACAGACGCTACTGCTAATTAGCAGCAACGAGCTTTAGAAAAGAGCGCTGCTAATGACTGAGTAGCAGTAGCGCTCTAGGTGAAAAGAGCGCTACTACTATAATTGCCACGGTGTTGCCTCCAGGCTAGATATAGTAGTAGCGCCCTTCCCGTGGACGCGCTACTGCTAAAGAACTTAGTAGCAGCGGTTTTGCTCAAAACTCGCTCCTGGTAAGTATGACCACAACTAATTAAGTTTAGTCCCATACTGCTAAGCGAACAAGATGTTTACCACCTTAAATATGTTGCTTCTTAACCTATCTCGAGCACTTGCTCTTCATTGAACTATATGTGTATGATTTGTGGTTGCAATATGAATCCTCGCCTGTGCCTATACAGGTACAGTGAGGATTCATGTTGACTATTTAGATTATACACAAAAAGATCAATGATCACCAATGTATATTTTTGATGTTTTTACTAAACAAAAGAAATAACTGCTTCCATTAGCAATAGCGGGTTTTCCCAAAACGCGTTGTAGATAAGTTAGCTATAGCGCGTTTTCTGTACGTGCGCTACTGCTAGTTCGAGTTAACCACCCCCCGCATCAAAATTTCGCTAAGTCCTCCTTCCCCCCCCCCCGGCCTGTTCCCCTACTCCCTGTCGCCGCCGCCCGAGCCCGAGCGCGCCTGCGCCCTCACCGCCGTCGCCGCCGCCCGCCCTCAACCTCACCGCCGCCGCTCTCGACCTCACCGCCGCCGCCCTCGACCTCACCGCCGCCGCCCTCGACCGAGCCCGCCGCCCAAGACCGCTGCCCTCCCGATCCCGAGCCCACCCTCGCCGCCCCTCCGTCGGCGAGCACCTCCCCGCCACCGTCTCTCCCTCTGTAAGCCCCCCACCCCTCCCCAACCCCCTCTCTCTTTGCTTAGTTAGTAGATGATTTTAGTAGTAGTAGATGCTAATTTAGGGTTCATAGATAATTATTTTTAGAAGTAGTGGATAGATGTTAATTAGTAGTAGATGTATAATTAGTAGTAGTACATGTTAATTAGTAGTAGATGTAGTAGTTAGATGTTAATTAGTAGTAGTAGATGTGCTAGTTTCTTTCTATTTATAGTAAGTTTATATTTAGTAAGAACTAGTTGAATTAATAGAACTAGTTTAGTTTTAGTTGAACTAGTTAAGTTTTAGTTGAATTAGTATAGTAAGTAAATTAATAACTAGTTGAACTACTTCATTTTTAGAAAGAACTAGTTTTTTTATTTTTATACTAAGTTTATATTTAGTAAGAACTAGTTGAATTAATAGAACTAGTTGAACATGCCATATTTGGTGTTATTTTTTAGTTTAAGCAATTATTTCATGTTTTGGTTAGACCCCCGAGTGGCCTATGTTTTGCCGGAGTGTTGATTAATTTCCGTTGCGGCAAATTTCAGGCGCTCAATATGTCCTTTTAGAGCAAAGGTCATGCCAGATTTTTCCGTGAATTCTGGCATGACTTGTGCTAGAATATGTGGGAAATATCGAGTGGCCTGGATTTTCTTTTAAAAATAATGATCTAATTTAGGTTTTTAGTACATATATTTAATTGTACAAGCTTAATCTTTGAATTATGAACGTAGGAAATGTCGTACTCGGATGACGACAGTCTCCCAGGGGAGTGCAGCTGGTGCCACGACGAGCGAGGTATGTGCGATAGGTTCGTTGAGCTGGACGAAGATCGGCGCTTCAGCATTAAGCTTGAGGAGACCTTCGATGTTGAAACGGTACGCAACAACGACAAGTGTTTTTTTCGTAATTAATCATGACTTCAACTATTTCAACGTCTAATTTTCATCTTTTACAATTCTACTAGCTTATACCATGCCATGCAAGACGCTATGTCTTGGAGAGGATGGGTTTTGAAGACCATGAAAATTTTCAAACAAAGAAAATACACCTAAGGACACATCATGATATCGATTTTGAAGTAAATCTGTATAATTCTCAGAGCGTAACCCATTTTGGTTGTCAAAATTGGGAAGCACTTTGCAAAATATATGGTTTTTATGAGGGTATGATTATCACCATGGATCTTGGTCATCCTGACATCAAGCAAGACAATATGGACATTTGGGTCCTTGTTGATACGCTTCTGATTCTACCGCAATGTGAGTTTCTCAAACATAGTTATTAACTAATTTATATTGTTTATTTCAAAATAGTCGACAGCTTATTTCCATTGACAGCTTATTTTTAATCTTCAAAGAATGTGCAGAAGATGGTAGACAAAACCCACTACACTGATGGCTCCGAATTAACTTATAAGGAGAAAAATCATCTGATTGCTTATTGTCCTTTTTTTGAGAATTACAATACCTATTATCGAACTCCTCCAAATTATGGTGAATACGTGCCACTAGTGCACGTGTTGAACCACGATAACTTCTATGGAGATACCCTGGTAAGATATTTTACTATTACGACATCCGTGCATCTTTTGCATACTTCTAAAACTAGTGCATCATTGCTAACTACGAAGTTATTACTATGTTTTTCAACAGAAAATCCCGATGGATTGTGTGCCTCATCTGATGTCGCCTTGAAGTTCTGAACCTACAGCTAGGTCATCCTACGGATCTCACCTGTGCATATCGAATTTCTGAAACCGGTGAACACATGCTAATCAAAGAGTGGAAAAAATGTTTAGACATTCGTAAGGAGGTTCTTGGAAGCAACATTAAGCGGAAGGAAAGAATTGGAGACAGGATAATCTGCATTCTCCATAATGGAGAGCGAGGGGCTATCTTGTTTTTTGCTATTTTACTTTAGAGAATATAGTAGGTCCTAAGAGAATGTAGTAGGTCCTATGAGGTACAATATGTTTATTATGTGATACAATGTGTTAGAGTTGAAGATGTCAGGAGTACTTGTGATTACAACTAGTGACCAATGATATGATGATGATGATGGTAAGTTGTTAATGATATGATGATGATGATGATATTTATTATATCATTGGGTGAAAGAACCGCGGATTAGTTTCAAGTGGATGTCCGTCCACTTGAAACTAGTCCACACGGTTCTTTCACCCCGTGATGTAATAACTCATTATGATGTAAAAACAATTTGTAAATTCCTGTTGTATGAAAAATTGTATAAAGGTGTACGAATACAACATGAAATAAAAAATAAATAAAATACGAAATAATAGTAGCAGCGCGGGCAGAGAGAACCGCTACTACTAATTACCAGCAGCGCTCCTCCTGGAACTCGCTGCTACTAAGTCGATTTAGCCGTAGCGTGGGTCGAGGCACGCTACTGCTATTCATTAGCTGTAGCGTCTTATCTGTAGCGCACCACCCCGCGCTACTGATAGGTCTAAAACCCGCGCTGCTGCTAGCCTTTTCGCTAGTAGTGTCAACTCGCCAGCGTCTAGCCGCCGGCGAGGCCAGACGCGGTGGAGCAGCACGGGATTTGCACTCCGGCGACCAAAAGGACGGCGGAGACTATCTACGTGATGCGGGGAGGAAGCCGCGTCGAGTGGTGGCAGTGGGTGGAACTGGGCTGGCCGGAAACATCGCCGGCGACGAGTTTGGCGGCGGCCGGAGCTCGGGTAAGGTTGAACTATTCGCTAGGGGGCACGGGGAGGCGCGTGGTTTGGTGCGTTGAGCTCCTAGAGGTGCGGTAGGACTAGTGGATAGGGTGGCGCGGCCATTGGGTGGCCGGTGCCTCGTCGGCGATGAGCTCCTCGGCGGTGTGTGCGGGTGAGCTATGTGCGGTCGCTACGGGGATCGAGAGAGAGAGAGTGGAGAGGGCGGGGAGGTGGCTGAGCTCATGGTGGTCTCGTCGAGGCAGTCGGCGAGGTCAGGGATGAGCTGATGCGGCGGGGACGGCGAAGGGGATCTCCGGTGGACGGAGTTGAGGACGAGCTCGGTGCATCGTCTCCGGGGCGAGCGAGCGCTCGGGGCTCGGCCTACTCGATGTAGTCGACGACGGCGGAGCTTCCTGGAATGATGAGGCAACGAATGGACGGCGGTGGCTGCGGTGGAGCTTGTCGGCGGCAACGGCTGCGCTCGGCAGGGAGATGGGCAGAGAGCCAGAGAGGGGGAGAGGCCACGTGGAGAGTGGGAAGAAAGAGAGGGAGACGTGGGGGTCGGCGTGGCACTCGTAGACGCCTCCAGGGCGTCGGCGGAAGCAGGAGGATGGCCGGCGTGTGGCCGCGGGCGCCGGCCACGCGCTCCTCGTCCTCCTGGCGAGAGGAGAAGGACGACTGGCAGGAGCCAGTGGACTGGGCCGAGCCGGGTGGGCTAGTGGGCTGCACCAGGTAAGTCCCTGATCTTTCTCTCCTTTTCTGTTTCTTATTTATTCTATTTTTTCTGTAACTTCAGGGCTTTATGAAAAATGCCAGGGCATTACCATAAATCATAAAATTAATCTTGGCCACTGCTTAGAATATATCCAACAGCAAACATTTTAGTTTATGATTATTTGAGCATTTAAAATATTTTATAGCATTTAAATGCCCAAATGCAAATACTATAAGGATTAATCCAATGACCTTAGATGTCCTAGAAAAATGTGGACCATTTTTTTCAGGGGTTTTAACCCAAAACAAAAAGGGTGGGCTTTTTAGAAGGGCATTTCAGGTTCATTGAAAAAGTTTTTCAGTAAACCCTAGTTGTTCCAAGGGGGGTGCTAGGGGTTCTGTCATCCCCATTTCAAATTTAAGAGGAATTTAAACATGATGCACACTCTAATGCTTGAACTAGCTAGGGTGTGACAACTCACCCCCACTCAAAAGAATCTCGTCCCGAGATTTAGGATCCTCCGGGAAGAAGGTTGGGTACTCGAGTCGAAGACGATCCTCCCTTTCCCAAGTGGCTTCCTTCTCGGAATGGTGTGACCACTGAACCTTGAGAAACTTGATATTATGACGTCGAGTGGTACGCTCGGCTTGATCAAGGATATGAACGGGATATTCCCGATATGAGAGGTTATCTTGTAGATCAAGTGTTTCATGGTCCACTCCACAGATAGGATCCGCGAAGCAACGCCTGAGTTGAGAAACGTGGAAGACATCGTGAACTCTGGAAAGATGCGAAGGTAGTTCCAATTGGTAGGCAACTTCTCCTCGTTTGGCAAGAATGCGAAAGGGTCCGATGTAGCGAGGAGCCAAATTGCCTTTGATACCGAAACGATGGGTTCCCTTTAACGGAGTAACCCGAAGGTAAGCCTTCTCGCCGACTTCAAAAGTCATGAGCTTATGTTTACGATCATATTGGCTCTTTTGACGAGATTGGGCTGTTTTCAATTTCTCACGAATAACGCGAACCTGCTCTTCTGCTTCCTAAATCATATTCGGGCCAAAGAGTTGTCTTTCCCCGGTTTCTGACCAATTAGGAGGTGTTCGACATTTTCGTCCATAGAGAACTTCAAAAGGAGCCTTGCCCAAGCTAGCTTGATAACTATTGTTATAAGCAAACTCCGCGAATGGAAGGCATTTCTCCCAACCCATTCCGAATGAGATGACAGAAGCTCGGAGCATATCTTCCACAATTTGATTGACTCGCTCTACTTGACCACTTGATTGAGGATGGAAGGCGGTGCTAAAAGAGAGACGAGTTCCCATAGCATTTTGGAAACTTTCCCAAAATCGAGAGGTGAAGAGACTCCCCCGGTCTGAGTTAATTTCCAATGGGACACCATGAAGTGACACTATTCGGGAGATGTATAACTCAGCTAGCTGGCTAGCGGTGATACTCTCACGAACAGGTAGAAAATGGGCTACTTTGGAAAGACGGTAGATCACGACGAAGATGGCATTATTCCCTCTCTTGGTCCTAGGAAACCCAGTGATGAAATCCATACTAATTTTATACCATTTCCACTTAGGAAGAGCCAAAGGTTGAACGGTGCCAGCAGGCCGTTGATGCTCTGCTTTAACACGACGACAGACGTCGCAGCTAGCAATGTATTGAGCAATTTCTCTCTTCATCCTAGTCCACCAAAACCTCTGGCGTAGGTCTTGATACATCTTGGTACTACCGGGATGAATGGTGAGAGGGATTCATTAGCTTCCCTGAGAATCAACTGGCGTAGATGTTGTTTCTTGGGAACCACCAAGCGGTTCTCGAAGAAGACAACACCTCGCTCATCCATGGAAAAACATTTAGCAACTCCGCTAGCAATGTTTTCCTTAATTCGGAATATGCCCTTATCACACTTCTGGGCAGCTATGATTTGATCCATAAGGGTAGGTTTTGCCACCAGGGTGGATAGAAAGCCTCAAGGAACAATGTGAAGGTTAAGCTTACGAAATTCCTCATGGAGAAGTGGTTGACTTTGTTGTTACATCAGGTTGTTACAATAGGACTTACGACTTAGTGCATCAGCCATGACATTGGCCTTGCCCAGGGTGTAAGTTATTCCTAAGTCGTAATCTGAGATCAACTCGACCCAATGTCTTTGCCTGAGCTTCAAATCCGGTTGGGTGAATATATATTTCAAACTCTGGTGATCGGTGAAGATCTCGCAATGATTACCGAGGAGGTAATGTCGCCAAGTTTTAAGTGCATGGACTACAGCTGCAGGCTCTAGATCATGTGTGGGATAGTTTTCCTCATGTGGGTGTAATTTCCGTGAAGCATAGGCAATTACCTGACGATCTTGCATGAGTATGCAACCTAGTCCTTATCGCGAGGCGCCGCAATAGATAATAAAGTCCTTGGAGAAATCTGGTGGTACGAGTACGGGAGCAGATGTCAGGCGTCTTTTCAGTTCCTGAAAGCTGAACTCGCACTGTGGAGTCCACTCAAACTTTTTTTCTTTCTTGAGGAGTTCAGTTAGAGGTTTAGCAACCTTGGAGAAATTCTCGACAAAGCGGTGGCAATAGCTCGCTAAGCCAAAGAAGCTCTGAACTTGCTTGACCGTCTCAGGTGGAGTCCAATCAAGGACAACTTGAACTCACTGGGGATTGACAGCAATACCCTTACCAGAGATTACATGGCCTAGATAGGTCACTTCTGGCAACCAAAATTCACACTTGGAGAATTTGGCATAAAGGCGATGCTCTCGAAGTTTCGTCAACACCAGCCTTAGATGTTCGGCATGTTCCGCTTCATTCTTGGAGTAGATGAGTATGTCATCGAGGTATACTACGAAGAATTTATCCAAATACTCCATGAAGACCGAGTTCATTAATCGAGAAAAAGTGGCTGGGGCATTGGTTAAACCGAAGGACATAACGGTGTACTCGTATTGGCCATAACGAGTAACAAAGGCTGTTTTGGGAATGTCCCTGTTTCTGATTTTGATTTGATGGTAGCCCAACCTCAAATCCATCTTGGAAAAGACTGAGGATCCAGCGAGCTGATCATACAGATCGTTGATCCTGGGAAGCGGATACTTGTTCTTGATGGTGACCAAGTTGACAGGTCGGTAATCTACAACCATTCGATCCGTTCCATCCTTCTTCTTGACGAAGAGGACGGGGCAATCCCAAGGAGAGGAACTAGGACGGATGAAACCCTTTTTCAAGGACTCATCGAGTTGGTTCTTAAGCTCGGCTAGTTCTAAGGGTGCCATCTTATAGGGTCTTCTAGAAATTGGAACGGTTCCTGGAACAAGGTCTATCACAAACTCGACATCCCTGTCAGGTGGAACCCCTGGCAGTTCTTCAGGAAAGACATCCGGAAAGTCTCGGACTACCGGAACATCCTCAAGATCTGGAAGGGGGTTGGCATTTAGGGAGTAAAGCTGGCCCTTGGCCACTCGAGTTAAGACATTGACTGTCTTGCCCGATGGGTGGGTAAGTTGAACGGTTCTAGTGGCACAATCAATATTAGCATAATGAGCTGACATCCAGTCCATACCCAAGATGATGTTTATGTCCGAGGACTTGAGAGCTATTAAGGATGCAAGGAAGACAAGTCTATCGACAAGAATTTCGTTCCCATGGCTTACTCTAGAAGTTTGCCATCTAGAGCCAGGGGTTTGAATTTCCATGGTAGAGGGCATGTCACAGAATGTCGTGTTATGCAATCGAGCATAGTTCTCGTATATGAATGAATGAGATGCTCCAGTATCGAAAAGAACAGATGCCGAATGGCAATTAACAAGGAGCGTACCAAGGACAACGTTAGGATCCTCATGAGCCTCCTTGGCTGAAACATAGTTGACATGGCCACGTGCAGTGGTGACCGGCTTGGCATAGAATGTCTTTCCCGCTGGCTTACCACGGCCAACGGACTTTCCAGACTGATTGGGGTTGTTCTGGGGACACTCTCGACTATAGTGACCCGACTCTCCTCACTTGAAACATGTCACCACATTGGGGCATGGAGCAGCATTAGCAGCGGAGCCACCATAGGGCTTGGGTGGTACAAACTACTGGTTTGGACAAGGCGCCTCAAAGGATGGCCTCGGAGTGAACTTGGGTGGCAGTGCCGTTCTTGGGATCCACACCCGGCGCTTCTGAGCTCCAGAGCCGGATGAAGAGCCAAAATCACGGGAGTGCTTGCGTGAAGCGTCATAATCAGTCTGGCCTGTCTCAGCGCTGATGGCTTTATTGACCAACTTCTGAAAGGATGTACACTCGTGCAGACGAAGATCGTGGCGAAGCTCAGGGCTAAGTCCCTTGCGGAACCTTGCCTGCTTCTTAGCATCGGTAGATACCTCTTCAGGAGCATAACGTGCCAGATTCCCAAATTCACGACTATATGCATCCACAGTCAGTCTTCCTTGGGTGAAATTGCAGAACTCCTCCCTCTTGCGATCTATCAGACCTTTCGGAATGTGATGCTCACGGAAAGCCTCAATGAATTCAGCCCAAGTAGTGATTTGGCCGACCGGGCGCATAGCTTCAAAATTTTCCCACCAAAGGCTAGCAGGGCCTTCGAGATGGTAGGCAGCATAAGTAACCTTATCAGCTTCGGCTACGTTGGCAGAATGTAGCTTGTGGGTGATGCTGCGAAGCAAGTCATCCGCGTCGAGGGGCTCGAAGGAATGGTTAAACTTTGGTGGGTACAGCTTGATAAAGTCATTGATTGACACCAAGTCATTTCGCGGATGGCGTGCAGTGTTCTGCTCAATCCGCTCCAGTAAGCGGTTAGTGTCACGCTTATTTCTTTCCGCCTCCAGCATCACTTCGGCCAGAGAGGGCGGGTGAGGCAGATTTTCACCCCAGGCTGCACTGGCTTCCCCCTGCTCCGGGGCAGCAGGGTTGCTGCGGGTGTTGACCATCCTAGGAGAAAACAAGATAACGGTTTAGATAAGGATGGCTCAAACTTAGCAAGGAAGTGCAGAATGTAATGGATAACACGGAATGCAGAGATGTTCATCCGTCTGTCATGGTAATATAGAACTGCCATATATATACCAACGATCATACACACCATACATAGTTTAGTACAAGCCCAGGCTACAGTACAACTATGATGAAAGACATTACATCTCATCCGAGGCATTCCAAGCTCGTACACATTATTTGTCTACACCTCCGGAATTGATTACACACAAAGTCATATTCCACAAGTCACGCAGGACAGTGGAGATTCAACTATTACAATACTAGTGATACTACTACTAACTCAGACAGCTCCGTAGTAGTCCTCATAGAAGTCACCTCCATAGCCTGGAAGTTCAACGTGATCATCCGGGAACAGACGGTCCTGAGGAGCTTGTGGACCAAAGGGGCTAGGATGATGTCTTGGACCAACAAACGGTGGCCTGCGGGGACCACGGGGAGGGGTGATGCCTCCCACATCACGCCAATCCACCATGTCTGGTAGAGCAGATCTCACAGGGTACAGATCCCTTGTATCCATACATCCAGCTTGCACCGTAGGTGCAAACCGAGTCAAAGTGGCCCAATGATCAGCATGGGTGTTGAAAAGCTCTAGCCTCAAGGCCCGATTCTCTCGGTCCTTATCCTCCAGCATCTCGGCAGTGGTACGAGTTAGTGAGTCCTCCTGAGTGGAGTCAGCATAGATAGCCTGGAGATACCCTTGCGCTCCCGGAAGTGAAGCTGGCATGTAATGGAAGTCGGTGTTCCGAAGCAGGCCAGTCCGGACACGCATGATGGTCATCATGGAATAGACAGCATCCTGCACAGCCATCTCAACAGTAACCCCGAGTCCATAGGAACAGTGGAGGGGCTCCGTAGATCCAGGATAAGAAGGAAATATCCTGACGGTGCAGAAATATTGGCTTTGATTAAAGTCTCGAAACTGCTCTTCGACAGTGTATTCAGGATACCAATGGTAACCCGTCTCGATCATTACCCGGACTAACATAGCAGTATGACCGGGCACATCAAGGCACCGGGTCAGGCGAACCACTTGGTTTTGAGAACGAATGGCCATCTGAAAGCACAACCACAATGCGAAGACATTAGAATTTCTAGGGAAAATTGGACAGCATAACAGCTGTAAATGCTCAGAGAAAGATTTGACACATCCACAACAATTTGCAATACCACTCAACAACATCATATCAAGGTTCTGATTCAACTAGCAACATACTAAAAGTAGTAGAAACTGAACTGGGGCTTGTAACAACAATCCTATAAGCTACTACGGATTAGTAACACGTGACCCTAACAGAAGAAGAGAGCCTAGTCCTTAACCCACGTTGAATGAGAAGAGAATGACTCAGATCAGAGGGCATAAGGTAAAGGAGTAAAAGAGCCTTACGTTCCCTCCCACAATCAATTCCCCTACATATAACTAAAGCATTTCTAGAATCGACATCGACCAGTTTGGCTCAACGAACCTACAGGCAGTCCGGCTCTGATGCCAATGTTGTCAGGACCCCGATTCCAAGTCACATCGATCTAGCCGGTAACACCTCATATCACACTGCGGCCTCACGCATGGTATCCCACGGGTGTCGTCTTACCATGGCCCGGGACCATTTGCGCCTTTTGGCACACGTATATGATAGTGTCGCTAGCATCCATATGACAGAGAACCCGGGCCGATATGGCTAGTCGTTAACCCAAAGCGGCACAGACCTATGGAGACAGGCATACATGAATCACATCGAGCATGTCGGTCATCAACGAGTGAATCTGGGCTGTAGCACTAGGCTAACAGGACTCCGAGGAACCCGGGCTGTAGCAGGCTAGGCATGACTCCGGATGTCACCGCGTGACATTTCCCTGAAGGGACAGACATAGGAACGAAGTGAAACACATGCCGGCCAGTCAAGTGTCCTGAACAGTAGTGCTGGGCTAGCAGGACTCCGGTGAACCGGGCTGTAGCGGACTACTATGGCTCGAGGAACACGAGACTACATTTCCCCACAAGAAAGGCTGCCAAGGATAAACAACTAGATTGTCGAATCCCACTCATACCAAGCATTTCAATCATACACACAATATGCCCGATATGAGTACATACAACATGGCATCACAACAAAACACTACAACTCAAGTACTTTATTTAAAGGCTCCAGAGAGCCATACATAACATGTTCATACAGGTAGGGGTCACATGACCCGACACTCAAGTCATACAAGCATACAAGCACAAGCGGAAGTAAATAGTCTAAGTACAGACACTAGAAAGCAAGAAGGCTTCCGAAGCCTATCTATCTACATAGGGCACTCCATGGCCAGGATCACCACCTGGGTGGCTAGTCACTCGTCGACATCAAGGTCTACGTAGAACCCATCGGAGGGGGCGGTGTTGTCGTCTGAAAACAGTAATTAAGCAAACATGAGTACAAAGGTACTCAGCAAGTCTTACAACAGAACCTACTATACATGCTCATTCTCAAGAAGGTGGTGGAGTTATTGCAGCAAGCCAGCTTTGACTCTTGGCTAAGCTATCCTACGAGACTCCACTAGTAAAAATAGTTTTCGCACATGAGTCCACTACTCACCAACACAATACTCCACCGGGGATCCTCCGTCGTCATCCTACGAGAGGGCCATCCTCGATACTCACACTTATCTTGAGTCTTTTAGTAGTATCCATTAACTTGTCTATGAACTGTATAGGCAACCAAGTAGTCCTTTACCGCGGACGCGGCTATTCGAATAGTTTTATACCCTGCAGGGGTGTACTTCATCACACATGTTTCCACCACTTAGCGTCTGCACACGACATGTGCTCGGCAGACTTCAAGCGAAAACCGACGTGTGTGTAGACCATGACCTGACTAACCTCACAAGTCTCTAGTCCAGGTTTATCGCCTATTCAGGTTCCATCCGCAAGGAAATCCGGCCGGGGTGTCCTCAACGGCCCCAAACGATGTGTACAAGGTCCTGAGACGCCAAACGGGCGCCCTGCATACCCGGCCACAGTGTATCTACCGCATCATAGCCCACCCCTAGGGTCAGCGCTACGCACGGCCGCCAACACATAACCTACAAACACAAGAAACTAGTTGCAACTCCTTGATAGAGGGCGAGAGGGGTCAGTAAGTCGAGAGGGGTCATATTTCAGGGCCCAATGTGTGGTAGTAGCAGAATCTTAAATCACGCATACAGATCTCAGTTCTTATGGACGGCCTCAATGAAACAACCCACCATGTACTCCTACATGGCCTCTCATCGATACCTTTACCAAAACATGTTCAACACATCCCTCACATTACCGACATAATCATTTCACTCTAGCCCATCACCCGGATGAACCAGACCTAACACAACTCTAAGCATAGCAGGCATAGCAAGGTAGGAATCACATACATGGCTCAATCAACTACTACACATGCTAGTGGGTTTCATCTAGTTACTGTGGCAATGACAGGTCATGCAGAGGATAAGGGTTCAACTACCGTAGCACACGGCAGTTTCAATCGCGTTGTCTTAATGCAGTAAACAAGAGCAGAAGCGAGAACATGGGTTTGTATCGGAATGATCAATGGGTTGCTTGCCTGTTGTAGTGGTAGTAGGGTACTGCCCTTCAGACGGATACTCGGGGTTATCCTCGGAGGCACAACCTACCATGAAAGACACACTGAACATAATCAACACATGACAATATGCAACAATATGATGCATGCTATGACATGGCAAAATGAATGTGTCTTGGCCTAATGCAAGCTAAAACAGAAAGGAATGAACCCATTTGAATCAAAGATTCAAATGATAGTTCATTTATCTTAGCCTTATTAGTGCATTATATTATTTTTCTTAAACAGCAAGGTTATCTTGTTTTGTCATGCATGAAACCATTACAGATGGATAGATTGAATTTTTCTGATCATTTTTCATATATAAATCTTTGCATTTGGAGCTATGGTTGATTTTCTATGATTTTTAGAAGTTTTGGCTATTTTCTGCAATTTCCTATTAAAGAAAAAATCCAGTAATTGAATTAATGCGTCAGCATGACATAGGAATGACATCAGCGGGTCAACTGGGTTGGCCAGGTCCCACCTGTCATAGACTCAGGGGGGTCAACCGGGGCCCACACGGGGGTCAAACAGGGTCAACTCGCCAGCGTCTAGCCGCCGGCGAGGCCAGACGCGGCGGAGCAGCGCGGGATTTGCACTCCAGCGACCAAAAGGATGGCGGAGACTATCTACATGATGTGGGGAGGAAGCCGCATCGAGTGGTGGCAGTGGGTGGAGCTGGGGTGGCCGGAAACGTCGCCGGCGACGAGTTTGGCGGGGGCCGGAGCTCGGGTAAGGTTGAACTAGTCGCTAGGGGGCACGGGGAGGCGCGTGGTTTGGTGCGGGTGAGCTACGTGCGGTCGCTACGGGGCTCGAGAGAGAGAACGGAGACGGTGGGGAGGTGGCTACGCTCACGGGGGTCTCGTCGAGGCAGTCGGCGAGGTCGGGGATGAGTTGTTGCGGCGGGGACGGCGAAGGGGATCTCCGGTGGCCAGAGTTGAGGACGAGCTCGGTGCAGCGTCTCCGGGGCGAGCGAGCGCTCGGGGCTCGGCCTACTTGATGTAGTCGACGACGGCGGAGCTTCCTGGCACGATGAGGCAACGAATGGACGGCGGTGGCTGCGGTGGAGCTTGTCGGCGGCGACGGCTGCGCTCGGCAGGGAGATGGGGAGAGAGCCAGAGAGGGGGAGAGGCCACGTGGAGAGTGGGAAGAAAGAGAGGGAGACGTGGGGGTCGGCGTGGCACTCGTAGACGCCTCCAGGGCGTCGGTGGAAGCAAGAGGTGGCCGGCGTGTGGCCGCGGGCGCCGGCCACGCGCTCCTCGTCCTCCTGGCGAGAAGAGGAGGACGACTGGCAGGAGCCAGTGGAATGGGCCGAGCCGGGTGGGCTGGTGGGCTGCGCCAGGTAAGTCCCTGTTCTTTCTCTCCTTTTCTGTTTTTTTATTTATTCTATTATTTCTGTAACTTCAGGGCTTTGTTAAAAATGCCAGGGCATTACCATAAATCATAAAATTAATCATGGCCACTTCTTAGAATATATCCTACAGCAAACATTTTAGTTTATGATTATTTGAGCATTTAAAATATTTTATAGCATTTAAATGCCCAAATGCAAATACTATAAGGATTAATCCAATGACCTTAGATGTCCTAGAAAAATGTGCACCATTTTTGTCAGGGGTTTTAACCCAAAACAAAAAGGGTGGGCTTTTTAGAAGTGCATTTCAGGTTCATTGAAAAAGTTTTTTAGTAAACCCTAGTTGTTCCAGGGGGGTGCTGGGGGTTCTGTCATCCCCATTTCAAATTTAAGAGGAATTTAAACATGATGCACACTCTAATGCTTGAACCATCTAGGATGTGACACAACCGCACCGGTATCAAATACCCAGGAGCTACTATGAGCACTGGTTAGGTACATCAATAACATGTATATCACATATACTTTTGGTATTGCCAGCCTTCTTATCCGCTAAGTATTTGGGGCAGTTCCGCTTCCAGTGACTGTTCCCCTTGCAATAAAAGCACTCAGTCTCAGGCTTGGGTCTATGCTTTGGCTTCTTCCCAGCAACTAGCTTACCGGGCGCGGCAACTCCCTTGCGATCCTTCTTGAAGTTATTCTTACCCTTGCCTTTCTTGAACTTAGTGGTTTTATTCACCATCAACACTTGATGTTCCTTTTTGATCTCCACCTCCGCTGATTTCAGCATTGAATATACCTCAGGAATGGTCTTTTCCATCCCCTGCATATTGAAGTTCATCACAAAGCTCTTGTAGCTAGGTGGGAGCGACTGAAGGATTCTGTCAACGACCGCATCATCCGGGAGATTAACTCCCAGCTGAGATAAGTGGTTGTGCAACCCAGACATTTTGAGTATGTGCTCGCTGACAGAACTATTCTCCTCCATCTTACAACTGTAGAACTTGTTGGAGACTTCATATCTCTCGACCCGGCCATGAGCTTGGAAAACCATTTTCAGCTCTTGGAACATCTCATATGCTCCGTGCTGCTCAAAACGCTATTGGAGACCCGGTTCTAAGCTGTAAAGCATGCCGCACTGAACCAGGGAGTAATCATCACTACGCGACTTCCAGGCATTCATAACGTCTTGAGTTTCTGGGAAAACAGGTGCATCACCTAGCGATGCTTCAAGGACATATGCTTTCTTGGCAGCTATGAGGATAATCCTCAGGTTACGGACCCAGTCCGTGTAGTTGCTACCATCGTCTTTCAGCTTGGTTTTCTCTAGGAATGCATTGAAGTTGAGGGCAACATTAGCGTCGGCCATTTGATCTACAAGACATATTGCAAAGTTTTACACTATGTTCATGATAATTAAGTTCATCTAATCAAATTATTTAATGAACTCCCACTCATATAGACATCCCTATAGTCATCTAAGTGATACATGATCTGAGTCAACTAGGCCGTGTCCGATCATCACGTGAGACGGACTAGTCATCATCAGTGAACATCTTCATGTTGATCATATCTTCTAAACGACTCATGTTCGACCTTTTGGTCTCCCGTGTTCCGAGGCCATGTCTGTACATGCTATGCTCGTCAAGTCAACCTAAGTGTATTGCGCGTGTAAATCTGGCTTACACTCGTTGTATGCGAACATTAGAACCTATCACACCCGATCATCACGTGGTGCTTCGGAACAACGGACCTTAGCAACGGTGCACAGTTAGGGGGAACACAATTCTTGATATTTTAATGAGGGATCATCTTATTTATGCTACTGCCGTTGTCGGTGTCAAAACCGGCGGATCTCGGGTAGGGGGTCCCGAACTGTGCGTCTAGGCTGGATGGTAGTAGGAGGCAAGGGACACGAAGTTTTACCCAGGTTCGGGCCCTCTTGATGGAGGTAAAACCCTACGTCCTGCTTGATTAATATTGAAGATATGGGTGTTAAAAGAGTAGATCTACCACGAGATCAGAGAGGCTAAACCCTAGAAGCTAGCCCATGGTATGATTGTATGTTGTGATTGTTGTCCTACGGACTAAAGCCCTCCGGTTTATATAGACACCGAAGAGGGTTAGGGATTACACAAGGTCGGTTACAAAAGAGGAGATATCCATATACGTATTGCCTAGCTTGCCTTCCATGCCAAGTAGAGTCCCATCCGGACACGAGACGAAGTCTTCAATCTTGTATCTTCATAGTCTAACAGTCTGGCCAATGGAGATAGTCCGGTTGTCCGGAGACCCCCTAATCCAGGACTCCCTCAGTAGCCCCTGAACCAGGCTTCAATGACGATGAGTTCGTCGCGCAGTTGTCTTCGGCATTGCAAGGCGGGTTCCTTCTCCGAATACATTACAGAAGAAGTTGAATACAAGGATAGTGTCCGATCCTGCAAAATAAGTTCCACATTCCACCATAGAGAGAATAATGCTTTCGCAGATCTAATCCGCTAGCTTGTTTTGGCAACACGACGTTACGTCATGGCCCGGTGATTATTCGAACCGTTTCTCTTAACCAGCTCCACACATAACGCGAGGCGGTTTCCTGACACGTCTTTCCAAAGTGGAGATCGTGTTCCCCTGATTACGGGATTCTCATTAATGCGGTTCGTGCGTAACCCAACCGTGTTTAGGACTCCTAGATTGTAGCTAAGTCCAAAACGGCTACGGAGAGGACGCTTGATATTAACCCTCTTTATAAGGTTTTCGCTTTTTCCTTCTCGTGCTCAACCAACCCATTCCTCCACCTCGAGTTCTAACACCCAAAGCCCAGGTTAGGTGCTCCGGATCTTCAATCATGTCCGGATCCAGCCTTCAAGGCCGATGGATGCCCTCCTCCATGACGGAAGAGGACATTAAGAAGTTGAGGGAGGCCAGACACCTAACTGTCAACGTTTCGCATCGGCTGCCTGCCGAGGGCAGGTCGTCCCTACTCCCGAACCCAACGAGAATGTTGCGTTCGTCTCCCACTTCCTCCGAGGTCTAGGCCTCACTTTGGATCCCTTCGTCAGGGGCTTGATGTTCTATTACGGGCTAGATTTCCACGACCTAGCTCCGGACTCCTTTCTCCACATCACGACATTTATTGTAGTGTGTGAGGCCTTCCTCCGTGTGACCACTCACTTCGGCCTGTGGCTCAAGACCTTTGAAGTACGACCAAAGGTGATCGAGGGGCAGCATGCAGCGTGCGGAGGTGCATCAATAAGTAAGATGGCAGGAGCTCCATGGCGGAAAGGTTCCTTTCCTGAGGTATCCGAATTATGGCAACGGGAGTGGTTCTACATCACGGCTCCCAGAAGTGCCAAGTGGGCGGCTGCCCCCGCTTTCCATCCGGGCCCCCCACCACAACTGATGTCATGGATTAGCAGGGGCCTGAGCTAGGGTCTAGCCAAGGACGTGCCTATACTGCAAAGCTGCATCAGAGATCTCTTCGAGGGGGATTTTAATTTGGTTGCGGTAATACAAGTTATGCTGGTTCATCAAGTCCAGCCTTGCAAACGCCGGCCCCTACGCTTGTGGGAGTTCAACCCAGAGGGACCACGTGCCATTCAAAGTTTCCTCAGCCTAACACACGAGGAGATGTACAAGTCATTCTTTGGACCTCAAGTGGAGTGTCCAGATATCATCGAGGACGCGGGCCTGAGCAGTAATCGCGTCGTCGAACAAGTAAGAAATCCTCTAGCCGAAAACACTGTCTTTTATTCGAGGTTATTTTTGAGAGTTCGCTTTTTGACCAGGACTGGCTAACGAAGGCGAAGATGATTCGGTGTTTGGCCCCCCTCCCTGAGGGTTTGGAAAATCCGGTATTGGAGAAGATGCTCGAGGTCGCACCTTGCCCGGAACCCTTGAAGGAAGATAACGAGGGGGATAATACGGGCGAACGCGGGCCTCCATCGCTACCGGCTCCGGCCGAGGGAACAAGCGTTTCCATGAAGGAGGACGATCGGGGGAGGAAAAGGACTGCTTCCGAGGATCCGGAAGCCGAAGCCTCCAAATGGGAGAAGAAGTCTCCCACAGAGGGTCCTGCCTCGGGGGGGTGCTTTTGCCGCACAAAGTCCGCGAGGGGATCTGCCCTCCAACGAGTTGTAAGTGATCCAAAATATTTTAATAGTAAGAGTATGCTATCTTTTTCCTCTGAGAAAACAACCACCGCATATATCTTGCAGTTTAGGCCTCAGCCCCTCTCAAATGAGTTCGTCTTCGGGGGATCTTCTTACGGAGATGATGGAGAGTGAAATGCCTCCCCCGGACACCTCCGCTCCAGAAGTGGGCGACCCTGAAGTGTCGTCGCGGAGGGCCTCTCCAGATCCGGTGAGGCCAGAAGATAGTCCCATAGACCCCAGAAGTCCCCAGTGTCCGGCTCCGGAAGAGAGCATACGACAGACTCCGGCACCGTCTAGTGTGCGGTCGGACGTTCTGAGGAAGTTGGTGGGGCAAGCAGCCATCTCAGCAGAGGACCGTACACTGATGGGTATGGCGATGGAGAGAATCTCGTCCGCCGAAAGCGGATTACATGAAGCCTTTATGAGTCTATTGACAGGCTTTGAGGTATGTGAGATAATATGTGATAGTACTACACATGTTATAGTAGCCCCTGAGACTTTGGTTGTCGTCGAGAACGGCGGAGAACAGAGGATCAAATTCCCAGGCAATAACCAATCTGCTTTTATGTGCAGGTGGGGGGAGCTCCGATGGCTAGCCGGACTAGGGAGTTTGCCCAATTAAAACGGCAACTGGATGCGGCAGACGCCGACATCGAGCTTGTTAACAAGAGGCTTGACGAGGCACATGGTAAGTGTTATTATCCGGTGAACGCCACATAGTAAGAGCAGCATAATGCCAGTATCTTTAATATGTTGTGACTGCAGATGGGGCTGCCACCGTGGAAGCCTTGCGGGCAGAACTTGCCCGAGCCAAGGAACAAGCGAGGAGTAGTAATGCGGCTGCTTTGAAGGCGGCCGAAGAGTTGAAAGCCGAGAAGGCCGCACATTGTGAGAGCAAAGAGAAGATGGCCAAGATGGCCGTAGAATTGCAAGACACTGCCGACCGTTGTCGAGTCCTTGAGAAAGAGAACCAAGAAAAGGCAACGGACCTTGAGAAGGCCGCGGCGGCAGACAAAGACACCCGTTCTGCTATGAGAGTGAAGAAGGAGGAGCTGCGGGAAGCCAGGGATATTGCGGCTGGAAAACCCTTCATGTTACGGAGGAAGTTCGGAGATCCACGGTATGCCTATCTTGATCGGCTGTGGAGCTCAGCAGATGCATATATGGATTTGGCAGCGAGCGCTGCCGATGCGGCCAAGTACTTCCAAGGTCAGACAGATCGTGAAGTGGAAAGGCTGTTCTGGACGCAATTCAACGTTCCAGAGCGTCCGCTTTCATTGACTGACCAGCTAGCCGAATGGGCCGAACTGAATAGGTTGTCCGGACTCGCCATGACGTCTGTTGTGGATCTATTATGGCCGGAAGGGCCTAAGCCGAACAACTATTTCAGCTTAGTGCAGCAACTCCTTGATGTGGTGCCGCGCATTAATGCGATGAAGAGGTCGGCGTGCATAGAAGGCTCGCGGATGGCCCTTGCCCGTGTTAAAGCATACTGGGCGGAGATGGATGCTGCCACTGTTGCGGCGCAAGGTTCGGCCATAGGCCGTGTGGCTGCCGAACACTATTTCGAGGAAGTTCTCGAGGGTGCTCGTTTGATAGAGGCCCAGTGCTCGAAAAATATTATGTTTGAGTGATATGTATTCTCATTGTAAACATAATGCTTTTATGAAGTTTTTATAAGGCTGTGTTTATACTTTTGCCTGAAAGTAGTATGATGCCTCCTGTGCGGCCGTTTATGTATACATGTGTATAACCTGAAAGATTGCATCCGTCGGCTTCAACCCCCACGCATATAATGCGAAGGTGCTCGCAAAAAACGCGTGTTCACACTTAACCCAACGTCTTGGTCCTGATAAGGAGGTGATAGCGCAGCGAGCGAGGCAACTGGACTATAATGCTTGAACACTTTCACTTAGCCATAGGAGTCTGACAGTGGGGCTACTAGATAGCCCCTGGTGGCTTCGCACTCTCTCGGTCGCGGGGTGCGTATACGCCTAGCCGGAAAATGGCCCTTCATTAAGGCGGAGGAATTCTAACATTCCGATAGGTCATCGAGTGGTTGACCAGTCTCACGCTATATCATGACAGTCAGTTTTCGGCTTTCTCTACTGAGGCGCTCGTCCGGATGAACCAGGGCACAATCGCAGTAGTTCTCCTGCTGCTACCTTAGCCAGCAAAGCGGAACGTAAGGCACCAAAACACAGGAGCCGGGCAAACCCAACATTTGACCAAAGACAATGATTCGGAGCTGATGCATATAAGGCCGAACTCGCGACGCCGAACACTAACTAAGGTATTCGGTCTTTATGGTATAAACCAGGCCGAAATAGTGCCGCTTGTAAGAAGCCCCTTGTGTCCAGGTACGTGCGTTATTCTGACGTGGCGACATGCCAAGACGTCAGCATCCTTCTCAACTGTGTTGAGAATTCGGTGGATATGTATCAACAAGAGACAGTAAAAAAGGTTTACGCAGGGTCTTAATCTAAAAAGAATCCTTGGAGCGGGTCCCTGCTGCACGTCTGCGCCTGTGTCTCCGTTGTGCCTTATCCTGGACGGGTTTAGCACGATGATTATCTGTAAAAGAGAGGAGCTTAGGTAAAAAGCTGTTGTGCAAAAAGATAGTTTTTTAAATAAATCATGTATAATTCAATGAGAGTAAGAATTGCCACTTGTCTGCTCCCGTTGAGCCCCTTGTATTGTAATAGGGGACCTGTTAATTAGTTGGTGAGGCCGTTTTTAGTGTGCAGCTGTTAAGGCAGCCGCACGCTCTTCGGCACGCAGAAATCGCTTAATATTTCCGTTCACTGTAATGATGCCACGTGGACCGGGCATCTTGAGTGTGAGGGAAGCGTAGTGTGGTATTGCATTAAAGCGAGCGAAAGTTTCGCGTACGAGTAGTTCTTGATAGACACTTTGGAACAAAGCGATGTGGAAGGTTAGATGTTCACTACGGAACTTATCGGGGGAGCCCAATATAACGTTTAGTAGCAGGGAGCCCGTGCAACGAGCCCCCGGGCCTGGCGTTACTCCATTAAAGGTAATATTGCTATGGCGAATTTTTGTTGGGTCTATCCCCATTTCGTGGATTGTATCCTGGTATTTCAGATTTAGACTACTACCACCGTCCATCAGGACTCGTGCGAGGCTGTATCCGTCAATTATTGGGTCTAATACCAGGGCAGCCCATCCGGCACGCCGGATACTTGCTGAGCAATCAAGATGGTCAAAAGTGATCGGTTGAGACGACCAGTGGAAGGACTCCGCAGTGATAGGCCTTCGGGCGTATTTTTCTGGGAGTGCCGTTTTGTTTTTTCCATTGATATTGTGTAGCACGTTTACTGTTTTGACTTCTGGTGGGAATTTCTTTTGTTCCCTAGCGTCTCCCTTGAGAGGCTCATTCTCATCTTCGCTTGGTGTATCCTCCCACTTGTGTACGGCATTGAGCCTGCCGGACTGCTTGAAGACCCAACATTCTCTGTGGGTATGATTGGCTGGTTTGCCAGGGGTGCTATGGACCTGACATATTTGGTCCAGAATTTTATTCAGGCTGGACAGTTCGTCTCTGGCGCCTTTAGAGGGCGGCTTCTGACCTGGCCGAGAGCTTTTGAATGCGGCGTTTACTGCCGTGCTCTTCGTGCTGTCTCCTTTGTTCCGGCGTTTGTTATTGCTGTTGCGTCGTGATTTCCCGTTTCCATCTCTAACTTCGGATGTACTGGGGTCGCTGGTGTCCTCACCCGCGCAAAAGCGGGTCATGAGGCTTTTTAATGCTGCCATCGTTCTCGGCTTCTCTTGGCCGAGGTGTCTGGCGAGCCATTCGTCACGGACGCTATGTTTAAAAGCTGCCAATGCTTCGGCATCCGAACAGTTGACAATTTGGTTCTTTTTAGTAAGAAACCTGTTCCAAAGTTTTCGGGCTGACTCTCCAGGCTGTTGAGTTATATGGCTCAAATCATCCGCGTCCGGAGGCCGGACATAAGTTCCTTGGAAATTTGCCTGAAAAGCGTCTTCAAGCTCTTCCCAACTTACAGTGGAGTTTTCGGGGAGGCCTTTAAGCCAGTGGCGGGCTAGCCCTTTGAGCTTGAGGGGTAAGTACTTGCTGGCGTGGAGATCATCTCCTCGAGCCATATGTATATGGAAGATATAGTCCTCAATCCAGACCTCAGGGTCTGTTGTTTCGTCGTATGCCTCTATGTTCACGGGTTTGAATCCCTCTGGAAATTCATGGTCCATCACCTCATTGGTGAAACATAGGGGGTGTGCTGCACCCCTGTATCTGGGTGTACCGCGTTGTTCGGATGTTTGTTGTGTTACATTGTAAGCTGGGGCGTGCTTGCGTGGTCCATAGATGGATCTGGTTGCGCCGTCCTTTTGGTGCGAGCCCTCACGTGGGTCGCGTATTGACTTGTGGGTGGCGTTGTTTCCCGCTTGATGTTGGCCGTGAGGTCGTCTATCCGGCCAGGTGGCCATTTTGATTTTTGGTTGTGAGGGGTCTGAGGCCTCCTCATCGAATTCAGGTAGCAATTTCCGCTTTGGGTAGCTCTTTGTGGGGCGATTGTCGCCTTACTTCGCTGCTGTGTTGGGTACTTTATCCATCTGATTTGGAGTGTGTCCTGCGCAGCCTTGAGCCTTTGCTTATGCTTTTTTAGGCTCCTCGCGGTGGCAACAAGCCTTTGACGGGCATTCTGCTGCTCCGGGTGCCTGTCCGGCATTATGTCGTCCGGACTATTATCTTTGACAGAATTGTTTTGTTCGGTTTGATTTTCCGTATTGCCGTGGTCCGGCAGTGATTCGCCCTGCTCCGACACTGGGTCTGTGTGATCGTTATTTCTGGCGAGGCGGGATTTGGGGCGGCGCTTGCGCCGCCGCTTTGACTGCTTCTCGAGGGGACAAGCCTTCGGTGCGTCCTTCCGTTCCTCGTCATCGTTTTCTTTTGGTGTGTCCACCATGTATACATCATATGATGAAGTGGACGTCCGGCGCCCTGTGGGCGGTGGTTCATCTTCGCCTCCCGCATCGTTGTCCATACCGTCGATGTCTGCGGAGTCGAGGTCGAGCATGTCGGTTAAATCCTCGATAGTGGCTACAAAGTGGGTGGTGGGTGGGTGTCGAATTTCTTCGTCGTCCGCATCCCAATCCTGTTGGCCATAATCCGGCCAGGGCTCTCCTGACAAAGAGAGAGACCTTAGTGAATTCAGGATGTCGCCGAAGGGTGAGTGCTGAAAGATATCTGCGGTGGTAAATTTCATGATCGGCGCCCAATCGGATTCGATTGGCGGGGGCGCGGATGATTCTGGGTCCGGAAGAGAGTCTGGCACCTTGGAGTCACGGGTCATGCGGAGGATTATGCTGGTGTTTGGCTCGATCGACGTCGAGACTGCAGCCCCTGAAGTGGTGTCTAGCCACCCATCCTCGATTGGCGCAGTTGGCTCTGAGGTGAGGATCGGAGCTGATGCGGGCGCGGCCTCTGGGGTACCGTCCGGTGGCAGAGCTAAGTCATACCCATTGCAACAGTGCGGCGCGCCCGGCTGTGGCTCGAATCCGTCGAAGATCAAGTCCCCACGGATGTTGGCCGTGTAATTCAAACTTCAAAATCTGACCTGATGGCTAGGGGCGTAGCTTGCGATCTGCTCCAGATGGCCAAGCGAATTAGCCCGCAGTGCAAAGCCGCCAAATACGAAGATCTGTCCAGGGATAAAAGTCTCACCCTGGACCGCATCGCAATCGATGATAGTGGGAACCATCAAGCCTAACGGCGACGACACAGAGGAACTCTCAATGAAAGCACCAATGTCAGTGTCAAAACTGGCAGATCTCGGGTAGGGGGTCTCGAACTGTGCGTCTAGGCCGGATGGTAACAGGAGGCAAGGGACACGAAGTTTTACCCAGGTTCGGGCCCTCTTGATGGAGGTAAAACCCTACGTCCTGCTTGATTAATATTGAAGATATGGGTGTTACAAGAGTAGATCTACCACGAGATCAGAGAGGCTAAACCCTAGAAGCTAGCCTATGGTATGATTGTATGTTGTGATTGTTGTCCTACGGACTAAAGCCCTCCGGTTTATATAGACACCGGAGAGGGTTTGGGTTACACAAGGTCGGTTACAAAAGAGGAGATATCCATATATGTATTGCCTAGCTTGCCTTCCACGCCAAGTAGAGTCCCATCCGGACACGAGACGAAGTCTTCAATCTTGTATCTTCATAGTCTAACAGTCCGGCCAAAGGAGATAGTCCGGCTGTCCGGAGACCCCCTAATCAAGGACTCCCTCAGTCGTTCTAAGAAAATAAGATGTAAAAACATGATAAACATCACATGCAATAAAATAGTGACATGATATGGCCAATATCACTTTTCTCCTCTTGATCTCCATCTTCGGGGCGCCATGATCATCATCGTCACCGGCATGACACCATGATCTCCATCATCATGATCTCCATCATCGTGTCTTCATGAAATTGTCTCGCCAACTATTACTTCTACTACTATAGCTAACGGTTAGCAATAAAGTAAAGTAATTACATGGCGTTTGCATTGATACGCAAGTCATACAATAAATTAAGACAACTCCTATGGCTCCTGCCGGTTGTCATACTCATCAACATGCAAGTCGTGATTCCTATTACAAGAATATGATCAATCTCATACATCACATATATCATTCATCACATCCATTTGGCCATATCACATCACACGACATATGCTGCAAGAACAAGTTAGACGTCCTCTAATTGTTGTTGCAAATTTTTACATGGCTGCTATAGGTTTCTAGCAAGAACGTTTCTTACCTATGCCAAAACCACAACATGATATGCCAATTTCTATTTATCCTTCATAAGGACCCTTTTCATCAAATCCGATCCGACTAAAGTGGGAGAGACAGACACCCGCTAGCCACCTTATGCAACTAGTGCATTTCACTCGGTGGAACCTGTCTCACGTAAGCGTACGTGTAAGGTCAGTCCGGGCCGCTTCATCCCATGATGCCGCCGAATCAAGATAAGACTAGTAACGGCAAGTAAATTGGCAAAATCGACGCCCACAACAATGTGTTCTACTCGTGCATAGAAACTATGCATAGACCTAGCTCATGATGCCACTATTTGGGATCATTGCAGAAATTAAAAAAATTCTACGCATCACCAAGATCAATCTATGGAGTTTACTAGCAACGAGGGTGTCAGGACCCTGATTCCAAGTCACATCGATCTAGCCGGTAACACCTCATATCACATTGCGGCCTCACGCACGGTATCCCCACGGGTGTCGCCATACCAGGGCCCAGGACCTTTTGCGCCTTTTGGCTCACGTATATGATAGTGTCGCTAGCATCCATATGACAGAGAACCCGGGCCGACATGGCTAGTCGTGAACCCAAAGCGGCACGGACCTATGGAGACAAGCATACATGAATCACATCGAGCATGTCGGTCATCAGCGAGTGAATCCGGGCTGTAGCACTGGGCTAACAGGACTCTGGGGAACCCGGGCTGTAGCAGGCTAGTCAGGACACCGGAAGTCACCGCGTGACATTTCCCCGAAGGGACAGAGATAGGAATGAAGTGAAACACATGCCGGCCAGTCAAGTGTCCTGAGGAGTAGTGCTGGGCTAGCAGGACTCCGGTGAACCGGGCTGTAGCGGACTACATGGCTCAAGGAGCACTAGACTACATTTCCCCATAAGAGAGGCTGCCAAGGATAAACAACTAGATTGTCGGATCCCACACATACCAAGCATTTCAATCGTACACACAATATGCTCGATATGTGCAAATACAACATGGCAACACAACAAAACTCTACAACTCAAGTACTTTATTTAAAGGCTCCAGAGAGCCATACATAACATGTTCATATAGGTAGGGGTCACATGACCCGACACTCAAGTCATACAAGCATACAAGCACATGCAGAAGCAAATAGTCTGAGTACAGACACTAGAAAGAAAGAAGGCTTCTCGAAGCCTGTCTATCTACATAGGGCCCTCCATGGCCAGGATCACCACCTGTGTGGCAACTCACTCATCGACATCGAGATCTACATAAAACCCATCGGAGGGGCAGTGTTGTCATCTGAAAATAATAATTAAGCAAACATGAGTACAAAGGTACTCAGCAAGTCTTACAACAGAACCTACTATACATGCTCATTCTCAAGAAGGTGGTGGAGTTATTGCAGCAAGCCAGCTTTGACTCTTGGCTAAGCTATCCTACGAGACACCACTAGTAAAATAGTTTTCGCACATGAGTCCACTAATCACCAACACAATACTCCATCGGGGATCCTCCCTCGTCATCCTACGAGAGGGCCATCCTCGGTACTCACACTTATCTTGTGTCTTTTAGTAGTAACCATTAACTTGTCTATGAACTGTATAGGCAACCAAGTAGTCCTTTACCGCGGACGCGGCTATTCGAATAGATGATGTTAACCCTGCAGGGGTGTACTTCTTCATACACGCTCTCACCACTTACCGTCGTTTACACGACGTGTACTCGGCAACCTTCAAGCGGAAGCCCAACGAGGGTGTCAGCCACGGCCTACCTAAACACTCAAGTCTCTAGTCCAGGTTTATCGCCTATTCAGGTTCCATCCGCAGGGAGTCCGGCCGAGGTTTCCACATACGGCCCCGAACGATGTGAACAGTGTTCCCGAGACACCAAACGGGTGACTCGGTACACCGTGCCACGGTGTATCTACCGCATCATAGCCCACCTCTAGGGTCAGCGCTACGCACGGCCGCCAACACATAACCTACAAACACCAGAAACTATTTGCAACTCCTGGACAGAGTACTAGGGTGATTAAGAAGCCGAGAGGGTCAATTAAGGATCGCAATGCATGGTAGTAGCTGATTCTTAAAATCACACATACAGATCTCAGTTCTTAGGGACGGCCTCAATGAAACAACCCACCATGTACTCCTACATGGCCTCTCATCAATACCTTTACCAAATCTTGTTCAACACATCTCTCACATTACCGGCATAATCATTTCACTCTAGCCCATCGCCCAGATGAACCAGACCTGACAAAACTCTAAGCATAGCAGGCATAGCAAGGTAGGAAACACAAACATGGCTCAATCAACTCCTACACATGCTAGTGGGTTTCATCTAGTTACTGTGGCAATGACAGGTCATGTAGAGGATAAGGGTTCAACTACCGTAGCACACAGTAGTTTGAAATATTGTTGTCTTAATGCAGTAAATGAGAGCAGAGGCGAGAATATGGGATTGTATCGATATGATCAATGGGGCTGCTTGCCTGATGGAGTGGTAGTAGGGTACGACCCTTCAGTTGGATACTCGGAGATATCCTCGGAGGCTGAACCTACCACGAAGGTCACACAGAACATAATCAACACATGACAATATGCAACAATATGATGCATGCTATGACATGGCAAAATGATGTGTCCTGCCTAATGCAATGTGAAACAAGTTGAAATGGGTCCATATGCATTTGAATCAAAGATTCAAATGAAAGCTTAAGCTCTTATGCATAATAAGTGTATTAGCTTGTTTCACCTAAACAGCAAGGTTAAAGTGTTTTGTCATCATTAAACCATTACAGATGGATAGATTGAATTTTTCTGATCATTTTTCATATATAATTTGTTTGATTTGGAGCTATGGTTGATTTTCTATGATTTTTAGAAGTTTAGGCTATTTTCTAGAATTTCCTATATAAGAATAAATCCAGAAAATGAATAATTGCGTCAGCACTGCGTCACTGTGATGTCAGCGAGTCAAAGGTGCCAGCCCAGGTCAAACCTGACTGGTGGGCCCATCTGTCAGTGTCTCAGCTAACTAACAGAATTATGTTAGTACTAACTAACTGTCAGTGGGGCCTGGGCCCACATGTCAGTGACCTAAACTAACTAAAATTAGTTAGCACTAATCCTAAACTAATTAACAGGCCGGCCCCACCCGTCATAGGCTCAGGGGGGAAGTCAACCTGGCCCACCCAGTCAAGTCCACGGGTCAAACCCACCGGCGTTTAGCCGCCGGCGAGGCCAGACGCGGCAGAGGGGCTCGACTTCTGTCTCCGGCGACCAAATCGACGGCGGAGAACAGCTACGTGACACGGGGAGCGAGCCGCGTCGTTTGGTGGTGGAAGTGGAGCTCGGGGAGGTCGGGAACGACGCCGGCGACGACCTTAACGGTCGTCGGAGCTCGGGTGAGGATGAACCTGAAGCTACGGGGCACGGCGAGGCACGTGGAGCGGTGCTACGGGCTGCCTGGGCTGCGACGAACGCGATGGCGTGCTCGGAATCGAGCCAGCATGGCTGTGGCCACGACGGCGACGTGCAGAGGCGGCAGCGTGTGCGGGCGAGCTCGGTGTGGTTGTTGTGGTGCACAAGAAGGCAAACGGGGAGGATAGGGAGGTGTAGCAGCTCACGGCGGTGACGTAGGAGCAGACGGCGTGGTCGAGGACTAGCTGATGCGGCGGTGGCGGTGATGGGGATCTGCGGCGCTGCTCGGTGGAGTCGAGCTCGAAGAAGACGAAGCAGGGTGCGCGAGCACTCGAGGCTCAGGCTGCTCGACGGAGAGGACGGTGGCGGAGCTCATGGACATGGCGGGGCGGCCCGAAGACGACGGTGGACGTGAGAACTACGGTGGCGTGGTTGCGGCAGTGTGGGCCATGGCTTCGGGGGAGCGAGGGAGAGAGCAGGGGGGAGGAATGAGGTGTCCAGGGGGTCGGGGCGGTGCCGCGGAGGCGTTTCGAGGCGTCGCGCTGGCGCGGGTGACGACAGGCAGGCAGAGAGTTGGCGTGGCGAGCTCGGCGGCGTCGCGGTGCCCCTCCGCTGCCTACTGGCAGAGGTAGGTGATGACTGGCATGGGCCAGATGGGCCGGGCCAGCCAGGTAAGTGGCCTCTGGCCTTTCTCTCTCTCTCTCTCTCTCTCTCTCTCTCTCTCTCTTTTTCTGTTTTGTTTTGTTTTTCTACTTTTCTGTAATTGTAGGGCTTTATTAAAAATACCTAGGCACTTACTAAAATCCTGAAAATAATTGTGGGCTCTGTTGGGATTATTCCTAACAGCCCTCACTTAAATCCAGAATTATTTGGGCATTCAAAATATTTTATAGCATTTAAGTGCCCAAATTCAAAACTTATGAATTAATCCAATGAATGCAGAATGTCCTAGAAAAGAGTGCGCCATTTTTGCCAGGGGTTTTAGCCCAAACCAGAAATGATGAACATTTTTTGAAGGGCATTTTGGGTTCATTGAAACCAATTTTTGTAAACCCTAGTTGGTTTAAGGGGGTGCTGGGGGTTCTGTTATCCCAATTTCATATTTCTGGGAAATTTAAACATGATGCCATCACTCTAATGCATGAACTAGCTAGGGTGTGACAGAGAGGGGAGTGCATATTCATACCTTTGAAGATCGTGATGTGGAAGCGTTGCAAGAACGCGGTCGGTGGAGTCGTACACGAAGCGATTCACATCGCGGCCGATTCCGGTCTAAGCAAAGAACAACGCTGCCTCCGCGTTCAACACATGTGCAGCCCAGTGATGTCTCCCGTGCCCTGATCCGGCAAGGAGAGAGGGAGAGGTTGGGGAAGACTCCGTCCAGCAGCAGCACGATGGCGTGGTGGTGGTAGAGGAGCGTGGCACTCCAGCAGGGCTTCGCCAAGCACTGCGAGAGATGAGGACGGAGAGGAGTAGGGCTGCGCCAGGAGAAGGGGAGCGGTTGCCCTCCCCCCCCCCCACTATTTATAGGGGAAAGGGGAGAGGGGGGCGGACCCTTTGATCCATCTAGAGGGGGGCGGCGGCCCCTCGGGGGGGGGGGGGGGCAGCGACCCCTTAGGGTTTCCAACTAGGGGGGCAGCGGCCCCCTTGGGTTTCCAACCCTAGGCTCCTTGGGCCCTTGGGGGCGCACAAGCCCACTAAGCGGCTGGTTCCCACCCAACTACAGCCCATTAGGTACTTCGGGGCAGGTGGACCCTCCCGGTGGACCCCCGGAACCCCTTCGATGGTCCCGGTACAATACAGATAAACCCCAAATCCTTTCCGGTGACTGAAACTGGACTTCCCATATATAAATCTTTACCTCCAGACCATTTCGGAACTCCTCATGACGTCCAGGATCTCATCCGGGACTCCGAACAACATTCGGTAATCACGTACATCTATTCCCTATAACCCTAGCGTCATTGAACCTTAAGTGTTCAGACCCTACGGGTTCGGGAGGCATGCACACATGACTGAGACATCTGTCCGGCCAATAGCCAACAGCAGGATCTGGATACCCATGTTGGCTCCCACATGCTCCACGATGATCTCATCGGATGAACCACGATGTCAAGGATTCAATCAATCCCGTATACGATTCCCTTTGTCTACCGGTATAGCACTTGCCCGAGATTCGATCGTCGGTATACTGATACCTTGTTCAATCTCATTACGGAAAAACTCTTTACTCGTTCCGTAACACATCATCCCGTGATCAACTCCTTGATCACACTGAGCTCAATATGATGATGTCCTACCGAGTGGGCCCAGAGATACTTCTCCGTCATACGGAGTGATAAATCCTAGTCTCGATTCGTGCCAACCCAACAGATACTTTCGGGGATACCCGTAGTGTACCTTTATAGCCACCCAGTTACGTTGTGACGTTTGGCACACCCAAAGTACTCATATGGTATCCGGGAGTTGCACAATCTTATGGTCTAGGGAAAAAGATACTTGACATTAGAAAAGCTTTAGCAGACGAACTACACGATCTTGTGCTATGCTTAGGATTAGGTCTTGTCCATCACATCATTCTCCTAATGATGTGATCCCGTTATCAATGACATCCAATGTCCATGGTTAGGAAACCGTAACCATCTATTGATCAATGAGCTAGTCAACTAGAGGCTCACTAGGGACATGTTGTGGTCTATGTATTCACACATGTATTACGGTTTCCGGATAACACAATTATTGCATGAACAATAGACAATTATGATGAACAAGGAAATATAATTATAACCATTTTATTATTGCCTCTAGGGCATATTTCCAACAATCCACGGGTTATCGATAGATTTAATATACACTCTGTAGAGGTTAGTACACTGTACCCACACTACGGAACCCATGGCCTCGAACTCCCATTCGGGTGGACCAACGGCGTTCTGACAAAACCGATCTACTGCCATGACACCCTCCCGGCCACTCTGACACACTCCCAACTGGGCTAGTCCTGGGTGGCCCCGTGTCTACAAAAGACACAACGACCACCATCGTGGCCAAACGTTCCTCATGGGGACTGGATCCATTATAATAACAACAACGGGCACACAAGGTTATGTCTGCTTACTGGGCCAGGGTACCGCACGCCCATAACCTTCCCTAGTTGGAGGCACCGGTGAGAGGCACGACAATAGACCCAATTAGGACCTTTCCATAAAGGTAAGCGTGGTTGCACTGGTCAGTTCGATATGGTGGCACCATGACTCAGCCAACAGGTGTTCAAGTTCAATTTAATCTGGTTAAACTTGAATGCAAATATGTTGAGCCATGATAAAATAACATGACACAATTACAATGCATGAGCATGATATCAACATAAGCACGGGTGCAACATAACTAGCCACCATATCAACAAGGAATCATATCCAACTAAGCATGGCATACTGACTAGCATGAACATCATAAGTAAATACTTCTCCGAAACATAGCATGACCACTAGCATCAACAATAAATATCATGCAAGACATATCAACAATGCCATCATGCAAGCATTTAACCGACTGAATGCAAAGGAACATGCATTACAATTATACTCGGGACAGATGTCAGTCATGCACCGAAGACCATTACCAAAATCAACATGTACTACTATCAAGCATAAGCATATGAGAGGAATACTAGCAACTAGTAGGGCATGATAACCAGGTGCATAACAACATAGCAAGAAAGTAAGCACTAGCCAAGAATCATTACCGAATAACGATAACCATGTTTTAAAAAAGCAAACATTTAATAAATATTCAAGTTGAAAACCATGTCTACTACATGACTATCATGCAAGTGGGTATTGTGGCTTGCCTGGGGATGAAGAATAGACCGGGAGAAAGTGCGAGAAGCTTGCGGAAAGAATCGCCGGAAAACGTTCTCTCCCGGAGGTGGCTGATTAAGCGTAAGGGCAAAATGGTCATTTGCAGAATGTTAAAACATAGTGAAAATGGTATCAAAAAAACGGACTCGACGAGACGAAGAAGTGGGCGTTGGATTCACCTCAAACGGAGTTGCGAGCAAAAAGTTATAAGGCTTTTTCTGTCAGGGACCTATGTGTAATAAAAGCATCACAAACAGGCCATCAGCAGGAAAAACAGAACGCGCCTTTTCTGAAAATACGTTTTCCAGAAGGGAAAACACATTTTCGCCCGAGGAAGGATCTGATTATGGTTTTGTTAAGCGAAGACGTACTCCGCAGAGTACGCCTCCACTTAACCACATCAGCAGGCCGGCCCGGTCAGAGCAGAGAGGCCGATAGGCTGGGCCCATGGGCGGGGTCAACGTCGTCTTCGCCTCGCCTGCACTCACCCGCAGTCTAGAAGGAGGTCGCCAGCGCGGGGGCTCGTCCAGCCGGCTCCGGCCATCCCCCGCCTCGCTCGACCTATGGGCGAGCTCAGCAGGAGTAGCCGCACCCGTCTGCGGAGAGCACGGGCTCCGGGAGGACCGAGGCGAGAGGAAGCGAGGACATGGCGGACGGTGGCGACGGGCACCGATGGGGCTCGTGGCCAACAGGCACCAGAGGAGGAGGGAGAGGGCTCGGGCGGCTCCGGGGTGTGGATGGGGGCCTCTAGAGGTGGAAACAGGAGGGGAGGAGACCGGGGCTGCTCGGATTCGAGCGGAGCCCGACGGCGGTCATGGCGGCAGAGAGAGGTGGGGAGGGGCTCTGGAGCTTGAGGGAGAGGCCAGGGAGGTTGCTGGAGATGAGGCAAAGGCGATGGAGTGCTCGGGAGAGGCTCGGGTGGCCTTATATAGGCAGAGGGGCGAGGTGCCGAGCTGTCGTCACCGCGGACGCGTGTGCGCGCGCATGGGCTCGGACGCAGGCGATGAGGGAGGCACAGAGGAGAGCTCACAGGGAGGAGGAGGCCAAAGGAGAAGCAAAGCAAGAAGTCGAGCGCCATTAAAGCTCGGTCGGCCACAGTGCGCCCGTGGGTGCTCGGCGGCGAGCATTGGGGGCGTCGGTGAGGAAACGGATGAAGGGGGAGAGGGGTCCAGGGGAACGGCGACGATGTAGGCCAGGTGCTGGACACGCTCATGCGCGCGAAGGCGACGAGAGGAGGAGGTGGTCCAGCACAAATAGTCACTGGACGCGGGCACTGCACACAGAGCACGTGCACAGGCACGCCATTGTCGCGGTCATCGCGTGCACTGGCATGTAGCAGGGGAGAGGGGCTGGAACTTGTTGTCTAGTGGTAATTCCTTCTAGGGTAGGTGACAACTGAGGTGGTTGAGCGATGAAAAGAGCTCTGGTTAAATGGCAATTACCCTCTGAAGTTTACTGCAGTAAACTTGGCCGTGCACTAGTGATCCACAAAAACTTGATTGGGAGAAATGGAGTTGTCTTGGAGGTTTGACTAAGGAAGAACTGCAATCCTGGAGGTTTAGAGAAGAAATGGACCAATAAATAATATGGTCGCTTTGCAACTGGATTTTTGGTCCAAAAACTTGATTTGGATGATGCACTCACATGGAGTAATGGAATGTGATGCAACTTGGAAAATCCTCATAATATGGACATATAAAGATGCTATAAAAAGCTCATACCAAATTAACCATCCAAAATGGTACTTGCTTTACGATACGTCTCCAATGTATCTATAATTTTTGATTGCTCGATGCTATATTATCTACTGTTTTGAACTATATTGGGCTTTATTTTCCACTTTTATATTATTTTTGGGACTAACCTATTAACCGGAGGCCCAGCCCAGAATTGTTGTTTTTTGCCTATTTCAGAGTTTCGAAGAAATGGAATATCAAACGGAGTCCAAACGGAATTAAACCTTCGGGACATGATTTTCTGACCGAACGTGATCCAGGAGACTTGGACCCTGCTCCAAGGAACAAAAGAGGCGGTCATGAGGGTGGGGGCGCCCCCCTTCCTCGTGGGCCCCTCGGTGCTCCTCCGCCGTACTTCTTCCTCCTATATATACACACGTACCCCCAAACGATCAGAACAAGAGCCAAAAACCTAATTCCACCACCGCAACTTTCTGTATCCATGAGATCCCATCTTGGGGCCTGTTCCGGAGCTCCGCCGGAAGAGGGCCGTCACCACGGAGGGCTTCTACATCATCATAGCCTCTCCGATGAAGTGTGAGTAGTTTACCTCGGACCTTCGGGTCCATAGTTAGTAGCTAGATGGCTTCTTCCCTCTCTTTGAATCTCAATACAAAGTTCTCCCCGTCTCTTGTGGAGATCTATTCGATGTAATCTTCTTTTTGCGGTGTGTTTGTTGAGACTGATGAATTGTGGGTTTATGATCAAGTCTATCTATGAATAATATTTGAATCTTCTCTAAATTCTTTTATGTATGATTGGTTATCTTTGCAAGTCTCTTCGAATTATCCATTTGGTTTGGCCAACTAGATTGGTAGTTCTTGCCATGGGAGAAGTGCTTAGCTTTGGGTTCGATCTTGCGGTGTCCTTTCCCAGTGACAGAAGGGACAGCAAGGCACGTATTGCATCGTTTCCATCGAGGATAACAAGATGGGGTTTATTGCATGATAGCTATCGCTCTGTGCAGGTACGAGGGACTTGAGCGTGGCCTCCTACTGGATTGATACCTTGGTTCTCAAAAACTAACGAAAATACTTACGCTAGTTTGCTGCATCATCCCTTCCTCGTCGGGGAAAACCATCGCAAGCTCAAGACATAGCAAGAAGGATTTCTGTCGCCATTACTGGGGAGTCTACGCAAAAAGTCAACATACCTAGTACCCATCACAATCCCTATCTCTCGCATTACATTGTTTGCCATTTGCCTCTCGTTTCCCTCTCCCCCACTTCACCCTTGCCATTTTATTCGCCCTCTCTCTCTCTCTATCCTCCCTCTCTTTTCCCACTTGCCTTTTTGTTTGCTTGTTTGTTAGTTTGCTTGTTTGTCGCGATGGCTCAAGATATTCTCTCTTAGAAACGATATTATGAACTTTAAACAACTTGATCATGAACATGTTGCACAAGCTTGGGAGAGAATGAAATTAATGATACGTAATTGCCCTACTCATGGTTTGAATTTGTGGATGATTATAAAAAAAATTATGCCGGATTGAATTTTGCTTCTAGAAATCTTTTAGATTCGGCTGCGGGAGGCACTTTTATGGAAATCACTTTAGGAGATGCTACTAAACTCCTAGATAATATTATGGTTAATTATTCTCAATGGCATACTGAAAGATCTTCTAATAAAAAGTGCATGCGATAGAAGAAGTCAATGTTTTGAATGGAAAGATGGATGAACTTATGAAATTATTTGCTACTAAGAGTGTTTCTTCTGATCGTAATGATATGCCTTTGTCTACTTTGATTGAGAATAATAATGAATCTATGGATGTGAATTTTGTTGGTAGGAATAATTTTGGTAACAATGCTTATAGAGGGAATTTTAATCTTAGGCCATATCCTAGTAATCCTTCTAATAATTATGGGAATTCCTACAAAAACTCTTATGGAAATTATAATAAGATGCCCTCTAAATTTGAGAATAGTGTTAAAGAGTTTATGAATTCACAAAAGAATTTTAATGCTTTGCTTGAAGAGAAATTGCTTAAAGTTGATGATTTGGCTAGAAACGTTGATAGAATTTCTCTTGAGGTTGATTCTTTAAAGCTTAGATCTATTTCTCCTAAGCATGATATCGATGAGTCTCTCAAAGCCATGAGAATTTCCATTGATGAGTGCAATGAAAGAACCGCTAGGATGCGTGCTTCCAAAGATGCCTTTATTAAAACGTGTTCTTCCAATTCCTATGAAAATCAAGATGAAGATCTAAAAGTTATTGATGTGTCCCCTATTAAATCTTTGTTTTGCAATATGAATCTTGATGAAACTGAATATGATCTTCCTTTACCTAGAAGGCGTTCTAAAAATTCGGAGTATTTAGATCTTAATGATGAAATTGATGAAAGTGGGATTGAAAGAAATAAAAATCTAGATGTTGCTAAACCCACTAAATTGGATTTCAAGGAATTTAATTATGAAAGTTGCTCTTTAATTGATTGTATTTCCTTGTTGCAATCCGTGCTAAATTCTCCACATGCTTATAGTTAAAATAAAGCCTTCACCGAACATATTGTTGATGCCTTGATGCAATCTTATGAAGAAAAACTTGAGTTAAAAGTTTCTATCCCTAGAAAACTCTATGATGAGTGGGAACCAACTATTAAAATTAAAATTAAAGATCATGAGTTTTATGCTTTGTGTGATTTGGGTGCTAGTGTCTCTACTATTGCCAAGACTTTGTGTGATTTACTAGATTTTCCGTAATTTTGATGATTGCTCCCTAAACTTGCATCTTGCGGATTCCACTATTAAGAAACATATGGGAAGGATTAATGATGTTCTTATTGTTGCAAATAGTAATTATGTGCCCGTAGATTTCATTGTTCTTGATACAGATTGCAATCCTTCTTGCCCTATTATTCTTGGTAGACCTTTCCTTAGAACGGTTGGTGCGATTATTGATATGAAGGAAGGGAATATTAGATTTCAATTTCCATTAAAAAGGGGCATGGAACACTTTCCAATAAACAAAATAAAATTACCATATGAAACTATAATGAGAGCCACTTATGGATTGCCTACCAAAGATGGCAATACCTAGATCTATCCTCGCTTTTATGCCTAGCTAGGGGCGTTAAACGATAGCGCTTGTTGGGAGGCAACCCAATTTTATTTTTATTCCTTGCTTTTTTCTCCTGGTTAGTAATAAATAAATTATTTAGCCTTTTTTTTGGTTGTGTTTTTTGTGTTTAATTACTGTTTGTGCCAAGTAGAACCGTTGGGAAGACTTGGGGAAAGTCTTGTTGAACTTGCTGTAAAAAACAGAAACTTTAGCGCTCACAAGAACTGCTGTCATTTTTATTTAAAGAGTTATATTTAGTTAATTATTTTTCCAGATGATTAATAGATAAATTCCTCACGTCCAGCAATTTATTTTAGAATTTTTGGGGTCCCAGATCTTGCGCTAGCTACAGATTACTACAGACTGTTCTGTTTTTGACAGATTCTGTTTTTCGTGTGTTGTTTGCTTATTTTGATGAATCTATGTTCAGTAAAATAGTTTATAATCCATAGAGAAGTTGGAATACAGTAGGTTTAACACCAATATAAATAAAGAATGAGTTCATTACAGTACCTTGAAGTGGTCTTTTGTTTTCTTTCGCTAACGGAGCTCACGAGTTTTCTATTTTGAGTTTTGTGTTGTGAAGTTCTCAAGTTTTGGGTGAATTATTTTGATGGATCATGGAACAAGGAGTGGCCAGAGCCTAAGCTTGGGGATGCCCATGGCACCCCCAAGATAATCCAAGGACACCAAAAAGTCAAATCTTGGGGATGCCCCGGGAGGCATCCCCTCTTTCGTCCACTTTCATCGGTAATTTACTTGGAGCTATATTTTTATTCACCAACATGATATGTGTTTTGCTTCGAGCGCCTTGTATTATTTGTGTCTTTGTGTCTTAGTATACCAAAATCATCCTTGCTGTACACACCTTTTTGTGAGAGCCATACATGAATTAAAATTTGATAGAATACTCTATGTGCTTCACTTATATCTTTTGAGCTAATTAGTTTTGCTCTATGTGCTTCACTTATATCTTTTGAGCTAAGTAGTTTTGCTCTATGTGCTTCACTTATATCTTTTGAGTGTTATAATTTTGCTCTATGTGCTTCACTTACATCTTTTCGAGCACGGTGGTGGATTTGTTTTAAAGAAACTATTGATCGCTCATGCTTCACTTAAATTATTTTGAGAGTCTCTTAAAAGCATGGTAATTTGCTTAATAATAATATGCTTGGTATTCAAGATTTGTGAAACTTTCTTTTGAGTGTGTTGAATACTAAGAAAAGATTGAAGCATGATAATTGTTTTGAGATATGGAGGTGATAATATTAAAGTCATGCTAGTTGAGTAGTTGTGAATTTAAAGAATACTTGTGTTAAAGTTTGTGATTCCCGTAGCATGCACGTATGGTGAACCGTTATGTGATGAAGTCGGAGCATGATTTATTTATTGATTGTCTTCCTTATGAGTGGTGGTCGGGGATGAGCGATGGTCTTTTCCTACCAATCTATCCCCCTAGGAGCATGCGCGTAATACTTTGCTTTGATAACTTCTAGATTTTTGCAATAAGTATATGAGTTCTTTATGACTAATGTTGAGTCCATGGATTATACGCACTCTCACCCTTCCACCTTTGCTAGCCTCTCTAATACCGCGCACATTTCGCCGGTATCATACACCTACCATATACCTTCCTCAAAACAGCCACGATACCTACCTATCATGGCATTTCCATAGCCATTCCGAGATATATTGCCATGCAAATTTCCATCATTCCGTTTATCATGACACACTCTATCATTGTCATATTGCATATCCCGGTACACCGCCGGATGCATTCATATAGAGTCATATTTTGTTCTAAGTATCGAGTTGTAATTGTTGAGTTGTAAGAAAAATAAAAGTGTGATGATCATCATTATTAGAGCATTGTCCCAAGTGAGGAAAGGATGATGGAGACTATGATTCCCCCATAAGTCGGGATGAGACTCCGGATGAAAAATTAAAAAAAAAGAGGCCAAAGAAGCCCAAATAAAAAGAGGGCATAAAAAAGAGAAAAGGCCCAAATAAAAAAATAAAAAAATGAGAGAAAAAGAGAGAAGGGACAATGTTACTATCCTCTTACCACACTTGTGCTTCAAAGTAGCACCATGATTTTAATAGTAGAGAGTCTCTCATGTTATCACTTTCATATACTAGTGGGAATTTTACATTATAGAACTTGGCTTGTATATTCCAATGATGGGCTTCCTAAAATTTCCCTAGGTCTTCATGAGCAAGCAAGTTGGATGCACACCCACTTAGTTTCTTTTTGAGCTTTCATATACTTATAGCTCTAGTGCATCCGTTGCATGGCAATCCCTACTCACTCACATTGATATCTATTGATGGGCATCTCCATAACCCGTTGATACGCCTAGTTGATGTGAGACTATATTCTTGTTGGAAATATGCAACAGAGGCAATAATAAATTTGTTATTATTATATTTCCTTGTTCATGATAATCGTTTATTATCCATGCTAGAATTGTATTGATAGGAAACTCAGATACATGTGTGGATACATAGACAACACCATGTCCCTAGTAAGCCTCTAGTTGACTAGCTCGTTGATCAATAGATGGTTACGGTTTCCTGACCATGGACATTGGATGTCGTTGATAACGGGATCACATCATTAGGAGAATGATGTGATGGACAAGACCCAATCCTAAGCCTAGCACAAGATCGTGTAGTTCGTATGCTAAAGCTTTTCTAATGTCAAGTATCATTTCCTTAGACCATAAGATTGTGCAACTCCCAGATACTTTAGGAGTGCTTTGGGTGTGCCAAACGTCACAACTTAACTGGGTGGCTATAAAGGTGCACTACGGGTATCTCCGAAAGTGTTTGTTGGGTTGGCACGAATCGAGACTGGGATTTGTCACTCCGTGTAACGGAGAGGTATCTCTGTGCCCACTCGGTAGGACATCATCATAATGTGCACAATGTGACCAAGGAGTTGATCACGGGATGATTTGTTACAGAACGAGTAAAGAGACTTGCCAGTAACGAGATTGAACAAGGTATCGGGATACCGACAATCGAATCTCGGGCAAGTATCGTACCGATAGACAAAGGAAATTGTATATGGGATTGATTGAATCCTTGACATCATGGTTCATCCGATGAGATCATCGTGGAGCATGTGGGAACCAATATGGGTATCCAGATCGCGCTGTTGGTTACTGACCGGAGAGTTGTCTCGGCCATGTCTGCATGACTCCCGAGCCCGTAGGATCTACACACTTAAGGTTTGATGACGCTAGGGTTATAGGGAATACATGTACATGGTTACCGAATGTTATTCGGAGTCTTGGATGAGATCCCGGACGTCACGAGGAGTTCCAGAATGGTCCGGAGGTAAAGATTTGTATATGGGAAGTCATCATACGGTCACCGGAATAATTCGGGGGGTTGCCGGTATTGTACCGGGACCACCGAAGGTGTTCCGGGGGTCCACCGGGAGGGTCCACCTGCCCCGGAGGGCCCTATGGGCTGTATGTGGAGAGGGACCAGCCCCTTAGTGGGCTCGGCGCCTCCCCCCTTAGGGCCCATGCGCCTAGGGTTTAGGGGGAACCCTAAAGGGGGGCGCCCCCTTGCCTTGGGGGGCAAGGCAACCCCCCTGGCCGCAGCCCCCTCCTCAGATTGGATCTGAGAGGGCCGGCCCCCCTCTCCCTTGCCCCTATATATATGTGGGGGTTGGGAGGGCAGCCGCACCCAAGTTCTGGCGCAGCCCTCCCCCTCTCCCAAGTCGTCCCCCTCTCCCGTGGTGCTTGGCGAAGCCCTGCAGGATTGCCACGCTCCTCCTTCAACACCACGCCATCGTGCTGCTGCTGGATGCAGTCTTCCCCAACCTCTCCTTCTCCCCTTGCTGGATCAAGGCGTGGGAGACGTCACCGGGCTGCACGTGTGTTGAATGCGGAGGCGCCGTTGTTCGGCGCTTAGATCGGAATCAACCGCGATCTGAATCACTTCGAGTACGACTCCTTCATCCGCGTTCTTGCAAAGCTTCCGCTTAGCGATCTACAAGGGTATGTAGATGCACCCCCTTCCCCTTGTTGCTATATTACTCCATAGATTGATCTTGGTGATGCGTAGAAAATTTAAAATTTCTGCTACAATCCCCAATAGTGGCATCATGAGCTAGGTCTATGCGTAGTTTCTATGCACGAGTAGAACACAAGTTGTTGTGGGCGTCGATTTTGTCAATTTAGTTGCCTTTACTAGTCTTATCTTGATTCGGCAGCATCGTGAGATGAAGCGGCCCGGACCGACCTTACACGTACTCTTACGTGAGACAGGTTCCACCGACTGACATGCACTAGTTGCATAAGGTGGCTAGCGGGTGTCTGTCTCTCCCACTTTAGTCGGATCAGATTCGATGAAACGGGTCCTTATGAAGGGTAAATAGAAATTGGCATATCACGTTGTGGTTTTGGCATAGGTAAGAAACGTTCTTGCTAGAAACCTATAGCAGCCACGTAAAAACTTGCAACAACAATTAGAGGACGTCTAACTTGTTTTAGTAGCATGTGTCGTGTGATGTGATATGGCCAAAAGGATGTGATGAATGATATATGTGATGTATGAGATTGATCATCTTCTTGTAATAGGAATCACGACTTGCATGTCGATGAGTATGACAACCGGCAGGAGCCATAGGAGTTGTCTTAATTTATTTATGACCTCCGTGTCAACATAAACGTCATGTAATTACTTTACTTTATTGCTAAAGCGTTAGCCATAGTAGTAGAAGTAATAGATGACGAGACAACTTCAAGAAGGCACGATGATGGAGATCATGATGATGGAGATCATGATGATGGAGATCATGGTGTCATGCCGGTGACAACGATGATCATGGAGCCCCGAAGATGGAGATCAAAAGGAGCAAATGATATTGGCCATATCATGCCACTATTTGATTGCATGTGATGTTTATCATGTTTTACATCTTATTTGCTTAGAACGGCGGTAGCTTAAATAAGATGATCCCTCGTAATAATTTCAAGAAAGTGTTCCCCCTAACTGTGCACCGTTGCGAAGGTTCATTGTTTCGAAGCACCACGTGATGATCGGGTGTGATAGATTCTAATGTTCGAATACAACGGGTGTAAGCCAGATTTACACACGCAAGACATTTAGGTTGACTTGACGAGCCTAGCATGTACATACATGGCCTCGGAACACGGAAGACCGAAAGGTCGAGCATGAGTCGTATAGAAGATATGATCAACATGAAGATGTTAACCAATGATGACTAGTCCGTCTCACGTGATGATCGGATACGGCCTAGTTGACTTGGATCACGTTTCACTTAGATGACTAGAGGGATGTCTATCTGAGTGGGAGTTCATTGAATAATTTGATTAGATGAACTTAATTATCATGAACATAGTCTAAATTGTCTTTGCAAATATGTTGTAGATAAATAGCTCACGTTGTAGCTCCCTATTACAATACATTCCTAGAGAAAGACTAAGTTGAAAGATATTGTAAGCAATGATGCGGACTGGGTCCATAGTCTGAGGAGTGTCCTCACTGCTACACAGAAGGCTTACGTCTTTGATGCACCGCTCGATGTGCAAACCCCTACAACGTCGTTTGTGGATGTTGTGAACACCTGACAGACACATCCTGATGACTACTTGATAGTTTAGTGCACCATACTTTACGGCTTAGAATCGGGATTCCAATGACGTTTTGAACGCCATAAGACATATGAGATGTTCCAAGAGCTGAAATTGGGATTTCAGGCTCATGCCCATGTTGAGAGGTATGAGACCTCTGACAAGTTCTTTTGCCAACAAGATGGAGGAGAATAGCTCAGCTAGTGAGCATGTGCTCAGAATGTCTGGGTGCTACAATCACTTAAATCAAGTGGGAGTTAAACTTCCAGATAAGATAGTGATTGATAGAGTTCTCTAGCCACTATCACTAAGCTACTAGATCTTCGTGATGGACTATGACATGCAATGGATGGAGTTGATCCTGGAGCTGTTCGCAATGCTTAAAGACCGCAAAAGGTAGAAATCAAGAATGAGCATCAAGTGTTGATGGTTTAACAAGACCACTGGTTTCAAGAAGGGCAAGGGCTAGAAGGGAAACTTCATGGATGGCAAACCAGTTACCGCTCCAGTGAAGGAACCCAAGGTTGAACCCAAACCCGAGACTAAGTGCTTCTATTGTAAGGGGAACGGTCACTGGTAGCGGAATTACCCCAAATGCATGGTAGATAAGAAGGCTGGCAACTTCAACAAAGTACATACGTGTTATTAATGTGTACCTCACTAGTACTCCTGGTAGCACCTAGGTATTGGATACCGGTTCTGTTGCTATTATTGGTGACTTTAAGCAAAAGCTACGGACTAAACGGAGACTGGCTAAGGGCGTGGTGACGATGTGTGTTGGAAGTGTTTCCAAAGTTGATGAGATCACCATCGCACGCTCCATCTGCCTTCGGGATTAGTATTGAACCTAGATAAATGTTATCAGGTGTCTACGTTGAGCATGAATATGATTAGATCATGTTCATTGCAATACGGTTATTCATTTAAGTTAGAGAATAATGGTTATTCTGTTTACATGAATAATACCTTTCATGGTCATGCAACCTATGTGAATGGTTCATTGAATCTCGGTCGTGGTAATACGCATGTTCACGCCAAAAGATGTAGAGTTAATAATGATAGTACCACTTTCTTGTGGCACTGCCCCTTAGGTCATATTAGCGTAAGATGCATGAAGAAACTCCATGCCGATGGATGTTTGGAGTCACTTGATTTTGAATCGCTTGGCACATGCGAGCCATGCCTCATGGGCAGGATGACTAAGACCCCAATTTCAGGTACAATGAAACGGGCAAGTGACTTGTTGGAAAGCATACATGCTGATGCGTGTGATCCAATGAGAATTGAAGTGTGCGGTGGATATCGCTATTTTCTCATCTTCACTGACGATTTGAGTAGATATAGGTATATTTACTTAATGAAGCACAAGTCTGAAACGTTTGAAAAGTTCAAGCGATTTCAGAGTGAAGTTAAGAATCATCATAACAAGAAGATCATGTTCCTATGATCTGATCAAAGGGGGATTTTTCTGAGTTATCAGTTTGGCAATCACTTAGGACATTGTGGAATTGTTTCGCAGTTGAAGCCACCTGGAACACCACGGCGTAATGGTGTGTCCGGACGTCCATAATCGAACCTTATGAGATATGGTGCGATCTATGATGTCTCTTACCGATCTACCGCTATTATTTTGAGGTTATGCATTAGAGAAAGCTGCATTCACTTTAGATAGGACACCATATAAGTCCGTTGAGACGATGTCGTTTGAACATTGGTTTGGCAAGAAACCAAAGTTGTCGTTTCTGAATGTTTGGGGCTGCGATACTTAAGGCTTCAGCCGGAAAGGCTCGAACCCAAAAACGGACAAATACATCTTCATAGGATACCCAAAGGTAACAGTTGGGTATACCTTCTACCTCAGATCCGAGGGCAAATTGTTTGTCGCTAAGAAAGGGTCCTTTCTCGAGAAGGAGTTTCTCTCAAAAGAATTGAGTGGGAGGAAGATAGAACTTGATGAGGTTGTCGAACCTTTACTTCAACCAGAGAGTGATGCAACACAGAAAGATGTTTTCCGTGGTGCCTACGTCTGTTGAAGAGGAAGTTAATGATAGTGATCATGAAGCTTCGGATCAAGTTGCTATCGAACCTCATAGGTCGACAAGGATATGTACTACTCCTGAGTGGTACGGTAATCCTATCTTAGATATCATGTTGTTGGACAACAATGAACCTACGAACTATGGAGAAGCAATGATGGGCCCATATTCCGACAAATGGTTAGAAGCCATGAAATCCAAGATAGGATCCATGTATCAGAACAAAGCATGGACTTTGGTGGACTTGCCCAATGATCGGCAAGTCATTGAGATAAATGGATCTTTAAGAAGAAGACGGACGTGGACGGTAATGTTACCGTCTATGAAGCTCGACTTGTGGCAAAGAGTCTTTTCACAAGTTCAAGGAGTTGACTACGATGAGATTTTCTCACCCGTAGCGATGGTTAAGTCTGTCGGAATCATGTTAGCATTAGCTGTATTTTTCGATTATGAAATCTGACAGATGGATGTCAAAACAAGTTTTCTTACCAGTTTTCATAAGAAAAAGTTGTATGTGATAAAATAAAAGGTTTTGTCGATCCTAAGGATGCTAAAAGGTATGCTGGCTCCAGCAATCCTTCTATGGACTAGAGCAAGCATCTCGGAGTCGGAATATATGCTTTGATGGAGTGATCAAAGCTTTTAGGTTTATACAATGTTTACTAGAAACTTGTATTTACAAGAAAGTGAGTGGGAGCACTACAACATTTCTGATAAGTATATGTGGATGACATATTGTTGATTCGAAATAATGTAGAATTTCTGGAAAGCATAAACGGTTGTTTGAAGAGTGATTTTCAAAGGAAGACCTGGATAAAGCTGCTTACATATTGGGCATCAAGATCTATAGAGATAGATCAAGACGCCTGATGATACTTTCAAAGAACGCACACCTTGACATGTTTTTGAAGGAGTTCAAAATAGATCAGTCAAAGAAGGGATTCTTACCTGAGTTGTAAGGTGTGAAGTTGAGTAAGACTCAAAGATTGACCACGGTAGAAGAAAGAGGAAGGAAAGGTCGTCCCCTATGCTTTTGTCATAGGCTCTATACAGTATGCCATGCTGAGTACCGCACCAGATGTGTGCCTTGCCACATGTCTGGCAAGAGGGTACAAAGGTGATCTAGGAGTGGATCACCAGATAGCGGTCAAAATTATCCTTAGAGGAATAAGGAAATGTTTCTCGGTTATGGAGGTGATAAAGAGTTCGATGTAAAGAGTTACGTCGATGCAAGCTTAACACCTATCCGGATAGCTCTGAGTAGAGATACCGGATACGTATAATGGAGCAACAATTTGGAATAGCTCCAAGTGGAACGTGGTAGCAGCATCTACGATATGACATAAAGTTTTGCGAAATACATAGGGATCTGAATATTGCAGACCCGTTGACTACAACCTCTCTCACAAGCATAACATGATCAAACCCAGAACTCATTGAGTGTTAATCACATAGTGATGTGAACTAGATTACTGAGTCTAGTAAACTCTATGGATGTTGGTCACCTGGCGATGTGACCTGTGAGTGTTAATCACATGGCGATGTGAACTAGATTATTGACTCTAGTGCCAGTGGGAGACTGTTGGAAATTTGCCCTAGAGGCAATAATAAATTGGTTATTATTATATTTCCTTGTTCATGATAATCGTTTATTATCCATGCTAGAATTGTATTGATAGGAAACTCAGATACATGTGTGGATACATAGACAACACCATGTCCCTAGTAAGCCTCCAGTTGACTAGCTCATTGATCAATAGATGGTTACGGTTTCCTAACCATGGACATTGGATGTCGTTGATAACGGGATCCCATCATTAGGAGAATGATGTGATGGACAAGACCCAATCCTAAGCCTAGCACAAGATCGTGTAGTTCGTATGCTAAAGCTTTTCTAATGTCAAGTATCATTTCCTTAGACCATGAGATTGTGCAACTCCTGGATACTGTAGGAGTGCTTTGGGTGTGCCAAACGTCACAACGTAACTGGGTGGCTATAAAGGTGCACTACGGGTATCTCCGAAAGTGTCTGTTGGGTTGGCACGAATCGAGACTGGGATTTGTCACTCCGTGTAAAGGAGAGGTATCTCTGGGCCCACTCGATAGGACATCATCATAATGTGCACAATGTGACCAAGGAGTTGATCACGGGATGATGTGTTACGGAACGAGTAAAGAGACTTGCCAGTAACGACATTGAACAAGCTATCGGGATACCGACGATCGAATCTCGGGCAAGTATCGTACCGATAGAAAAGGAAATTGTATACGGGATTGATTGAATCCTTGACATCGGGGTTCATCCGATGAGATCATCGTGGAGCATGTGGGAACCAACATGGGTATCCAGATCCCGCTGTTGGTTATTGACCGGAGAGTTGTCTCGACCATGTCTGCATGACTCCCGAGCCCGTAGGGTCTACACACTTAAGGTTCCATGACGCTAGGGTTATAGGGAATACATGTATGTGGTTACCGAATGTTATTCGGAGTCCCGGATGAGATCCCAGACGTCACGAGGAGTTCCGGAATGGTCCGGAGGTAAAGATTTATATATGGGAAGTCATCATATGGTCACCGGAATAATTCGGGGGGTTACCGGTATTGTACCGGGACCACCGAAGGGGTTCCGGGGGTCCACTGGGAGGGTCCACCTGCCCGGGAAGGCCCTATGGGCTGTGTGTGGAGAGGGACCAGCCCCTTAGTGGGTTGGGCGCCTCCCCCTTACGGCCCATGCGCCTAGGGTTTAGGGGGAACCCTAAAGTGGGGCGCCCCCTTGCCTTGGGGGGCAAGGCAACCCCCCTGGCCGCCGCCCCCTCCTCAGATTGGATCTGAGGGGGCCGGCCCCCCTCTCCCTTGCCCCTATATATATGTGGGGGGTGGGAGGGCAGCCGCACCCAAGTTCTGGCGCAGCCCTCCCCCTCTCCCAAGTCCTCCTCCTCTCCCGCGGTGCTTGGCGAAGCCCTGCAGGATTGCCACGCTCCTCCTTCACCACCACGCCGTCGTGCTGCTGCTGGATGGAGTCTTCCCCAACATCTCCTTCTCCCCTTGCTGGATCAAGGCATGGGAGACATCACGAGGCTGCACGTGTGTTGAACGCGGAGGCGCCATTGTTCGGCTCTTAGATCGGAATCAACTGCGATCTAAATCGTTGCGAGTACGACTCCTTCATCCGCGTTCTTGCAACGCTTCCGCTTAGCAATCTACAAGGGTATGTAGATGCACTCCCCTTCCCCTCGTTGCTAGATTACTCCATAGATTGATCTTGGTGATGCATAGAAAATTTTAAATTTCTGCTACGATCCCCAACACTTCTCCTTTTTGTCTTCTCCACAACCACCATTCTATTCCACCTATAGTGCTATATCCATGGCTCACGCTCATGTATTGCATGAAGATTAAAAAAGTTTTGAAAAAGTTAGAGTATGAAACAATTGCTTGTCCTGTCATCGGGGTTGTGCATGATTTAAATACTTTGTGTGGTGAAGCTAGAGCATAGCCAGACTATATGATTTTGTAGGGATAACTTTCTTTGGCCATGTTATTTTGAGAAGACATAACTGCTTTGTTAGTATGCTTGAAGTATTATTATTTTTTTGTCAATATAAACTTTTGTCTTGAATCTTTCGAATCTGAATATTCATACCACAATTAATAAGGTTTGCATTGAAATTATGCCAAGTAGCACTCCGCATCAAAAATTCTCTTTTTATCATTTACCTACTCGAGGACGAGCAGGAATTAAGCTTGGGGATGCCTGATACGTCTCCAACGTATCTATAATTTTTGATTGCTCCATGCTATATTATCTACTGTTTTGGACTATATTGGGCTTTATTTTCCACTTTTATATTATTTTTGGGACTAACCTATTAACCGGAGGCCCATCCCAGAATTGCTGTTTTTTGCCTATTTCAGTGTTTTGAAGAAACGAAATATCAAACGGAGTCCAAACGGAATAAAACCTTCGAGAACGTGATTTTCTTACCGAACGTGATCCAGGAGACTTGGACCCTGCTCCAAGGAACAAAAGAGGCGGTTACGAGGGTGGGGGGCGCCCCCCTAGGGCGCGCCCCCCTGCCTCGTGGGCCCCTCGGTGCTCCTCCGGCCTACTTCTTCCTCCTATATATACACATGTACCCCCAAACGATCAGAGCAGGAGCCAAAAACCAAATTCCACCACCACAACTTTCTGTATCCACAAGATCCCATCTTGGGGCCTGTTCCGGAGCTCCGCCGGAAGAGGGCCGTCACCACGGAGGGCTTCTACATCATCATAGCCTCTTCGATGAAGTGTGAGTAGTTTACCTCAGACCTTCGGGTCCATAGTTAGTAGCTAGATGGCTTCTTCTCTCTCTTTGAATCTCAATACAAAGTTCTCCCCCTCTCTTGTGGAGATCTATTTGATGTAATCTTCTTTTTGTGGTGTGTTTGTTGAGACTGATGAATTGTGGGTTTATGATCAAGTCTATCTATGAATAATATTTGAATCTTCTCTGAATTCTTTTATGTATGATTGGTTATCTTTGCAGGTCTCTTCGAACTATCCGTTTGGTTTGGCCAACTAGATTGGTAGTTCTTGCCATGGGAGAAGTGCTTAGCTTTGGGTTCGATCTTGCGGTGTCCTTTCCCAGTGACAGAAGGGGTAGCAAGGCACGTATTGCATCGTTGCCATTGAGGATAACAAGATGGGGTTTATTTCATATTGCATGAATTTATCTCTCTACATCATGTCATCTTGCTTAAGGCGTTACTCTGTTTTTAACTTAATACTCTAGATGGATGCTGGATAGCGGTCGATGAGTGGAGTAATAGTAGTAGATGCAGAATCGTTTCGGTCTACTTGTCACGGACGTGATGCCTATATACATTATCATGCCTAGATATTCTCATAACTATGCTCAATTCTGACAATTGCTCAACAGTAATTTCTTCACCCACCGTAGAATACTTATGCTCTTGAGAGAAGCCACTAGTGAAACCTATGGCCCCCGGGTCTATTCTCCTCATATCAATCTCCATCACTTTAATCTTGCTTTGCTTGTTTACTTTGCCTTTACTTTTTTACTTTGCATCTTTATACCAAAAATACCAAAAATATTATATCTATCAGATCTCGCTCTCGTAAGTGACCGTGAAGGGATTTACAACCCCTAATCGCGTTGGTTGCGAGTAGCTATCGCTTTGTGCAGGTACGAGGGACTTGAGTGTGGCCTCCTACTGGATTGATACCTTGGTTCTCAAAAACTGAGGGAAATACTTACGCTACTCCGCTGCATCATCCCTTCCTCTTCGGGGAAAACCAATGCAAGCTCAAGACCTACCACTTTACAAACATCATTTCTATCTAGAAAATTGGAAAAATTCAAGAGAAATATTGGCCCAATTAACCATGCCCAAAATGGGTGGAGGTAGGTTATATGGATAATAGAAGCCCTAGAAACGATTCTACATCTACAACTATTACTCCACTCGTCGACCGCTATCCAGCATGCATCTAGAGTATTAAGTTCATGAAAACAGAGTAACTCCTTAAGCAAGATGACATGATGTAGAGGGATAAATTCATGCAATATGATAAAAACCATCTTGTTATCCTCTATGGCAACAATACAATACGTGCTTTGCTACCCCTACTGTCACTGGGAAAGGACACCGCAAGATTGAACCCAAAGCTAAGCACTTCTCCCATTGCAAGAAAGATCAATCTAGTAGGCCAAACCAAACTGATAATTCGAAGAGACTTGCAAAGATAACCAATCATACATAAAAGAATTCAGAAAAGATTCAAATATTGTTCATATATAATCTTGATCATAAGCCCACAATTCATCGGTCTCAACAAACACACCGCAAAAAGAAGATTACATCGAATAGATCTCCACAAGAGAGGGGGAGAACATTGTATTGAGATCCAAAAAGAGAGAAGAAGCCATGTAGCTAATAACTATGGACCCGAAGGTCTAAGGTAAACTACTCACACTTCATCAGAGGGGCTATGGTGTTGATGTTGAAGCTCTCCGTGATGGATGCCCCCTCCGGCGGAGCTCCTGAACAGGCCCCAAGAAGGGATCTCGTGGATACAGAAAGTTACGGCAGTGGAATTAGGGTTTTGGCTCCGTCTCTTTTCGTTTGGGGGTACGTGGGTATATATAGGAGGAAGGAGTACGTCGATGGAGCTATAGGGGGCCCACGAGGGTGGAGGGCGCGCCTGGGGGGGGGGGGTAGGCGCGCCCCCCTACCTCGTGGCCTCCTCCTTTATTTCTTGACGTAGGGTCCAAGTCTCCTGGATCATGTTCGGTGAGAAAATCACGTTCCCGAAGGTTTCATTCCGTTTGGACTCCGTTTGATATTCCTTTTCTTCGAAACCCTAAAATAGGCAAAAAAACAACAATTCTGGGCTGGGCCTCCGGTTAATAGGTTAGTCCCAAAAATAATATGAAAGTGGATAATAAAGCCCAATAATGTCCAAAAAAGTAGATAATATAGCATGGATTAATCAAAAATTATAGATATGTTGGAGACGTATCAGAGATCAAGGCAAGACAAACCTCGCGAGGTTCTAGTGACGTGAGCCATGACGACCAAGGCCAGGCAGGCGCCAGCGTGCACGGTGTCCTTATTTCCTCTATGGTGCTAAGGAGGCAAGCGCAGACGAAGAGTACCGAGGCGTCAAGCAAAGGTTTCCATATCGGTGCAACGTGACCAAGACCAGTAGGATGGCAGGACGGAGGTCACCGTGGAGCCCAAGACGGCGTCACCACCAGAGCCTTTGGCAGGCGAAGACTACTTTTTTCAGGATAAGTTGTACTAGCTGTCCCCTTTCAAATTGGCCGTTGTTGGCTCCCTTCCCACTCAATATTTGGGGAGAGGACCAGGGCCTCCATAAATAGGACTATCCACCACCATAGCTAGGGGATCGATCAGGACAACCACAAGTTCACCAAGCATAAGAACACCTCTCCTCAGGAGGATGTTCTTCCCCTTGTACTGTTCATCCTCAGCCCAAGAGTTAATCCACCACCACCACACCGGAGTAGGGTATTACACCACAATGGTGGCTGGAACCAGTATAAATATTCTTTCTCGTGTGTTGTGAGTTCATGTGCCTAGCCTAGAAATCGCGAAGTGTGTGAGGACGTGATCGGTGAGGAAGAGATCTTCGCGCACACCCGAGTGTTCGAACCTTAAGGGTTTTGCCGAGACCCGAAATCCGACAGCTGATGCCGCCTGATCTTCAGAAACATTGTGTCATGCAGCATAACGATCGTAGGGTGGCGAGCATCAACCCCCTTGACTGTGATCCGATCCCCGTCACCCTCAACTACATTAACGGTATGTACTGGGTGAGCATGAACACGTCTTGGACGGTGCTCGTCGACGGTCGCGGTAGCTGGATGCTCGTGGAGGTCTACACCCGACGATTGATCACCCTTCCTTCGATTAACACTGCACTGCTTTGGCACCACGGCCCAGAATACTTGGGATCTTATAGTAGCCAACATGATACCAAGTTTGATTTGCTCAAGGTTGTAATCTGCCAAGTGCCCACAAGATCTGCGAATTATAAAGACTTCAGGCTAGTTGCGTTCTTCAACCGCGGTCTCGCCTATTTGACAGGTCAATGCGGTAAGTGGATAAATCTGCACGTCCATCGCAGGATCATACATCCTCCATGGTTCTCTGATGTCATTGAACACAAGGGCTTCATTTACACTATCGACTCCTTCTATGGTTGGATGTATTGCTGGCCTACTCCAGTCATTGCTACAAATGGCTGTTGCAGCAGTATGTTACTTTCCTATATATCATGATGGCTTGCTTATATTACTCTCAACATTTACTGAAAAAAATCATGCTCATAATATGCTGTTCTTAAGATTGACTACATTAAGAGCCCTTTTTTATTTGACTCCAACTTGGTATGATGTTGTAGGCCGCCTGGTGTCCCTACCCTTCCTAATCCCAGAACCATTCAAAGAAAAGTGGCATGGCAGTTGCAGGTGGTTCCTGGCTTGATCAGACGACGGCGAACGATTGAAGATCGTTCGCACATACCGGACGTGTTGTTTCGCAGAATACAATCACAGTCACTTCAAGGTCTTTGAGCAGGATCCCAGCTTCTCTGGGCCTTCAGGAATTTTTGACTAGAGGCTGGAAATAGCCCTGGTACACACTCTCTGTTTCTCGGACTGAATTATCCGATTAACCAGGCGATAACTGACGACAAGGATCATGATGGTAGCGCGGTTTCGTTTATCAGGCAAAACTATGTGTACACAGCGTACCATGTGTCTCTGCATGCACCATACCCTGATATGTGCCGCCATGCTATACAGCCCAAAGTAGGACAGAGGGTCACAAGTATCATACTTCGACCTGCTGGCTGGAGTTTCCCCCGTCAGGCACCCATCTAGTTCAAGCCGTCAGCCAATCTCCACAGCTTAATAAATAGTAATGTCTAACTGAGCCAGTTAGTTAGATGCGTACACTTGGTGTAGTACGATCTTTATTTAGTTTGATGCATACACTTGTTCTTTTTTGGTAGCCCTTTTGTAATGATGGCTGATATTTGGTTTGGAAGAGAGAGCTACGTCTTTACTCTTCTGGTCTGCTTACTGCTTCTATTGCACCCCCAGCCCTGGTTGTTGTTGCTGCTGTTTTCAATGTACAATCAGTAGTATATTTCGTCTGTTGGTTGAATAAATGTGTTGTTAGAACGACAAACACAATAGTTTGGAAGTCGTTGCACGGTCTGATCCTTTAGTGCCCCGTACCGTACGTAGCGCATACTATTTTTGGTATGGAACATATTTTCCACTTGTCGATAACATGCAGCCCACTGATGAAGGCCCAATATAGGAGCCCATAATTCACTAGAAGGGAGGCTCTCACATGAATCCGGCCCAGGTACATGCTCATGGTCCCTTAAACATAAATAAGTAAATAAATAAATAAAGCTAAATGCTCATGCACCAGTTCTTTAAATTCATGATTTAACAGGAGGATATTATTTCCTATGATAGTGTCGTTAGATTCAGTCGATATTATTCTTAGGCAAAGATAGCGACCAGTCTTCTTTCTCCCATCATTTTCTTCCTGCAACCAACGAACGCATGCAAATCATAGTCAATGTCGTAAATAGGCCCGGTCCATTTTTATTTTTCAATAAAAATGTCGAACCCAGCCCAGCACATTGGTGACAATACTTTATCCTCCGCCTTGGTGCACTTGCCGCGGCGCCGCCGTCCGACCCTGTCAGCATAGTGAATCGGGAGAGGACTGTAGTTGTGAGTATAACAGTACGGACCCACTAGGTCCACTCCCGAACACAAGAAAGCGCCTCTTTTACTACTTAGATGCACCCCTCATTTTTTAATCTAATCCACCCTGCTGATATCTGGGACCCACATCATTTTCAATGTATAGTCAATTAACGACAGAATTGCACAATTTTTTTTTGAGGATTTGTTCGGAGGAGCAGGCTATAAACCGGGTTGTGCGGTCTTTGTGGCCCGTCTAACAACATGACCAGCCCAGCAGTTTTTTCTTTGGGAAAATAGGTAGCCCACTATTTCTTTTTGAAGAATACCCAAGCTATGCATATTTGTTTTTTCTGACTTACTGGGCTGCAAATCTTTCAAGACGAGGAGGGATGCATTCCGGCTTGGCCAAAGAGTATGGTCACTATCTGTTAAAAGTAATATCAAAGGGGTTGAAAATTCTAAAAAAATTATAGAAAATGGGAAAATAGTTTTTTTGTTCTTCACTGATATTTTATATTGCATTGGATTTTAACATGACATGGTACTATTTTATTTTTAAATTTGTTTTAGTATGGCTACTAATTTTTGGATTAAGAATATTTTGTTCCCTAGCAAAAATTTGCGAATTTTCAAAATTTCGCACATTTTTTAGTTCAATTTTTTTAACCTGGTAATGACCAGAAAATGGGCAGCAATTCTAAAAATGGAAAATGGGTAGCAATAAATTCCATATGAATTAAAAATGAGTAAAAATTATAAAAAAATAGCAAATGGGTTGTACACGCCACAGACTTTGATGCTGACTTGTTTACGCAAGGCTTTGTCAATCAACACACCATTCTAGCAGCAGTGACTGTTGGATGTCCATCCAACGGCCGACGTGCTTCTTCAATATCTGATCTTCCTGCTCCAGCCGCCTAAACCAGCGCCGGCGGGACTGCTTGCTTCCTCCTCTTGTGGCCCGCTGTGATGCCACACAGGCTTCACTGGCGCACCCTACCCCATTCGCTGGTCTAGTCGCACACAATCAACTACCTCCTTACGCGAAAAAAATGATTCCTCCGACTGACATCTGGGGTGCACCGGTTTTTGAGGCTGACATGTGGGCCTACTACATTGACGCGTACATGAGGCTTTGTCAACTTACTCAACAAACGATTCTAGCAGCAGTGACCGTTGGATTTGGATCGAACGGTCCTACTGCTTCTTCAATCGCTGCTCTTCTTGCACCAGCCGCCCAAACCAGCGCCGGCGAGACCGCCTCCTCCTACCTCTAGTGGCCGGTTGTGCTGCCGCTGAGGCCTCACCACCTGCTACCACTCCCACCACTGGCCAGGCCCTATGGCGATGGCAACCTCATACTGCAGCCAAACCAGTGAACCCTCGTACTCCTCTCCGCGTGTGCATCCATTGCCGCGTCTTCCCCGGCTCCGCGTCATCCCCTTCCTAGGCCTCGCCGTCGTCCACCGCCTTGGTGCTCTCGACGCGGTGTGGTCAATGTGGTCAACGAACGAGTTCCATCGGAAGAGTACTGTACGTGGAGAGGCTGACAGCTGGGTCAACGACCGCAGCAAGGAATTGCCGCCTCATTACACGGAGAATAATGATTCCTCCACCTGACAGCAAGGACCCAGGCCACCGTATTTCGCGAAAAAACATCCCCCCTGACTGCTGGGACCCACCAACTACATCTTCACACGCAAGGAAGTGCCTGACAGTCAGGACCTACCTGGTCGAAGTGTACGTAGCGTTGTTATTCTGGTCGCGAACGTGTATGTACATACAATCGGTCTGTCCGCAGGCTGCAGCGATGAACCATGGCCGTGTAAGGAAGGGCACGTGTCGTAGTATAGGCGCACACGTGTTGTAGTAGAGGCACGCACGTAGCATATACACGTATGTACAGCCAGGGTGCAAGAAAGTAAATACGGCCACGTATGTACATACGGGCAGGGTCTTGTACGCCTACTCGCGCATACGTATGACTAGGGCTCGTGTAAATGGCTGGGTGAAAACGGAGAAACTGCGTCGTCATCATGTTCATCGGGAGCCAACCAGTTTGGAAGGAACAAACGATTGAAATGAGGCCTGGCATACCGCAGAGCGAAGGAAACATCCTTGTGTTCGACCGGCCACTATCGAAACGGGATCCTGTTCATCGGGAGGGGTCTAGCATACTGCAAAACAGACGAAACGGACTTCTCTTGGACCTCCTATGGTCGAAACAGGGTCCTGTTGATCGGGAGAGGTGTGGCGTACCGCAAAACGGAGGAAACAGACTTGTGTTGGAGCACTACGGTCGAAACGGAGGTCCTGTTCATCGGGAGGGGTGTGCCGTACCGGAAAACGGGACTCCACGAGATACTATTCATCTCCACCTTTGACCTCCTCCAGCCTCCACGGGCTACTGTTCATCCACCGTCGACCTCCTCCAGCCTCCACCGGCGACTGTTCATCCACGGGTTCCTATTCATCCAGCCTCCACCTCTCCTCCACCGGCTACTGTTCAACCAGCCCTCTCCACGGGGTCCTGTTCAACCACCCCTCCATGAGCAACTGTTCATCCAACCCTCCACCGGCTACTATTCAACCAGCCCTCCACGGGGTCCTGTTCATCCAGCCCTCCACGGGGTCCTGTTCATCCAGCGGCAACGATCTCTACTACCACAGGGTCCTGTTCATCCAACCCCCCACCGAGAACTATTCATCCACCCCCCCCCCCAACAACACTCATTGTTCATCAAGGGAAGGAGGCAGCATGGTTCGATCGGCTTCAGGTAGCAGCAGTAGCGAAGGAATCACTCGGGTTCAGTTAACAACAAGGGATCGATCGGAGTTTAGTAACGTAGCTAGTGCAATCACTCGGGTTCAGTTACAGCGCAACGTTTCGCACAGACGCGCGTACGTGTATGAGAGAAACACACAAACCTCCGTGCATCGCTCGGCCCCTACCACCCACCGTAACTGGGAACTCCCCGATATTTTCCTCGCCCTTGCTTCTAACACGGTTTTTTCCATCATGGACGGCCCAAAGAATGTCATGCAGCTGGGTGTCCGGCCCGCCCAGGACGAAAAGCCCATTTTCTGTCATGATCTTTTGTCATAGAAGTAGGAGCCCACGACATCTATGATGGTACCGGATTTGGTCACAATTATCGTCATAGAAGTGTCATAAGCATGACAGAAAAAAATTGTTCGGCCCAAAATGTCATAGATGTGTCTTTTTTTGTAGTGTGGGGTATTTACGGTGAAATCTTTCAACATGGATCTGATTAATTCTGGCCCAATCTCGAGATCGTTACATATTTGGAAGGTTAAAGTGCCCTTGCGTATTAAAATATTTATGTGGTTTGTTCACAAGCAAGTAATCCTCACCAAGGATAACTTAATAAAGAGGCGATGGGTTGGTAGTTCACATTGTTGTTTTTGTGATAATGATGAAACAATACAACATCTATTCCTTGAAGGCTCACTCGCCAAATTGCTTTGGAGAATGATCCCTATAGCCTTCAACATTAATCCTCTAGTTGACATTGAATCGTTGTTTGGGACGTGGTTACCTGGGGTTAAGCATATTACTGCAACTTGTATTTGGATCGGAATATGTGCACTTCTTTGGGCTATATGGAATTGTGGAAATGATATGATTTTTAAGAGACAAAACACTTTATCTTTCTTGCAGGTTATCTTTAGAGCTACCGCATGGATCCGTACATGGTCCTTACTCCCTCCTATGGACTCCAGAGAGCCATTGGTTATTGGGTGCAACCAGTGGGAAATGGTAGCATGGTTTATATTCAACCGGTTCGGATGGCGGTCGCATAACAAGATAGGAGTTTAGGGAGGTTATCCTTTACATTGCCTTACCGGTTGCGATTTTGAGCATGTACTTTTCATTTTGTTTCGCTCTACTTGTGAGTTGTAATACTTTTATGACTATGTGTTACTTCGAGACTTTTTAATAAGATGGCTGCATGCATAATTATGATGCATAGGCCGGGGGTACGCCTCCATTTCCAAAAACAATTCCTACCCGGTACAACCACTATTGCAAGGACGTTCGATGCAAACATTTTTTACCCCCTTTCGGTGACACAGTTTTAAACCGTCGCCCTATTAACATGAACGATAGGGGGTCCATCCCACACAACCCAGATAAATCGTCGGTGATAGCTCCCCCGGTTACACATGCAGAGCAAAAGTGCTCGTGTGTGATCGGGGGAGCTATTAGAAATAAGCCAAATGGGAAAGCCGTGTGAGATTTGCTGAACATCCCACACGATGGGAAAATGTTTGCGTTAGTGTAGTCCATCACAGACGATGCGTCCAAAGGAATCATTTGAGATAGGATGATCTATCACAAACGCCTTTCCTACTGGAAACATCTGCGACTTGTTAATTGATCCCACATGATATGTTTGCACAATTGTGTGTTTGGTAGTCACTATTAGGGATAAGGCTGTAGGTAGATGCCTAGCAGTAGTGTGGGATAAGTGGGTCGCGCTACTGATACTTAGTAGCGGTGCGCTGTGGGAAGCCAAGCTGCAAGTAAACCGTAGCAGCAGCACGGGTTAAACAGACCTACACTACTGCTACTCGGGGCCCACAGTGCCCCCGGGGCAAGCAATAGTAGGAGCACGTGATGTCGGGTCCGCGCTATTTCTAACATGGTAGCAGCAGCACCGAGTGTGTGGCCTGTGCTGCTACTATGGCTAGCCCCAGGAGGCACCGTGGGCACGGTGGGCCTGGCTTAGCAGTAGCGCTTAATGTATGGCCCATGCTGCAGCTAACGAGCTTAGTAGTAGCCCTGGCCCTCACCCACGCTAGTCGGGTGGGATTAGGACCTATCTTTGCCTACTACCATGTAGGTTGCATGGATGTAATAAAATTAACAAACTTAATTAACTGATGAATTATATATACACATATTATATATATATGGTGGGTCTATTATGATAACACCCCTTAAGACCATATTCTCATAACAAAACCTTCTTATTCTGCTAACACTTTGACACTGCAACAAAACCTGAACCGAACTGCTCACACAATAAAGAAGAAGCACCCCTCCCCCCACCCTCTCCCCTGGTCAACGGGGCTCCCCCCACCTCCCGACCCAGCCATCATGCAGCGCCGCCCGCCCCGGCCACGAACCACCCCACGTCGCCCCACGCCGTCCACCACCCCGCGCGACCTCCCCACCGCACCTTCTACTGGGTGCCTTCCCTCCCCCGATCCACCTCCCCCCCACTCCGCTACCACACCTCTCTCCCCCGTCTCCCCTGATCCACATCTGCTAGGCACCGCCCCACCCTTAGCCGGCCGTCGACCCACCCACTGGCGGCCTAGGCTTGCACTGCCCATGCCCTGCATCCCCGGCGGCCTAGGATCGCGCCACCCTGCCCTGCATCGACACTTGCGACCTAGACGCCGCCCCTGCCCGCGGGAGGATCCCGTCTCCCACGCCCGGATCGGCCTCCGTGGTGGCCGTTAACTTCTACGCCGACTTGATCCATCCATGCGCCCACGCCGACGCTCGGATCCGCATCCACGGATGGCAGATCGAGGCAGGGGCTCACCGTCAACCACCTCTCCCATCGAGTGTCACGGCTGGGGAGTTGGGCGGTGGTCGGTGCGCCAACAGTGCACTCTGGTGGTGGTAGCAGTACGTGGGTGCCTCCCTCCTCCATGGACCCGATGTCGACGCCAGGTACATCCTTACATTCCCATTTTTAATTACTTCCCCTCGCCCCTGACCTCTAATGCAAGTTCCGGCAACAGGAGGCGCCGACACGCAAGGGACAGTGGTGTGCCTGTGCTCAACCTCCAAAATAGGGCAAGATACCAGCGATCCTAGGGCGCGCGATGATGTTCAACGTTTGCGAGAACACATGTGCAGTTCAGAAAGGTATAACTTCTTTTTTGTTAGATTTTGGATGCACATTTGATGCGTCGTGCGGTCCAACTGCAGTGCGCTCTCAGGCGGACAACCTGGATCCCCTCCCCGCCGCGGACGACCTGGATTGGGACAATCACATTCTCAAGCAGCCGTCCATGGGCGAGCTCCTCCCAGCACCATCTCGCGGCGCGACTTCGCCGGTCTCCACGCCAGTCGGAGGCCTTCTACTGCCCGACTTCACCGGTCACGGCTTAATATTAGATATGATCAACATGAAGATGTTCACCATTAAAGACTACTCCATCTCATGTGATGATCAGACTTAGTTGATATGGATCATGTATCACTTAGACAACTTGAGGGATGTTGATTTAAGTGCGAGTTCATTAGTAATTTGATTAATTGAATTTAATTTATCATGAGCTTAGTCTTAGTAGTTTTGCATATCTATATTGTAGATCAATAGCTCTCGATATAGCTCGCCTATTTTTTGATAGTAGCAATAATGTGGACCGGGTCCATGATCTGAGGATTATCCTCATTGCTGCACATAAGAATTATGTTCTTGATGCACCGCTAGGTGACAAACCTATTGCAGGAGCAGATGTAGAAGTTATGAACGTTTGGCAAAGGTTGATATGATGACTACTTAATAGTTTAGTGTTTTTGAACCTCAACACAATTATGAATACAATTCCGATATTGATGCGTTTATTGATAAAGTCTCCGCTGTCCAAGAAGAGACTAATGTTTTGCAGGAATCTATGGAAGAAGAAATTGACGAAACTATGAGCTCATTGGATGAAAAAGATGAGGAGGAGAGCGAAGAACAAAAGGAGGAAGAGCTGATTGATCACCCGTGCCCACCTTCTAATGAGAGTAACTCTTCAACTCATACATTGTTTAATTCCCTTTCGTGCTTACCGAAGGATGATTGCTATGATGACTGTTATGATCCCTATGATTCTTTTGAAATATCCCTTTTTGATGATGCTTGCTATGCTTATGGACAAGATGCCAATATGAAGTATGCTTATGGAGATGAACTTGCTATAGTTCCTTATGTTAAACATGAAATTGTTGCTATTGCACCCACGCATGATAGTCCTATTATCTTTTTGAATTCTCCCGATTATACTATATCGAAGAAGTTTGCACTTATTAAGGATTATATTGATGGGTTGCCTTTTATTGTTGCACATGATAATTTCGATAAATATAATATGCATGTGCTTGCTGCTCCTACTTGCAATTATTATGAGAGGGGAACTATATCTCCACCTCTCTATGTTTCCAACATGATAAAATTACAAGAAACTGTTTATACTATGCATTGGCCTTTACTAGGTGTGCATGAATTGTTCTTTTATGACATGCCGATGCATAGGAAGATAGTTAGACTTCGTCATTGCTTGATATATGTTGCTTTGTGCTCACTACTAAATTACAAATCATTGTTAATTAAAATTGGCTTTGATATACCTTGGGATCCGGGTGGATTCACTACTTGAGCACTATATGCCTAGCTTAATGGCTTTAAAGAAAGCACTGTTGAAGTGGGAGAGCTCCTTGAACTTTGTTCATGCTCACGGCAACTTTGTGAATCTTGATTACAGAAACTTTTCAACAAAAATAATTATCCCCTTGTACAATTCCATTGTATTATAAAAATAATGTGCCAAGGTTTGCCTTTACAATGTTTACGATGCTTGTTGGTTTGTGCGGTGCAGGACAGAAACTTTGGCTGTAGTCCATGAATTTTAATTTTTTACTGGAACATCAAATGGTTCTGATTCTTTTTGCACTGTCTTGCTGTACAAATTGTTTATTTTTTCTAATTTTGGCAGAATCTTTCAAGTATCAGAAGTATGGTGAATGTTCATATTGTTACAGACTGTTCTGTTTTAGACAGATTCTGTTTTTGATGCATAGTTTGCTTGTTTTGATGAAACTATCAATTTATATTAGTGGATTAAGCCATGAAAAAGTTATACTACAGTAGACACAATGCAAAAACAAAATATGAATTGGTTTGCAACAGTAATTATAGTGGTGATTTGCTTTATTATACTAACGGATCTTACCGAGTTTTCTATTGAAGTTTTGTGTGGATGAAGTGTTCGATGATCGAGAAGGTCTTGATGTGAGAAGAAGGAAGAGAGGCAAGAGCTCAAGCTTGGGGATGCCCGAGGCACCCCAAGGAAATATTCAAGGAGACTCAAGCATCTAAGCTTGGGGATGCTGGGAAGGCATCCCCTCTTTCTTCAACAAGTATCGGTATGTTTTCGGATTCGTTTCGTTCATGCGATATGTGCAATCTTGGAGCGTCTTTTTGCACCATGCTGGTATGAGATAGTCCTTGGTTGATTTATAGAATGCTCTTTGCACTTCACTTATATTCTTTGAGTATGGCTTTATAGAATGCTTCATGTGTTTCACTCATATCATTTGAAGTTTGGATTGCTTGTTTCTCTTCACTTAGACAACCGCCATTTGTAGAATGCTCTTTTGCTTCACTTATATTTGTTAGAGCTTGGGCATATCTTTTGTATAAAGAATTAAACTCTCTTCCTTCACTTATATCTATTTAGAGAGATGACAGGAACTGGTCATTCACATGGTTAGTCATAAAGTCCTACATAAACTTGTAGATCGCTGAATATGATATGTTTGATTCCTTGCAATAGTTTTGCGATATAAAGGTGGTGATATTAGAGTCGTGCTAGTTGAGTAATTGTGAAATTGAGAAATACTTGTGTTGAGGTTTGCAAGTCCTGTAGCATGCACGTATGGTGAACCGTTATGTAACGAAGTCAGAGCATGAGGTGTTTATTGATTGTCTTCCTTATGAGTGGCGGTCGGGGACGAGCAATGGTCTTTTCCTACCAATCTATCCCCCTAGGAGCATGCGCGTAGTACTTTGTTTCGATGACTAATAGATTTTTGCAATAAGTATGTGAGTTCTTTATGACTAATGTTGAGTCCATGGATTATACGCACTCTCACCCTTCCATCATTGCTAGCCTCTTCAGTACCGCGCATTGCCCTTTCTCACCTCGAGAGTTGGTGCAAACTTCGCCGGTGCATCCAAACCCTGTGATACGATACGCTCTGTCACACATAAGCCTCATTATATCTTCCTCAAAACAGCCACCATACCTACCTATTATGGCATTTCCATTGCCATTCCGAGATATATTGCCATGCAACTTCCATCATCATCATATACATGACTTGAGCATTTATTGTCATATTGCTTTGCATGATCGTAAGATAGCTAGCATGATGTTTTCATGGCTTGTCCATTTTTTGATGTCATTGCTATGCTAGATCATTGCACATCCCGGTACACCGCCAGAGGCATTCATATAGAGTCATATCTTTGTTCTAGATATCGAGTTGTAATATTGAGTTGTAAGTAAATAGAAGTGTGATGATCACCATTATTAGAGCATTGCCCCAGTGAGGAAAGGATGATGGAGACTGTGATTCCCCCATAGAGTCGGGATGAGACTCCAGACTTTACAAAAAAATAAAAGAGGCCAAAGAAGCCCAAATAAAAAAAAGAGGCCAAAGAAGCCCACCAAAAAATTAAAAAAAATGAGAAAATAAAAAATGAGAGAAAAATAGAGAAGGGGCAATGTTACTATCCTTTTACCACACTTGTGCTTCAGAGTAGCACCATGTTCTTCATAGAGAGAGTATCCTATGCTTTCACTTTCATATACTAGTGGGAATTTTCATTATAGAACTTGGCTTGTATATTCCGATGATGGGCTTCCTCAAATGCCCGAGGTCTTCATGAGCTAGCAAGTTGGATGCACACCCACTTAGTTTCCAGTTTGAGCTTTCATACACTTATAGCTCTTAGTGCATCCGTTGCATGGCAATCCCTACTCCTCACATTGATATCTATTAATGGGCATCTCCATAGCCTGTTGATACACCTAGTTGATGTGAGACTTTCTCCTTTTTTTGTCTTCTCCATATAACCCCCACCATCATATTCTATTCCACCTAAAGTGCTATGTCCATGCCTCACGCTCATGTATTGCGTGAAAGTTGAAAAGGTTTGAGAACGTCAAAAGTATGAAACAATTGCTTGGCTTGTCGTCGGGGTTGTGCATGATGTAAATATTTTGTGTGGTGAAGATGGAGCATAGCTAGACTATATGATTTTGTAGGGATGAGCTTTATTTGGCTATGTTATTTCAATAAGACATAATTGCTTGGTTGGTATGCTTGAAATATTATTGTCTTTATGTCAAAAGAAAGATTATTGCTTTGAATCACTCGTGTCTTAATATTCATGCCATGATTAGACATATGATCAAGATTATGCTAGGTAGCATTCCACATCAAAAATTATCTTTTTTATCATTTACCTACTCGAGGACGAGCAGGAATTAAGCTTGGGGATGCTGATACGTCTCCATCGTATCTATAATTTTTGATTGTTCCATGCCAATATTATTCAACTTTCATATACTTTTTGGCAACTTTTTATATTATTTTTGGGACTAACATATTGATCCAGTGCCCAGTGCCAGTTCCTGTCTGTTGCATGTTTTTGGTTTCCAAGAATATCCATATCAAACGGAGTCCAAACGGGATAAAAACAGATGGAGCTTATTTTTGGAAAATATGGAAAATTTGGAAGGAAAATCAACGCAAACCAGTGCCCGAGGTGGTCACGAGGCTGGGCCCCCCCCTTAGGGCGCGCCCCCTACCCTCGTGAGCCCACCGTAAGGCGGTTGACGCTCTTCTTTTGCCGCAAGAAAGCTAATATTCGGAAAAACATCACGGCGAAGGTTTCAGGCCAATCGGAGTTACGGATCTCCATATATATAGGAAACGGTGAAACAGAGCCAGAACAGAACGCAAAAACAGAGAGATAGATCCAATCTCGGACGGGCTCTCGCCCCTCCCATGCCATGGAGGCTAAGGACCAGAGGGGAAACCCTTCTCCCATCTAGGGAGGAGGTGAAGGAAGAAGAGGAAGAAGGGGGCCCCTCTCCCCCTCTCCTCCCGTGGCATCGGAACGCCGCCGTGGCCATCATCATCATCATCATCATCACTGCGATCTTCACCAACACCTCCGCCATCTTCACCAACATCTCCATCACCTTCCCCCCTCTATCTACAGCGGTCCACTCTCCCGCAACCCGCTGTACCCTCTACTTGAACATGGTGCTTTATGCTTCATATTATTATCCAATGATGTGTTGCCATCCTGTGATGTCTGAGTAGATTTTCGTTGTCCTATCGGTGGTTGATGAATTGCTATGATTGATTTAATTTGCTTGTGGTTATGTTGCTGTCCTTTGGTGCCCATCATATGAGCGCACGCGTGGATCACACCATAGGGTTAGTTGTATGTTGATAGGACTATGTATTGGAGGGCAAGAGTGACAGAAGCTTCAACCTAGCATAGAAATTGATGCATACGGGATTGAAGGGGGACCAATATATCTTAATGCTATGGTTGGGTTTTACCTTAATGAACATTAGTAGTTGCGGATGCTTGCTAATAGTTCCAATCATAAGTGTAGAGAATTCCAAGTAAGGGATGACATGCTAGCAGTGGCCTCTCCCACATAATACTTGCTATCGGTCTAGTAAAGTAGTCAATTGCTTAAGGGACAATTTCGCAACTCCTACCACCACTTTTTATTTACGTACTCTTTATTATCTTGCAAACCTATCCAACAACACCTACAAAGTACTTCTAGTTTCATACTTGTTCTAGGTAAAGCGAACGTCAAGCGTGCGTAGAGTTGTATTGGTGGTCGATAGAACTTGAGGGAATATTTGTTCTACCTTTAGCTCCTCGTTGGGTTTGACACTCTTACTTATCGAAAACTGTTGCGATCCCTTATAACTTGCAATATAGGATCAAGAACTCACATATATTCATGAAAACATAATAGGTTCAGATCTGAAATCATGGCACTCGGGCCCTAGTGACAAGCACTAAGCATAGCAAAGTCATAGCAACATTAATCTCATAAGATAGTGGATACTAGGGATCAAACCCTAACAAAACTAACTCGATTACATGATAAATCTCATCCAACACATCACCATCCAGCAAGCATATGATGGAATTACTCACGCACGGTGGTGAGCATCATGAAATTGGTGATGGAGGAAGGTTGATGATGACATTGGCGACAGATTCCCCTCTCCGGAGCCCCAAACAGACTCCAGATCAGCCCTCCCAAGAGAGATTAGGGCTTGGCGGCGGCTCTGTATCGTAAAATGCGATGAGTCCTTCTTTTTTATTTTTTTCTCCCCGAACGTGAATATATGGAGTTGGAGTTGAGGTTGGTGGAGCGTTAAGGGGCCCACGAGGCAGGGGGCGCGCCCCGCACCCTCGTGGATAGGGTGTGGGCCCCCTGGCCTTGATTCTTTCGCCAGTATTTTTTATATATTCCAAAAATATTCTCCATTGATTTTTAGGTCATTCCAAGAACTTTTATTTCCGCACAAAAATAACACCATGGCAATTCTGCTGAAAACAGTGTCAGTACGGGTTAGTTCCATTCAAATCATGCAAGTTAGAGTCCAAAACAAGGGCAAAAGTGTTTGGAAAAGTAGATACGTTGGAGACGTATCACTACTCAAGTATGTAGCACTCATTCCAAATCATCTAACTTCCCGGCTGGTCACCCATCCTCTCACTACCCCAGCCTAAGCACGCTTAACTTTTGAGTTCTATTCTCCCTAATTTTCAAGTCTGCACTTGCTGTTTTCCTGACAATAGTAAGTCGTCAGTCCTATTAACCCTTACGAGTTGAACTTGATCATCAAGCACCGTTTCAGTTTGAAACTATTATTCTAAAAAACAATAATTAATTAGTAAAACTAATATTTCTCGGGAAAGTAGTTTGACCATAGTTTGACCAAAAATTCAGAAAAAACATAAATTTGAGGATAACATTTTTCCTTTCAGAATTTGAGGATTCTAAAAATTTGCGAAACGGCCTTCACCCGTCGAAATCGGAACCACATTTTCATGCTGAACATTTTGATATATTATTGGGTTTTTACGACATCGTATGCAAAAATTGTAGTTGTTTTACTTTTTTATAACACTTTTTTGCAAAACATGTCGAAATTTATGCTTTTTAATTTTCGTAACTAGTAGATGTAGTAACATAACTACATCTCGAAGGATTTTATTTTTGGAAGTTTTTATCATTTTCTTTTATTATTTTTCAAAACTTAAATGGCGATACTCAGGGGGGGATAGAGTTTGATGATGTCCAACAGAAGCATACTACAACATGGTGTCCATCCAATCCTACCGTCAACTACATCTGCTAGCACCATCCCACGAGAGTCACAACTAAGGTTTACCAATCCATAGTCACCTTCTATTAAAGTGGAAAAAAGAATTACTTTTAATATATCAAAACTAATTCTATAAACTATTATTAAAGGCTAAACAACTATTAATATAAAACTTCAGCAAAATTACTATTAATTAATTATAAACATTTATCTACTATTGTCTAACAGAAGCATACTACAACATGTTAAAATCTACAGAAAGAACTAACTAAAAATAATTGAAAACAAAAATTAAAGGACTCAAACAACTATATAAGCAAACAGTACTGTTTTAATTAAAATCATAATATAAACTATTCTAAAAATAACAAAATAAATCTTACTGTGACAACAATCTAACATGTGACTAGGAGCAAAAAGTATTAAATTAAAAACTATTTTTAAACTCAAATTATTCACAATCTAAGGTTTGAAGAAAATTTAAACAAATTCATATTTAAATCATTCAAGTTTGAAAACTAATGGCACAAATAGAAACTAGACAAAATTTTGAATCTAATGGAAAAACAATGACTCAAAAACATCAAATATCCTAAAAATATATAAGCAATTTAAAACAGAAACTAAACACATAAAAAATGAAAAAAAAACAAATTTCAAAACCCCTTTAGTCCCGGTCGACTTAAGCCTCAACCTCATTAGTCTCGGTTCGTGGCTCCAATCGGAATTAAAGGCCTAACCTTTAGTCCTAGTTGGAGCCACGAACCGGGCCTAAAGGGCATCACACCCTTTAGTCTCGGTTCGTGGCTCAAACCGGGATTAAAGGTCCCATTTGAACCGGGACTAATGCTCACATTAGTCCCTGTTCATAATGCAACCGGGACTAATGTGTAGATTGAGCTTGGACCAAAGCCCTGTTTTCTACTAGTGCTGCTAGTTTCAAGAAAAAGGGCAAAAGAAAAGAAAGGGAACTTCAACAAGAATGGCAAGCAAGTGGCCACTCCCGTGAAAAAGCCCAAAGCTGGACCTAAGCCTGAAACTGAGTGCTTCTACTGCAAAGGAAATGGTCACTAGAAGCGGAACTTCCCCAAATACTTGGCGGATAAGAAGGATGACGAAGTGAACAAACGTATATTTGATATACATGTTATTGATGTGTACCTTACTAGTACGTAGTAGCCCCTGGGTATTTGATACTAGTTCAGTTGCTAAGATTAGTAAGTTGAAACAGGAGTTGCAGAATAAATAGAGACTAGTTAAGGGCGAGGTGGCGATGTGTGTTGGAAGTGATTCCAAGCTTGATACGATCACCATCGCACACTCCATCTACCTTCGGGATTAGTGTTGAGCCTAAATAAATGTTATTTCATGTTTGCGTTGAGCATGAACAAGATTAGATTGTGTTTATTGCAATACAGTTATTCATTTAATTCAGAGAATAATTGTTGTTTTGTTTAGATGAATAAAACCTTCTATGGTCATGCACTCAATGCAAAAGGTTTATTGAATCTCGATCGTAGTGACACACATATTTGAAATATTGATGCCAAAAGATGCAAAGTTGATAATTATAGTGCAACATACTTGTGTCACTATCGTTTAGGTCATATTGGTGTAACGCGCACGAAGAAACTCCATGCAGATGGACTTTTGGAATCACTTGATTATGAATCATTTGATACTTGTGAACCATGCCTCATGGGCAAGATGACTAAAACTCCATTCTCTCGAATAATGGAGTGAGCTAATAAATTATTGGAAATAATACATACCGATGTATGCGGTCCGATGAGTGTTGAGGCACACGGCAGGTATCGTTATTTTCTAACCTTTACAAGATGATTTAAGTCTGAAACATTTGAAAAGTTCAAAGAATTTCATAGTGAAGTAGAGAATCATCGTAACAAGAAAATAAAGTTTCTACGATCTGATCATGGAGGTGAATATTTGAGTTACGAGTTTGGCCTTCATTTAAAACAATGTGGAATTGTTTCACAAGTCATGCCACCTGGAACACCACAGCGTAATGGTGTGTGCGAACATCGTAACCATACTTTATTAGATATGGTGCGTTCTATAATGTCTCTTATTGATTTGCCACTATCGTTATGAGGTTATGCATTAGAGACAGCCGCATTCACGTTAAATAGGGCACCATCTAAATCCGTTGAGACGACATTGTATGAACCATGGTTTGGCAGAAAACCTAAGATGTCATTTCTTAAAGTTTGGGGATGCGATGCTTATGTCAAAAGTCTTCAGCCAGATAAGCTCGAACCCAAATCGGAGAAGTGTGTCCTTATAGGATACCCTAAAGAAACTAGTGGGTACACCTTCTACCACAGATCCAAAGGCAAGATCTTTGTTGCTAAGTATGGATCCTTTCTAGAGAAGGAGTTTCTCTCAAAAGAAGTGAGTGGGAGGAAAGTAGAACTTTATGAGGTAATCGTACCTTCTCTCAAACTGGAAAGTAGCACATCACAGAAAACCGTTCTCGTGATGCCTACACCAACTAGAGAGGAAGCTAATGATGATGTGGTATGGTAATCCTGTCTTAGAAGTCATGTTACTAGACCAAGGAGAACCTACGAGCTATGTAGAAGCTATGATGAGCCCAGATTCCGATAGATGGCTTGAGGCCATGAAATCTGAGATCGGATCCATGTATAGGAACAAAGCATTGACTTTGGTGCATTTTCCCAATGATCGGCTGAAAGTGCAACTATCCCTGGGTGGTTTTGGTAATTCCTAACAACATGTAACTCATTGAGCTAATGATACTTAAAGATAAACATTTCAGGAAAGCTCAATGATTGGCATGGCATGGATATGAAAAGTTGATCCCTCAAAATTCTAAGGGTAAAGGATTGGCTCAAGCTAAAAGCTCAGGAATTTACATATTTTCATTTTAAGTGATCCAAGATCACATTGAGTCCATAGGAAAAGCCAATACTATTAAGAGGGGATGAGGTGTTGCCTAATGGCTTGCTTGCTCAAAGTGGTTAGTGATACGCTCCAAAAGCCCTCAACTACTTTCTCACATCCACATATGTCCCAATGCAAAAGTTAAACTTGGCCCCACCAAAACTTTCTATCCGGCGCCACCGAGTTCAGTTGACATAGCCACTACCAGAAACCCTAGTCTTTTCGGTCTCACCGATAGGGATCTCGGTCTCACCGAGATGGGATTGTAATCTCTCTGTTTCCCTTCGTAACGTTTCGGTCAAACTGAGATGAGCGATCGGTCCCACCGAGATTGCAATGTAAACTCTCTGTTTCCCTTTTGTAATGTTTCGGTCCAACCGAGATGAGCGAATCGGTCCCACCGAGTTTGCCTGACCAACTCTCTGTTAGTCCATTACCAAAATCGGTCTCACCGAGTTTGTGTAATCGGTCTCACCGAGATTACGTTATGCCCTAACCCTAACAAAATCGGTCCCACCGAGTCGACATGTCGGTCCCACCGAAAATCATAATGTGCACATTTTGAACTAAATCGGTCTGAGTGAGTTTCATGATTCGGTCCCACCGAGTTTGGTGATTTGTGTTTTAATGGTTAGATTTTGTGTGGAGGCTATTTATACCCCTCCACCCACTCTTCATGTGTGGAGAGAGCCATCAGAACATGCCTACACTTCCAACATACATTTTCTGAGAGAGAACCACCTACACTTGTGTTGAGGTCAAGATATTCCACTGCAACCACATAAATCTTGATCTCTAGACTTCCCCAAGTTGCTTTCCACTCAAATCATCTTTCCACCTAATCCAAATCCTGTGAGAGAAAGTTGAGTGTTGGGGAGTGAGGGAGTCCTGGATTAGGGGGTGTTCAGATAGCTGGACTCCTGGACTATGAAGATACAAGATTGAAGACTTCGTCCCGTGTCCGGGAGGGACTTTCCTTGGCGTGGAAGGCAAGCTTGGCGATACAGATATGTAGATCTCGTACCATTGTAACCGACTCTATGTAACCCTAACCCTATCCGGTGTCTATATAAACCGGAGGGTTTTAGTCCGTAGGACAACATACACATCAACAATCATACCATAGGCTAGCCTCTAGGGTTTAGCTTCCTCGATCTCGTGGTAGATCTACTCTTGTACTACCCATATCATCAATATTAATCAAGCAGGACGTAGGGTTTTACCTCCATCGAGAGGGCCTGAACCTGGGTAAAACTTCGTGTCCCTTGCCTCTTGTTACCATCCATCCTAGACGCACAGTTCGGGACCCCCTACCCGAGATCCGCTGGTTTTGACACCGACATTGGTGCTTTCATTGAGAGTTCCTCTGTGTCGTCGCCGTCAGGCTCGATGGCTCCTACGATCATCGATAGCGATGCAGTCCAGGGTGAGACCTTCCTCCCCGGACAGATCTTCGTCTTCGGCAGCTTCGCACTATGGGCCAATTCGCTTGGCCGTCTGGAGCAGATTGAAAGCTACGCCCCTGGCCGTCAGGTTAGATTTGGAAGTTTTAACTACACGGCTGACATCCGCGGGGACTTGATCTTCGACGGATCCAAGCCACGGCCGAGCGCGCCGCACTGTCACGATGAGCATGATCTAGCTCTACCGCCGAACAGTGCCCTGGAGGCCGCACCCGCATCGGCTCCGACCCTTAATTCGGAGCCAACTGCGCCGATCGAGGACGGGCGGTTGGACGCCCCCTCGGGGGCTGCGACCCCAACAGCGATTGAGCCAAGCACCAGCCCCGTACTCTGCGAGACTCATGACTCCAAGGAGCCGGACTCCTCTCCATACTCCGAACCCTACGCGCCCCTGCCGATCGAATCTGATTGGGCGCCGATCATGGAGTTCACTGTCGCGGACATCTTTCAGCACTCGCCTTTCGGCGATATCCTGAAGTCACTAAAGTCTCTCTCTTTATCAGGAGAGCCCTGGCCGGACTACGGTTAGCAAGGTTGGGGTACGGACGATGAAGAAATTCAAATCCCGCCCACCACCCACTTTGTAGCCACTGTCGACGACTTAACCGACATTCTCGACTTCGACTCCGAAGATATCGACGGTATGGACGCCGATGAAGGAGATGATGAAGAACCAGCGCCTACTAGGCCCTGGAAAGCCACCTCGTCATATGACATATACATGGTGGACACCCCAAAAGTGGGAGATGGCGATGGAACAGCGGAGGATGATCCCTCCAAGAAACAGCCTAAGCGTCGGCGTCAGCGGAGCCGCTCAAAATCCCGCCAAAACAAACAAGGTGATTCCAGCACGGGAGATAATAATACTCCGGAAAGCGCCGAAGAAAACCCCCTCCAGCAAGATTTAGCACAGGAGGATGGAGAAACCAGCCCTCATGAGAGAGCGGCAGACAGAGAGGTCGAGGACGATAATTATATGCCTCCCTCCGAAGACGAGGCAAGCCTCGACGATGACGAATTCGTCATGCCAGAGGATCCCATCGAGCAAAAGCGTTTTCAACGCAGGCTTATGGCCACGGCAAGAAGCCTCAAGAAAAAACAGCAACAGCTTAGAGCTGATCAAGATTTGCTAGTCGACAGATGGACTGAAGTCCTTGCGGCCGAAGAGCATAAACTCGAACGCCCCTCCAAGAGCTACCCAAAGCACAGGTTGCTACCCCGATTAGAGGAGGAAGCACTTGATGCGGCCGACCGGCCATCTCGTGGTTGCGATAGAGAGGCCTCTCGGCCCTCAACTCAAGCCGCACCCCGTACCAAGGCGCGAGAATATGTGTCGGACTTACGAGACATGTTGGAGGACAAGGCAAGGCAAACAAGATCGATCTATGGATCGCGTGGGCGCCCCACGGCTCGAGACGGTAACCGTCACGCCGGCCACAAATTCGGCGGGGCCGAACATAATAGACAAAGCTCATTGGAGCTACGTCATGATATAGCCCAGTACAGAGGCGCCGCACACCCACTCTGCTTTACAGACGAAATAATGGATCATAAAATCCCCAAGGGTTTCAAACCCGTAAACATCGAATCATATGATGGCACAACAGATCCTGCGGTATGGATCGAGGATTATCTCCTCCATATCCACATGGCCCGCGGCGATGATTTCCACGCCATCAAATACCTCCCACCCAATCTCAAATACCTCGGCATTGGCTTAACAGCTTGCCAACAGGATCAATCAGTTGTTGGGAGGACCTGGAAGCCGCATTCCTCGACAATTTCCAGGGCACTTATGTGCGACCCCCAGACGCCGATGACCTAAGTCACGTAATTCAGTAGCCAGAGGAATCGGCCAGGCAATTCTAGACACGGTTCCTAACAAAGAAAAATCAAATAGTCGACTGTCGGGATGCTGAGGCCCTAGCAGCCTTCAAGCACAATATCCGTGATGAGTGGCTGGCCCGACACCTTGGACAGGAAAAGCCGAAATCTATGGCAGCACTCACGACACTCATGACCCGCTTTTGCGCCGGAGAAGATAGCTGGCTTGCTCGTAGCAACAATATGACCAAGAACCCTGGTAATTCGGACACCAGGGACAGTAGTGGCAGGTCGTGTCGCAACAAGAAGAAGCGCCGCATTAACGGAGACAATGCTGAGGATACGGCAGTTAATGCCGGATTCAGAGGCTCTAAATCCGGTCAGCGGAAAAAGCCATTCAAAAGGAATCCTAGGGGCCCATCCAGTTTGGACCGAATACTCGACCGCTCGTGCCAGATACACGGCACCCACGAAAAGCCAGCCAATCACACCAACAGGGATTGTTGGGTGTTCAAGCAGGCAGGCAAGTTAAACGCCGAAAATGAAGACAAGGGGCTGCATAGCGATGACGACGAGGAGCCCCGGCCACCGAACAACAGTGGACAGAAGGGTTTTCCCCCCACAAGTGCGGACGGTGAACATGATATACGCAACCCACGTCCCCAAAAGGGAGCGGAAGCGCGCGTTAAGGGATGTATACGCGGTAGAGCCAATCGCCCCAAAGTTCAACCCATGGTCCTCCTGCCCGATCACCTTTGATCGAAGGGACCATCGCACTAGCATCTGTCATGGCGGATTCGCCGCATTGGTCCTAGACCCAATCATTGACGGATTACATCTCACTAGAGTCCTTATGGACGGCGGCAGCAGCCTGAACATGCTTTACCAGGATACAGTGCAGAAAATGGGCATAGATCCCTCGAGGATTAAGCCCACCAAAACGACCTTTAAAGGCGTAATACCAGGTGTAGAGGCCAACTGTACAGGCTCAGTTACACTTGAAGTGGTCTTAGGATCTCCGAATAATTTCCGAAGCAAGGAGTTAATCTTCGACATAGTCCCGTTTCGCAATGGTTATCACGCACTGCTCGGGCGAACCGCATTCGCTAAGTTCAATGCGGTACCGCACTACGCATACCTTAAGCTCAAGATGCCAGGCCCTCGAGGAGTAATTACAGTCAATGGAAACACCAAACGCTCCCTCCGAACGGAGGACAACACAGCGGCCCTTGCAGCGGAAGTACAAAGCAGCCTCTCCAGGCAGTTCTCCAGTCCGGCCACTAAACGACCAGACACCGTCAAGCGCACCCGGAGTAACCTACAACAAGACCACCTGGCACGATCCGAGCAGGCGTAGCAATGTGGCCCCAACCCTCGCAAAAAGGCGATGCCAGTACTTCGCGTACATAACTACGCTCTAGAGATACCATGGGTACAGGGGGAGGGGCACCATCACGGCACGCCCAAAAATACGGCTTAAACCGTACCAGGGGCTGCCGATTTTTTTTCTCTTACTTTCAGGACTCCATCCTTCGGAAGGCCTGTTCGGCAGTTTAATTGCCGCACAAACGATGCAAGAACCAGGGAAGCAGACAAGCCACGCCGCAGTACGGAACTCCCAGGTGGTCTCTATCACGAGCAGTATACCTGTTCCACATACTATTCCGCAGCTTGCCCTGGAACGGACATGTTAACTAGTCCAACCTTCCATTTATCGCATTATTTGTATCGTTCTGCTTTGATCGCAGCCCTTTTAATAAACAATGCATAGCTTTCGTCTATTTTTGCATTACCTTTTTTCTTTATATATGTTCCTTAACGACATGTTGCACCCGTACACGTTGGTATGGCCAAAATACGCCAGGGGCTTTAGTACCCCTCAATATGGTGTGAGAAGTCCGAACACTTTAACAAGTGCGGCACCCCGAACTTATAGCATTATATGCATCGGCTCCGAATCATGTCTTGGGTCAATAGTTGGGTTTGCCCGGCTCCTATGTTTTGGTGCCTTACGTTCCACTATATCGGCTAAGGTAGCACTAGGAGAACCACTGTGATTGTGCCCCAGTTGAGCTGGGTCGAGCACCTCAGTGGAGAAAGCTAAAACTGACTGTCATGATGAAGCGAGAGCTGGTCGCTGTTCGAGAGGTTTTTCGAGTCCCTAAAGACTTATGCCGCTTAGGGCGAGGAGCCGGCTCTATCCGGCCAAGGCGTGGATAGCGCCCCGAACTCGGTCTTCCGAATACCAGGGGCTTCGCCGAAATTTAAAATTATAGAATTCTATGGCTAACTGAGAGTGTTCACGCATTATAGTCCGATTGCCTTGTTCGTTGGGCTAAGCTCCTCCCTCGAAGGACCCAAACATGGGAAAAAGAGCGCTCAGGTTTATCCCCAAACACCCCAGCACTAGCGGCATGAGGGCAGAAGCCGACGACTCGCCATCTCTCAGAATTGATAAACAGCCGCACAGAAGGTAATATTTTAAATTCCAACAACATTGCTTAGCGCATATAAACAAGTTTTCAGTGCACAGGACAAAACGAGCAAGTTTCACTCAAAGATTACATCCCTAGAACATTCATCCGCCACAAGGCAGGCACCCTTCAGAACATCCTTATAGTAATTCTCGGGCTTGCGATGCTCTTTCCCCGGCGGTGGCCCGTCCTTCACCAGCTTCTCAGCATCCAGCTTGCCACAGTGCACCTTAGCACGGGCAAGGGCCCTACGGGCACCTTCAATGCAGACGGAGCACTTGATGACTTCGAGCCTTGGAAAGGCCTCCACCAACCGCCGCACCAGCCCGAAATAGCTCCCAGGCAGAGCCCCTCCAGGCCACAGCCGAACAATGAGGCGCTTCATGGCCTGTTCGGCCGCCTTGTGGAGCTCGACCAGTTGCTTCAGCTGGTTGCTCAGGGGCACAGGGTGTCCGGCCTCATTATACTGAGACTAGAACACCTTCTCCGTCGAGCTGCCCTCCTCGGCTCGATAGAATGCGGCGGCATCAGACACACTCCGGGGAAGATCTGCGAACGCTCCTGGAGAGCTCCGGATTCGGGTAAGTAACAAGTAACTCATGTTTATGTGTTTTCTTTGCATAAAGAATGCCTTACCCGCCGCTATCTTCTTCACCTCATCCAACTCCTGGAGGGTCTTCTGGGATTTGGCCTTGGCTGATTTGGCATTTTCAATAGCCACCGCGAGCTCGGACGCTTGCCTCTTCGAGTCAAGCTCCAAACTCTCATGTTTTTCCATGAGAGCCTGGAGCTCTTGCCGCACCTTGCCAACCTCGGCCTCATACTTCTCCCGCTCGATGCGCTCCGAGGCCGCCCTCTTCTCGGCCTCGACCAGCGCTTGCTTAAGGGTCGCCACTTCAGACATGGCCCCTAAAATAGACACGATAATCCTGTCATTCTTTGCAATTGCACCTTTTTATATATTTAAAAACATGGTATTTTTTACCCTCATTGTCCTCGAGCTGCTTCCTGGCACGCCCGAGCTCTTGCTCGGACCGCTCGAGGTTCTGCTTTAGCGTGTCCACTTCCGCAGTCAGTGCGGCGGACGCAAGCAGGGAAGCCTGCATATGCATATTGAGTCATTTTTATTAGACTCCTGAGAATTCTATTTGATCCTCTATTCGGCTTTTCTTCCCGAATGCCAAACAGAGCATCAGGGGCTACTGTCTATGCGGTACTATTATTTACACATTCTTTACTTACCTCAAAGCCTGTCAAAAGGCTAGTACAAGCTTCAGTCAGTCCGCTCTTGGCGGACTGAACCTTCTGGACCACCGCACTCATAATAGCGCGGTGCTCCTTGTCGATGGAGGCGCCTTGGAGCAACTCCAACATATTATCAGGTGCCTCCGGTTGGACGGGGGCCGCCGGCACGGTGGACTTGCTCCTCTTGGAAGGAGGTCCCTCGCCGAACTCTGGAACCTTTGAAGATTCCGGGCCGGTGTCCGGCCTAGAGCCGGACTTGGAGCCCTGAGGGGTTTCATCCCCTTTACTCCTGGAGTCCGGGAGGTCGCCTTGCGACGCCTCCAGGACCACCTCCTCCCGGCTTGGAACCTGTTGGGACAACACTTCGGTGTCGTCCGTAGGGCGAGAGGAGGAAGCCGTCGGAAGCGAGTTCACATCCGACGAGTCCAGTGAGCCGCTCGACGACGCGTCGAGCCGGTCTTTGGGTGGGCTGCATAAACATATTCGACATAAGGGAAAGCTGTGCAATAAACGAATACTATGAATTACTATGGTATCCGGATACTTACGATTTTGCCAGGGGCTTGGTCCTGGGCTGCCACTCCTCTCCGCCGTCGGCGTCGTTGGAGTAGTCCGGAGGAAGGGTATTTCCCTTCTTGGACCCTCCGGCCTCCCCAGAGAGGGCGGCCTTCCTTTTCTTCTCTCCTCCCGCTGGAGGGGGAGAGCTCTCCTCTTCTTCCTCCTCGTCTTCATGGGAGGAATGCGCCTCGGAACCATCGGATGATGGATCCGACACCTCCTGGCGCCGGGCACTCTTTCAAGTCCCCGCGGGCTTTTTCGCGGCCTTCTTTTCCAGCACCACATAGGGTGCCGGAACCAGGCGCTTCGCCAAGCGAGCGTCCGCTGGGCCTTCGGGCAAAGGAGCCGGACAGTTGATCTGTCCGGACGTCACCTGCCAGTCCTGTCAAAGGTAAGGGAGCTTAGATCCTGCATGGAGTCAAACTATGAAGAACTGATACCCTGTAAAAGGAAAAAACAGCTTACCACGAGGGCGTGATGCTGCGCACTGAATCCACGATCCTCGGTAGCGGATGCGGGAGCCTCGGCGCCTTTGAAAAGCACCTTCCAGGCATCTTCATACGTCGTGTCAAAGAGCCTGCTCAGAGTTTGGTGCCGCGCCGGGTCGAACTCCCACAGGTTGAAAGCCCGTTGTTGACACGGGAGGATCAGGCGGATGAGCATAACCTGGACTACGTTGACAAGTTTGAGCTTCTTGTCCGCCAGGGTTTGGATGCATGTTTGGAGTCCGGTCAGCTCTCCTTTTTTACCCCAAGACAGGCCCATCTCCTTCCAGGAGGTGAGCCGCATAGGGGGTCTGGATCGGAACTCAAGGGGTGCGACCCATTCGGCGTCGCGTGGCTCGGTGATGTAAAACCACCCCGATTGCCACCCCTTCAGGGTCTCCACAAAGGAGCCCTCGAGCCATAGGACGTTGGCCATCTTGCCCACCATGGCGCCTCCGCACTCCGCCTGGTTGCCGCGCACCACCTTCGGCTTGACGTTGAAAGTCTTGAGCCATAGGCCTAAATGGGGGCGGATGCAGAGGAAGGCCTCGCACACGACGATAAACGCCGAGATGTTGAGGACGAAGTTCGGGGCCAGATCATGGAAATCCAGGCTGTAGTAGAACATGAGCCCCCGGACAAATGGGTGGAGAGGGAAGCCCAGTCCCCGGAGGAAATGGGGGAGGAACACCACCCTCTCATGGGGCCTAGGGGTGGGGATGAGCTGCCCCTTTTCAGGGAGCCGGTACATGATGTCGTTAGACAGGTATCCAGCCTTCCTTAGCTTTTTGATATGTCCCTCCGTGATGGAGGAGACCATCCACTTGCCTCCCGCTCCGGACATGGCTGGAGAAGGTTGAGGTGGGGAGTGCGGACTTGGGCGCTGGAGCTCGAGTGCGCAAGAATGGATAGGCGAAGGAGGAAGAAGGCGTAGGTGAAAAGGTGGATCCTTATCCCCTTTTATGGGAGGACGCAACTACATGTCCCCACCAGCCTGGTAAAACTCGCTTATCTCCAAGCGCCGTAATCAATGGCGCGGTTGGGTTACCCACGCCCATATTGATGAGAATCCCGGGATAAGGGGACACGATCTCTGCTTTAACAAGACGTGCCAAGGAAACCGCCTCGCATAACGCGCTGAGGTGGGATAATGAAACGACTCGGATAAAGGCTTGGCCGTGGTGTGTCACGCTACAGAATACGTCAGCAGATTAGATTGGTGTAAATATTATTCTCTCTACGGCATTATGTGGAAACTTATTTTGCAGAGCCAGACACTATCTTTGTGTTCAAAATCTTCTATGAAGTACTTGGAGGAGGAACCCGCCTTGCAATGCTGAAGACAATCTGCGCGCCGGACTCGTTGTCATTGAAGCCTGGTTCAGGGGCTACTGAGGGAGTCCTGGATTAGGGGGTGTTCGGATAGCCGGACTATACCTTCAGCCGGACTCCTGGACTATGAAGATACAAGATTGAAGACTTCGTCCCGTGTCCGGGAGGGACTTTCCTTGGCGTGGAAGGCAAGCTTGGCGATACGGATATGTAGATCTCCTACCATTGTAACCGACTCTATGTAACCCTAACCCTATCCGGTGTCTATATAAACCGGAGGGTTTTAGTCCATAGGACAACATACACATCAACAATCATACCATAGGCTAGCCTCTAGGGTTTAGCCTCCTCGATCTCATGGTAGATCTACTCTTGTACTACCCATATCATCAATATTAATCAAGCAGGACGTAGGGTTTTACCTCCATCGAGAGGGCCCGAACCTGGGTAAAACTTCGTGTCCCTTGCCTCCTGTTACCATCCGGCCTAGACGCATAGTTCGGGACACCCTACCTGAGATCCGCCGGTTTTGACACCGACAGGGAGACTATCATTTGAAGCACAAGAGCAAGGAGTTCATCATTAACACACCATTTGTTACCTCTTGGAGAGTGGTGTCTCCTAGAATGGTTAGGTGTCACTTGGGAGCCTCCGTCAAGATTGTGGAGTTGAACCAAGGAGTTTGTGAGGGCAAGGAGATCGCCTACTTCGTGAAGATCTACCCGAGTGAGGCAAGTCCTTCGTGGGCGACGGCCATGGTGGGATAGAAAAGGTTGCTTCTTTGTGGACCCTTCGTGGGTGGAGCCCTCCGTGGACTCGCGCAACTGTTACCCTTCGTGGGTTGAAGTCTCCATCAACATGGATGTACGATAGCACCACCTATCGGAACCACGCCAAAAATCTCCGTGTCTCCAATTGCGTTTGAACACTCCAAACTCCTCCCTTTACCTTCATATGCAATTGTTTTACTTTCCGTTGCTATACTCTTAGAATTGCATGTGTAGGTTAATTACTTGACTTCTGCTAAGTTGCTAAAATCTGCCTAGAACTAAAATTGGGAAAAGTCCAGATTTTTATTTGGTCAAGTAGTCTAATCACCCCCTCTAGACATACTTTCGATCCTACAAGTGCTATCAGAGATTTGGTCTCCATTTGCTTTGATTCCTATAGATTTTGGTGGTCGTAGCCTTGGTTTCACAACCTAGGAGATTATGGTGTCTAGCGAGGGAAATTACCACGGTAGAGGTCCTTACTTTGATGGTACAAATTTTGCTAGTTGGAAGCATAAGATGAAAATGCATATTCTTGGACATAACCCTGCCGTTTGGGCTATTGTGTGTATTGGCTTGCAAGGTGAATTCTTCTATGGGAGAGAACCAAACCGTGAAGCTACCGCGGAAGAGTTGAAGATGCTACAATACAATGCTCAAGCTTGTGATATTCTCTTCAACGGATTATGCCCCGAAGAATTCAACAAAATCATCCGTCTTGAGAATGCAAAGGAAATTTGGGATACTTTGATTGATATGCACGAAGGTACCGAATCTATCAAGGAATCCAAATTGGATGTGCTTTAAAGTCAGCTTGACAAGTTCAAAATGAAGGATGGTGAAGCCCTCGCTGAAATGTACTCCAGGCTTGCTCTCATCACAAATGAGATTGCCGGTTTAGGAAGTGAAGAGTTGACCGATAGATTCATCATCAAGAAGATCCTAAGAGCCTTGGATGGAAAATATGATACCGTGTGCACATTGATCCAAATGACGCCCAATTACAAAGTTCTCAAGCCAACGAAAGTTATTGGAAGAATTGTTGCTCATGAGATGTCACTCAAGGATAAGGAAGAGCTTCACAACAAGTCAAGTGGTGCTTACAAAGACTCGTGTGATGCTCCCACATCATCAAGTGAGAAGCAAACCTTCAATGAAGAATTGAGTCTAATGGTGAAGAACTTCAACAAGTTCTACAAGAGTAGAAGCAAGGAAAGAAGTTCCAAGTCAAGGTCCTACAATGACAAAAGATCTTCTAGTCGTGAGCGTAATTGCCACAATTGTGGAAGACCCGGACACTACTCCAATGAATGTACGGCCCCCTACAAAAGAAGAGAAGATTTTCCCAAAAGAAGGAGTAGAAGAGAAGAATCACCATTAAGAGAGAGAAGGAGTAGAGATGATCGTTATGAACGAAGACCCTCTCGGAGAAGCAAGGACTCGGAAAGGAAGGACAAGTCATCAAGGAGCTACACAAAAACAAGACTTCAAGCTCATGTTGGTGAATGGGTATCCGGTTCTGACTCCGACAGTCACTACGAAAGAAGTTATCACTCCGACTCCGAATATACTCAAGATGAAGGTGTTTCCGGACTAGCACTTGTGACAACCAACTCCGACGACTTATTTGACTCACCAAATGAAGGAATTGGGAGATGCTTCATGGCTAAAGGTCCAAAGGTAACACATCCCGAGTATGTTGATTTCAATAGTGATGAAGATGATATGCTAGGAGATGATGATTTACTTGTTGACAACTCCAGTTATGAAAACTATGATGAGCTTGCTATTAATCATGATAATCAAGATAAAACGAATGACGATGATAAGAAGGAGATTGAGCGTCTAACTAAAGAACTAAACACTCTTAAGTTAGCTCATGAAACTACCTTGGAATATCATCGAGAACTTTTAAAGACTCATGATAAGCTACGCTTTGAAAAGCTCAACCTTGAGCAAGAACATGAATTTTTAAAGGCAATCAATGATGATCTTCGCAAGAAAAGTTATTCTTACATTGCCAAGCGTTTACTCTTGTCTACTTACATGCCACAAGTTAAATTTAGTAACAAGAACAAGAAAGATTCTTCATCTAGTAGTAACAACAATCATGCTAAATCCAATGTTGTTGCTTCTAGTAGCTCTCTTGATTCCACTAATGACTCACTTAGCCAAGTTACACTTGAGCAAGAAAATAGCTTATTGAAGGGAATTATAGAGAAAGGTGTTTACAAGAGCCTTGCCGGAAGTAAGCAATTTGAGGAAATTGTACGCAAGCAAGGAAGACACAGGAAGAATCAAGGTGTTGGTTTGGAACGAAAGTTCGATGCCAATGGAGTTGAGTGGGAAGAAGATCAATACCCCAAGACGAAGTTTGTTCCTCAATAAGAGAAGTATGATCCTACTTCTTTTAAAGGAACACAATCTCAAGATGATCTTCCACCACAAGACCACAAGCAAAAAAGGCAAGGACAAGCTTCAGGAGGAGATTGATGCATTTGAGGAAGCACCTAAGGCCTTGGTTAAATGGATTCCCAAGACTACATCAAGTTCTACTTCAAGTACGACTACAACCCCAAGGATTCCCATCAAGATGGTGTGGATCCCGAAGAACAAGAACTAGAGAGTTCTTGAGGGTGACTCCGCCAACCTACTTCACTCTTATCATTTTGGCAAGGACAAGTGGAAACAACTTTCATATCTTGCACTAGTTCAAGGAGTCACAAACCCTCTTGTTGGTAAGATAAGGGACAAGGTAACCTAATGCTTCCATGGACATCATCTTGTGTACACATCACTCTATGTCTATGGATATCCTTGTTTGTTCCTTGTGGGACTAACCCATGTAGGTGTTGAAAGTGCAACTCACTCCAAAGGATTGCTCCGAATGATCTACATCAACATTGAGCATCCACATCTTCAACACCTACATGAAGTCATCATCGACAAAACCCAAGGTTAGTTGATCCCTCTTAGGGGGGATATCACATCTAGGGGGGGCTTTACTCTAATCGATTGAGCTAAAGCAACTCTAATGGTGTGAACACAACAATGCTTTATGTAAAAGTGGCAACCCACTTGCACTTAAACGATGAGTATGACCTACGATCAAATGTTCTTATTTGACTCCTAAGTAAATATACTCATATATAGATGACCTAGTCATCGCCAAATTGCTTGTTAGATGCTAGAGTGATTGTGCATGCTTCGTCACATATTTCATTTGCCATTTTAATTGTGCGAGCATGTTGAATGCATACTTTTCTCATTCGAGGACATCCATTTGTTGCTTCGATTGTTTGGCTTTTTCTCTTTTTCCAAATGGATGGACAAGAATGCCTAAGAACTCCCTCTAGCTATCTATGTTTTTCTCGTCTCAAACTCTATTCATGCTACATCACAAAGTTTGATCAAGTCAGATTTGAACCACTCTATGTGAGGAGCACTCGGAGTTTCCGATTCGTCATAGACTTAAACTTCCAAAACCTCTTTGTGCATTTCGGTCTAACCGATTCATCCTTTTCGGTCCTACCGGATCACTCAGTTGATCTAGGTTTTCAATCTCAGTGCAACCGATTAGAACCTTTTAGTCACACCGAGTTGCAGTAACTGCCTACAGTTTTGCATCTCGGTGCCACCAAGTTGTTCCACTCGGTCACACCGACAGGGTCAGGTTATATATAGCGACGGGACAAATTTTGGAAATTTTTCCAAAACCCTTCGCCCGCGCATAACCTACTCTGCCTCTTCGAGTCTCCGGATCGTCTTCTCGCCGCCAGCGACCTCCCACTGCTGGTCACCGCCGCCGTCAATGGCAATCTACTCCGCTGTTGCGCCGTAGCGAACACTCGCCGCAATAGGGTAAGTGTTTGATGCCTTGTGCTGTCTTTTTCACTCTGATTCCTAGCACGAGGACAATGCCATGTTTCTTGCCACTACTGAGATTCATCCATCCAGCTAAAACTTCCTTAGGTCTAGATTGATTCGAGAATTTTAGGGTTAGCTCTCCGCAGAACTCATCTCGGACCGACCAAACTATAGAAATCGGTCTCACCGATTCGGCCTTGGCCATTGCACATGTGCTCTTCGGTCTGACCAAGACGCGCAAATCGGTGTGACCGAGTTTAAGATTCTGTGAAACCCTAGCAATCTTGGTGCCACCGAACTATGACTCGGTCCTACCGAGTTCACTAGTTTAGGTTCCAAGTGTTGCTTCGGTATCACCGAGTTTGTCAATTCAGTAGCTCCGAGATCACTTCTGTAGAGAACTAAAAGTAAACTTTTTGACTCAATTGTTTTGCAAAACTCATGTACTTTGTGATGCTCATCTTCTCTACCTCATCTATAATCTATTCACAGGGTCTGCTGATAGTTTTCCTGCAAGATGTCTGATCAAAGTGACAGCCACAACAAGTCTGAACAGCAGGTGCAAATGAGTGAGGGCACTAGTCCCTCCAGCTCTTCTGATGATGGGAGCAGGAGCACACCAAGTAACTTGCCAAAGGCAGCTACTAGGACAAGGAAGAAGAAAACTTCTGATTCAGAGGATGAAGATTATGTGGCCATTGAGGATGAGGCCACTTCAAGGAAAAAGGTGCTGAAAAAGGAGTATGGATCAGCTGCTATAGTTAAGCCAGAGATGCATAAGAAGGCACCAGTAAAGAGAGTTCCTATGTCTAAGGCCAGAGCATCCACTGCTGAAACCTCCAAGCCAACTGAAGAGGCAATTGGAGAAGGGGAGAAAAGGAAGGAAAGGGTCAAGAAGACCACTACCAGAGTGCTTGGCAGATCATCAATAATGAGAGGCTCAGATGAAGAGGAATAGGATGCTACACCAGCACCCAAAGCACAGAAGCTCATGGGAGATGCAATCAGATCAGGGGCTGCTTCATCTAAGCCCAAAGCTGCTCCCAAGGCTACTGCTCCAGCTCAGAAGCCTAAGAGAAGCACTAGAAACATTCCTGCTGAGGAGGAAAACAAGGTCCAGTGCCTGAAGCTGCTGAAGAAGAAGATGACTCACTTGTGCTGAGGAAGCTGAAGCCCAAGATCCCTAACCACAATGATACACACCCTATGGTAAAAACATGAAAATCAGGAAGAATGCAGGACTGAGGTTATGGAGACTGTCTGATCCATATGCTGTCAAGAGGAGGACTGATGTGGACTACAGATTTCACACCAAGGAACAGCAAGACTTTTATGAGACAATCCTGCTTGACAAGAAGCCCATTGTGTGTGACATGAGATGGGTTAACTGGGAGTACATCCAGGAGAATGAAGATCACTATCCAGGTGTATATGACAGCTTGAAGGCATGTGGAGTTGATACCTTTGTGGCCCAGAAGCTCACCAAGTGGAATGATGAGTTGATCATGCAGTTCTACTCCACAGCCCACTTCTACCCAGATGGAAAGATCGTTTGGATGTCTTAGGGTACCAGGTACCAGTTCACAGTTGATGAATGGGCTAAGCTGATCAATGCCCCTGTAGAGCATGAAGATGACTTGGATGTATATGTTGAGAAGAAGAAAGACCACAACACAATGACCAACATGTACAAAGAGATCCTAGATGCTGCTTTGGATACTCACAAGTTTGGATCTGTCCACTACTTGTTGTCTGGTCTGCCTACTATAAATTGGATCCTCAGACACACATGGCTACCCAAGTCAGGTGATCACAAGATGATCAGAGGACATGCCATCAACTTACTACATTTGTTTGATGTGCCTCAAAAATTCAAAGTCATGAGTCTGATTGTGGAGACAATCAAAAGGACAGCAGCTGATCAGAAGAGGAGTTGTGGGTATGCCCCACAAATTCAAGAGATCATCAACTCAAAGATGGGTACAAGCAAATATCTTTTGGATAAGGAGCACCTGCCCATCTACCCTAATTTTGAAGACAATACTGTTGTAATGACTGAGGAAGATCCATCATCTGTGCAAGCACATGAGAAGAGAGAGAAGGCAAGGGCAGAGAAAGCTACAAGGATGCCAACTGCTGAAGAGGCATATCAGGTTTTCCTGAAGAGCAAGCAAGATCAACTTGGATATCTGATTCAAGCTACACTAAGGATTAAGAAGGGCTTGGCCACCCTGACTCAGAATCAGGAGAGCCTGGAGAGGATTGTGGAAACAAAATTCTATGATCTTGATCTGAAGGTGACTGAGATTCAGACTGCAGTTGAGCAACTTTAGGAGGAAGTAGAGGAGAAGAAGGGCAAGTCCACTACTGATGCTTTCAAGCGTGTGCCATGAGGTCCAAGGTCTGCTGCAGTGCCAGTCTTAGATGCTCGAGCTTTAGTGTCAGCACCAGCAGCCACAGCTCGAGTGCCACCTCCAGCAGCCACTCCATCTGCTCCAACTACTTCATCGGAAGCCTTCTTCCTTGGAGTTCTCTCTACACCATCTCCCGAAGATCAAGCCTGAGAGTCGTTTAGCACTATGCGTTTTTGAACTTTTTGGTAACTTGTTGCCAAAGGGGGAGAAAAATGTATAGATCATAGGCTTCGAGAGAGAGTGTTGTTTTTTTATCTCTCTTGCTATTTTGGTTGAACTTCTTTATTTTGTGCTTGTGTGAGATACTTTATGTCCTTGTGAGATACTTGTTGATTGTGTGTTTGGTCATATGCTACCCTTAATGCTTGTTGGATGATATGGATGATATCATCACTTATATCCTTATATGATCATTCACTTGCTTGGTGATGAGTGCATGCTTTTAATCTCTATCATTTTGAGCGCCCCACCAAGATTCTTGTGACATGGAAGAGTAACCCATGATCCTAATCGATTGTGCATTTGCATTCAAAAGCAAATTTTAAATAATGCACAAATTTAGGGGGAGCTCTTGCTTATCACATACTTCTCAAAGCGACAATGTTTTTCAATCTTATTTATCATTTGTCGAAGCTTTGATCTATATGTTATCATCAATTACCAAAAAGGGGGAGATTGAAAGTGCAACTATCCCTGGGTGGTTTTGGTAATTCCTAACAACATATAACTCATTGAGCTAATGCTACTTAAAGATAAGCATTTCAGGAAAGCTCAATGATTGGCATGTCATGGATGAGAAAAGTGGATCCCTCAAAATTCTAAGGACAAAGGATTGGCTCAAGCTCAAAGCTCAGAACTCTACATCTTTTCATTTTAAGTGATCCAAGATCACATTGAGTCCATAGGAAAAGCCAATACTATTAAGAGGAGATGAGGTGTTGCCTAATGGCTTGCTTGCTCAAAGTGCTTAGTGATATGCTCCAAAAGCCCTCAACTACTTTCTCACATCCACATATGTCCCAAACCAAAAGTCAAACTCGGCCCCACCGAAACTTTATATCCGGCGCCACCGAGTTCAGTTGACATAGCCACTGCCAGAAACCCTAGTCTTTTCGGTCTCACCGATAGGGATCTCGGTCTCACCGAGATGGGATTGTAATATCTCTGTTTCCATTCGTAACGTTTCGGTCAAACCGAGATGAGCGATTGGTCCCACCAAGATTGCAATGTAAACTCTCTGTTTCCCTTTCGTAACGTTTCGGTCCAACCGAGATGAGCAAATCGGTCCCACCGAGTTTGCCTGGCCAACTCTTTGTTAGTCCGTCACCAGAATCGGTCTCACCGAGTTTGTGTAATCGGTCTCACCGATATTACGTTATGCCCTAACCCTAACAAAAGCGACAATGTTTGTGTGCTATTTATACCCCTCCACCCACTCTTCATTCATGGAGAGAGCCATCAGAACATGCCTACACTTCCAACATACATTTTCTGAGAGAGAACCACCTACACTTTTGTTGAGGTCAAGATATTCCACTCCAACCACACAAATCTTGATCTCTATCCTTCCCCAAGTTTCTTTCCACTCAAATCATCTTTCCACCAAATCCAAATCCTGTGAGAGAAAGTTGAGTGTTGGGGAGACTGTCATTTGAAGCACAAGAGCAAGGAGTTCATCATCAACACACCATTTGTTACCTCTTGGAGAGTGGTGTCTCCTAGATTCGTTAGCTGTCACTTGGGAGCCTCCGTCAAGATTGTGGAGTTGAACCAAGGAGTTTGTAAGGGCAAGGAGATCGCCTAATTCGTGAAGATCTACCCGAGTGAGGCAAGTCCTTTGTGGGCGACGACCATGGTGGGATAGACAAGGTTACTTCTTCGTGGACCCTTCGTGGGTGGAGCCCTCCGTGGACTCGCGCAACTGTTACCCTTCGTGGGTTGAAGTCTCCATCAACGTGGATGTACGATAGCACCACCTATCGGAACCACGCCAAAAATCTCCGTGTCTCCAATTGCGTTTGAACACTCCAAACTCCTCCCTTTACCTTCATATGCAATTGTTTTACTTTCTGCTGCTATACTCTTAGAATTGGATGTGTAGGTTGATTTCTTGACTTGTGATAAGTTACTAAAATCTTCCTAGAACTAAAATTGGGAAAAGGCTAGATTTTTATTTGGTCAAGTAGTCTAATCACCCCCGCCCCTCTAGACATACTTTCGATCCTACATTGGCAAGCCATAGAGAATAAATGGATCTTCAAAAAGAAGACTGACGCCGATGGTAATGTTATTGTCTAGAAAGCTTGACTTGTCGCAAAAAGTTTTTGACAAGTTCAAAGGGTTGACTACAATGAGACTTTTTTCTCACCCATAGCGATGCACTGTCCGAATCATGTTAGCAATTGCCGCATTTTATGACTATGAAATCTGGCAAACGGATGTCAAAAATGCATTCCTTAATGGATTTATTAAATAAGAGTTGTATATGATTCAACTAGAAGGTTTTATCGATCCTAAAGGCGCTAACAAAGTGTGCAAGCTCCACCGATTTATCTATGGACTGGTGCAAGCATCCCAGAGTTGGAATATACGCTTTGATGAGGTGATCAAAGCATATGGTTTTATACAGACTTACGGTGAATCTTGTATTTACAAGAAAGTGAGTGGGAGCTCTGTAGCATTTCTGATATTATATGTGGATGACATATTATTGATTGGAATTTCTGGATAGCATAAAAGGATACTTGAATAAGAATTTTTTTCAATGAAAGACCTCGGCGAAGCTACTTATATATTGGGCATCAAGATCTATAGGCATAGATCGAGATGCTTGATAGGACTTTCAAAAAGCACATACCTTGACAAAGATTTTGAAGGAGTTCAAAATGGATCAGTCAAAGAAGGAGTTTTTGCCTGTATTGTAAGGTGTGAAGTTGAGTAAGACTCAAAACCCGACCACGGCAGAAGATAGAGAGAGAATGAAAGACATTCCCTATGCCTCAGCCACAGGTTCTATAAAGTATGTCATGCTATGTACCATACCTGTTGTGTGCCTTGACAATGATTTTGGCAAGGGGGTACGATAGTGATCCAGGAGTGAATCACTGGACAGCGGTCAAAATTATCCTTACAAGACTAAGGAAATGTTTCTCGGCTATGGAGGTGATAAAGGGTTCATCGTAAAGGGTTGCGTTGATGCAAGATTTGACACTGATTCAGATGACTCTTAGTCTCATTTCTGGATACATATTGAAAGTGGGAGCAATTAGGTAGAGTAGCTCCATGCAGGGCATTGTAGACATAGAAATTTGCAAAATACATACGGATCTGAATATGGTAGACATGTTGACTAAACCTCTCTTACAATCAAAACATGATCACACGTTAGTACTCTTTGGGTATTAATCACATGGAAATGTGAACTAGATTATTGACTCTAGTAAACTCTTTGGGTGTTGGTCACATGGCGATGTGAACTATGGGTGTTAATCACATGGTGATGTAAACTAGATTATTGACTCTAGTGCAAGTGGGAGACTGAAGGAAATATGCCCTAGAGGCAATAATAAAGTTGCTATTTTATATTTTCTCATTCATGATAAAGGTTTATTATTCATGCTAGGATTGTATTGATCGGAAACTTAAATACATGTGTGAATACATAAAGAAATACCGTGTCCCTAGTAAGCCTCTACTAGACTAGCTCGTTGATCAAAGATAGTTAAGGTTTCCTAACCATAGACATGTGTTGTCATTTGATAACAGGATCACATCATTAGGAGAATGATTTGATGGACAAGACCCATCCGTTAGCTTACCGTAATGATCATTCAGTTTGTTGCTATTGCTTTCTTCATGTCAAATACATATTCCTCCGACCATGAGATTATGCAACTCCCGGATACCGGAGGAATACCTTGTGTGCTATCAAACGTCACAACATAACTGGGTGATCATAAAGATGCTCTACATGTATCTCCAAAGGTGTTTGTTGAGTTGGCGTAGTTCAAGATTATGATTTGTCACTCCGAGTATCGGAGAGGTATCTCTGGGCCCTCTCAGTAATACACATGATAAGAAGCCTTGCAAGCAAAGTGAATAATCAGTTAGTTACAAGATGATGTATTACGGAACGAGTAAAGAGACTTGCCGGTAACGAGATTGAACTAGGTATGAAGATATCGATGATCGAATATCGGGCAAGTAAAATACCGATGGACAAAGGGAATTACGTATGTTGTCATAACGGTTCGACCGATAAAGATCTTCGTAGAATATGTAGGAGCCAATATGGGCATCCATGTTCCGCTATTGGTTATTGACAGAAGAGGTGTCTCAGTCATGTCTACATAGTTCTCAAACCCGTAGGGTCCGCATGCTTAACGTTCGTTGACGATATGGTGTTATATGAGTTATATGATTTGGTGACCGAATGTTGTTCAGAGTCCCGGATGAGATCACGGACATGACGAGGAGTCTCAAAATGGCCGAGAGGTAAAGATTTATATATAGTACGATGGTATTCGAACACGGAAAGAGTTTCGGGATGCACCGGTGCTCGATTGGTTGGACCGCGAAGAAGTTCGACTAGATCAACCGCGTTGTCAAACACTTCCGCTTACGGTCTACGAGGGTACGTAGACACACTCCCCCCCTCTCGTTGCTATGCATCTCTATGGATAGATCCTGCATGTGCGTAGAAAAGTTTTTGTTTTCCATGCAACGTTTCCCAACACCCCCACAACTCGCCTTGCCGCCGGCCGCCTCAGTCAGCCTTGGCCATGGCTCCTCCGCCACTGTTTGGCCCCGCAACACGCCACCTCGCAGAACCGCCTAGCCCCTAGCCACCAGCGAGCAGCCGTCCCTACCTCCTCACCTCCAACGAGTCGCCTCCTCACCTCCAACGAGTCGCCAACGCCTCCAAGATGCCGTCGCTGGCTCACCGCTGACGCCCCCCTCGGCTGTGCGCCCGCACCTCTTACCGACCTGGCCCTTGGGGGCTACACATTGCTCTTCAAGTCCCTGCAAAAGTCCCTACTCATTATTTCATAATAACCCGACCCTTGGGGGCTACACTGGCTGAAGTTTTATGAGCATAAGACAAATACAAGTCCCACGTTGCTATAGGCAAAACAATCCAGTACTTGGGGACTACATATCTGGAATACAAAACATTCAACTTGTGACTGGTCACTCAAACGAACAACCCAAATTTCTCCAGAGTTGCAACGTTCATATTGAAGCAAGTTTTAAGGTATCACTACGTTCCCCTCTTAAGACTTGGGGGCTACAGTTGGTACAACATCAGACGAAATTTTCTTTTTATCAAAGCCAAGACATTTCTTAAGACAATTCAAGATATCATATGGGTTATTTTTCTACAAGGCATTACTATTCACATATTGATATGACAGAGACCCAGATTTTCAGGAGCCGGTTCACTATCTATTCTTATTTCAAGAAGCTTAGCATGAATGCATGCCAAGCTTGTATTCAAGCTAATCTGGGGGCTATGTCTGGGGAATTACCCACGGCTAGACCCGGCTCATAAGGTCAAGTAATCTCTGAACTTAAGTCATCTCTGAAGAATAAGAAGCCAGAGATAAGAAGCCAGCGATAAGTTGCCAGAGATAAGTCGCCCGTGATAACTCGCCACAGATAAGTCGCCAGAGATATGTCGCTAGAGATAAGTCGCCAGAGATAAGTCACCTGTGACAAGTCGTCAGAGATAAGTCGCCTGTGATAAGTCGCATGTGATAAGTCGCCCGTGATAAGTCCAAATAGACTAATTCTAATCCTACTAGGACTCTACATGTAAGCCGCCCCTTCAACTTATATAAGGAGGGGCAGGGCACCCCAAGAAGGACAAGTTTTTAGAGAGACAGACAAGTCTTAGGAAAGATCAAAGTAGATGCTCTCGAGATAGAGGTAGCGAAACACCGCCCTTGTAACAGAGATCATCATCACCAATATCAATCAAGCAGGATGTAGCCTTTTACCTCCAACGTGAGGGGCCAAACCTGGGTAAAACCTCGTGTCTCTCGATATCGATCAACCCCATTCCAGCTACTACCTAGTTGTGTTGGCCTCATGACTAAAGTCCTCACACTAGGACATCTGCTGTGACAAAACCACGATAGTGTGGGTAAAGTGTACAACCACTGCGTAGTGTCAAAATATATACAAATAGCAGAGTCCCCGACAATGGGACACAATTTGTATTAAGTCACACTATATGTTCAAGGTCATGAACAAAGTAAACTAAGTAAGTGTTGAAATGAAGAAACCCCAGGGAAAGTTGGGTTGACCATGAGGTGGCTAGGAGAAGTAAATGGGATGGCCAGGGATTATGCCGAGAGAGGGTCCATGTGATGCTAAACCATCAGCCTATGAGTATTTACTTCAGTTAGAACTATTTACTTACAATTTATGTCTTTCACCTGTTTCTTTTTTATCGATATGTTCTAGTTTGCTTGCTTGCTTTTTGGATTGTTTGTGAGCTTGCGAGTATATTCAAAATACTCACCTGCCTTTTCAGGCTAGATGCTGAAGATGCCGTAGCTAAGTTTTCCATGAGTGCAAACTAGGATGTGACCCAATGGTGTCCCTTTCAATTGGAGTCCCACCATCGTCATGCTTTTCCGTTGTGTTATACCGCTTCATGTACTAGTTTTTGAGGCCGGGTTGTTTGAAAAAAAAATAAGGTATACAGTGTTGCCACACGAGTAGTTCCGCCTTGCTTCACAAGAGTATTGTAAAATTAATACTTTGTATCCGTAGTACTTCAATGAATCGTGGTTTATTCTGTATTAAGCTATATCGTGTTCAGACATTGATCTCTGGGCCGGAAGGTGGGGCGTCCATCTGTTGGGGAATGTTGCAGAAAACAAAAAATTTCCTACGGTTTCACCAAGATCTATCTATGAGTTCATCTAACAACGAGTGATTGGATTGCATCTACATACCTTTGTAGATCACGCGCGGAAGTGTTCAAAGAACGGGGATGAGGAAGGCGTACTCGACGTGATCCAAATCACCGGAGATCCTAGTGCCGAACAGACGGCACCTCCGCGTTCAACACACGTACGGTCAGCGTAACGTCTCCTCCTTTTTGATCCAGCAAGAGGGAAGGAGAGGTTGAGGAAGATGGCTCCAGCAGCAGCACGACGGCGTGCTGGTGATGGAGCTGCAGTACTCTGGCAGGGCTTCGCCAAGCACTATGGAGGAGGAGGAGGTGTTGGAGAGGGAGAGGGAGGCACCAAAGGCGTGGGATGTGAAGTCCTCCATCTCCCCACTATATATAGGAGGGCCAAGGGGGGAGCGCCGGCCCTAGGAGATCCAATCTCCTAGGGGGGTGCGGCCAAGGGGAGGAATCCCTCCTCCCCAAGGCACCTAGGAGGTGCCTTCCCCCTTTGGGACTCCTCCCTTCTTGAACCCTGGGCGCATGGGCCTCTTGGGGCTGGTGCCCTTGGCCCATATAGGCCAAGGCGCACCCCCTACAGCCCTTGTGGCCCCCCGGGGCAGGCGGCCCCACCCGGTGGACCCCCGGGACCCTTCCGGTGGTCCCGGTACAATACCGGTGACCCCGAAACTTGTCCTGATGCCCGAAATAGTACTTCCTATATATAATTCTTTACCTCCGGAACATTCCGGAACTCCTCGTGACATCCGGGATCTCATCCGGGACTCCGAACAACATTCGGGTTACTGCATATACATATCCCTACAACCCTAGCGTCACCGAACCTTAAGTGTGTAGACCCTACGGGTTCGGGAGACATGTAGACATGACCGAGATCGCTCTCCGGTCAATAACCAACAGCGGGATCTGGATACCCATGTTGTCTCCCACATGCTCCTCGATGATCTCATCGGATGAACCACGATGTCGAGGATTCAAGCAACCCCGTATACAATTCCCTTCATCAATCGGTATGTTACTTGCCCGAGATTCGATCGTCGGTATCCCAATACCTCGTTCAATCTCGTTACCGGCAAGTCACTTTACTCGTACCGTAATGCATGATCCCGTGACCAGACACTTGGTCACTTTGAGCTCATAATGATGATGCATTACCGAGTGGGCCCAGTGATACCTCTCCATCATACGGAGTGACAAATCCCAGTCTTGATCCGTGTCAACCCAACAGACACTTTCGGAGATACCCGTAGTATACCTTTATAGTCACCCAGTTACGTTGTGACGTTTGGCACACCCAAAGCACTCCTACGGTATCTGGGAGTTACACGATCTCATGGTCTAAGGAAAAGATACTTGACATTGGAAAACTCTAGCAAACGAACTATACGATCTTATGCTATGTTTAGGATTGGGTCTTGTCCATCACATCATTCTCCTAATGATGTGATCCCGTTATCAATGACATCCAATGTCCATAGTCAGGAAACCATGACTATCTGTTGATCAACGAGCTAGTCAACTAGAGGATTACTAGGGACATGTTGGTGTCTATTATTCACACATGTATTACGATTTCCGGATAACACAATTATAGCATGAATAAAGACAATTATCATGAACAAGGAAATATAATAATAATGCTTTTATTGTTGCCTCTAGGGCATATTTCCAACAGTCTCCCACTTGCACTAGAGTCAATAATCTAGTTACATTGTGATGAAACGAACACCCATGGAATTCTGGTGTTGATCATGTTTTGCTCTAGGGAGAGGTTTAGTCAACGGATCTGCTACATTTAGGTCCGTATGTACTTTACAAATATCTATGGCTCCATCTTGAACATTTTCACGAATGGAGTTGAAGCGACGCTTGATGTGCCTTGTCTTCTTGTGAAACCTGGGCTCCTTGGCGAGAGCAATAGCTCCAGTGTTGTCACAGAAGAGCTTGATCGGCCCCGACGCATTGGGTATGACTCCTAGGTCGGTGATGAACTCCTTCACCCAAAATTGCTTCATGCGCTGCCTCCGAGGCTGCCATGTATTCCGCTTCACATGTAGATCCCGCCACGACGCTCTGCTTGCAACTGCACCAGCTTACTGCCCCACCATTCAAAATATACACGTATACGGTTTGTGACTTAGAGTCATCCAGATCTGTGTCGAAGCTAGCGTCGATGTAACCCTTTACGACGAGCTCTTCGTCACCTCCATAAACGAGAAACATTTCCTTAGTCCTTTTCAGGTACTTAAGGATATTCTTGACCGCTGTCCAGTGTTCCTTGCCGGGATTACTTTGGTACCTTCCTACCAAACTTACGGCAAGGTTTACATCAGGTCTGGTACACATCATGGCATACATAATAGAACCTATGGCTAAGGCATAGGGGATGACACTCATCTCTTCTATATCTTCTGCCGTGGTCGGACATTGAGCTGAGCTCAATTTCACACCTTGTAACACAGGCAAGAACCCCTTCTTAGACTGATCCATATTGAATTTCTTCAATATCTTATCAAGGTATGTGCTTTGTGAAAGACCTATGAGGCGTCTTGATCTATCTCTATAGATCTTGATGCCTAATATATATGCAGCTTCTCCAAGGTCCTTCATTGAAAAACTCTTATTCAAGTAGGCCGTAATGTTGTCCAAGAGTTCTATATCATTTCCCATCAAAAGTATGTCATCTACATATAATATGAGAAATGCTACAGAGCTCCCACTCACTTTCTTGTAAACGCAGGCTTCTCCATAAGTCTGCGTAAACCCAAACGCTTTGATCATCTCATCAAAGCGAATGTTCCAACTCCGAGATGCTTGCACCAGCCCATAAATCGAGTGTTGGAGCTTGCACACCTTGTCAGCATTCTTAGGATCGACAAAACCTTCCGGCTGCATCATATACAACCCTTCCTTAAGGAAACCATTAAGGAATGCCGTTTTGACGTCCATTTGCCATATCTCATAATCATAGAATGCGGCAATTGCTAACATGATTCGGACAGACTTTAGCTTCGCTACCGGTGAGAAAATCTCATCGTAGTCAACCCCTTGAACTTGTCGATAACCCTTAGCGACAAGCCGAGCTTTATAGATGGTCACATTACCATCCGCGTCTGTCTTCTTCTTAAAGATCCATTTATTTTCTATGGCTCGCCGCTCTACGGGCAAGTCAGTCAAAGTCCATACTTCGTTTTCATACATGGATCCTATCTCGGATTTCATGGCTTCCAGCCATTTGTCGGAATCCGGGCCCGCCATCGCTTCTTCATGGTTTGAAGGTTCACCGTTGTCTAACAACATGATTTCCAAGACAGGGTTGCCGTACCACTCTGGTGCGGAACGTGTCCTTGTGGACCTTCGAATTTCAGTAGGAGTTTGATCAGAAGTATCTTGATCATCATCATTAACTTCCTCTCTAGTCGGTGCAGGCACCTCAGGAACATTTTCTTGAGTTGCGCCATTTTCCGGTTCAAGAGGTAATACTTCATCAAGTTCTACTTTCCTCCCACTTACTTCTTTTGAGAGAAACTCTTTCTCTAGAAAGGATCCATTCTTGGCAACAAAGATCTTGCCTTCGGATCTGAGGTAGAAGGTATACCCAATAGTTTCTTTAGGGTATCCTATGAAGACGCATTTTTCCGACTTGGGTTCGAGCTTTTCAGGTTGAAGTTTCTTGACATAAGCATCGCATCCCCAAACTTTTAGAAACGACAGCTTAGGTTTCTTCCCAAACCATAATTCATACGGTGTCGTCTCAATGGATTTCGACGGAGCCCATTTAAAGTGAATGCGGCAGTCTCTAAAGCATAGCCCCAAAAAGATAGCGGTAAATCGGTAAGAGACATCATAGATCGCACCATATCTAATAGAGTGCGATTACGATGTTCGGACACACTATTACGCTGAGGTGTTCCAGGCGGCGTGAGTTGTGAAACTATTCCACATTTTCTTAAGTGTGTGCCAAACTCGTGACTCAAGTATTCTCCTCCACGATCTGATCGCAGGAACTTGATTTTCCTGTCATGTTGATTCTCAACCTCACTCTGAAATTCCTTGAACTTTTCAAAGGTCTCAGACTTGTGTTTCATTAAGTAGACATACCCATATCTACTCAAGTCATCAGTGAGGGTGAGAACATAACGATAGCCACCGCGAGCCTCAACACTCATTGGACCGCATACATCAGTATGTATGATTTCCAATAAGTTGGTTGCTTGCTCCATTGTTCCGGAGAACGGAGTCTTGGTCATTTTACCCATGAGGCATGGTTCGCACGTGTCAAATGATTCGTAATCAAGAGACTCTAAAAGTCCATCAGCATGGAGCTTCTTCATGCGTTTGACACCTATGTGACCAAGGCGGCAGTGCCACAAGTATGTGGGACTATCATTATCAATCTTACATCTTTTGGTACTCACACTATGAACATGCGTAGCATTACGCTCAAGATTCATTAAGAATAAACCATTCACCATCGGAGCATGACCATAAAACATATCTCTCATATAAATAGAACAACCATTATTCTCGGATTTAAATGAGTAGCCATCTCGAATTAAACGAGATCCTGATACAATGTTCATGCTCAAAGCTGGCACTAAATAACAATTATTAAGGTTTAAAACTAATCCCGAAGGTAAATGTAGAGGTAGCGTGCCGACAGCGATCACATTGACCTTGGAACCATTCCCGACGCGCATCGTCACCTCGTCCTTTGCCAGTCTCCGCTTATTCCGCAGCTCCTGTTTTGAGTTACAAATGTGAGCAACCGCACCGGTATCAAATACCCAGGAGCTACTACGAGTACTGGTAAGGTACACATCAATTACATGTATATCACATATACCTTTCGTTTCGCCGGCCTTCTTGTCCGCTAAGTATTTGGGGCAGTTCCGCTTCCAGTGACCACTCTCCTTGCAATAAAAGCACTCAGTCTCGGGCTTGGGTCCATTCTTTGGCTTCTTCCCGGCAGCTTGCTTGCCGGGCGCGGCGACCCCCTTGCCGTCCTTCTTGAAGGTTTTCTTACCCTTTCCTTTCTTGAACTTAGTGGTTTTATTCACCATCAACACTTGATGTTCCTTTTTGACTTCTACCTCTGCTGATTTCAGCATTGCAAATACTTCAGGAATGGTCTTTTCCATCCCCTGCATATTGAAGTTCATCACAAAGCTCTTGTAGCTTGGTGGAAGCGGCTGAAGGATTCTGTCAATGACCGCGTCATCCGGGAGATTAACTCCCAGCTGAGTCAAGCGGTTATGCAACCCAGACATAGTGAGTATGTGCTCACTGACAGAACTATTTTCCTCCATCTTACAGCTGAAGAACTTGTCGGAGACTTGATATCTCTCGACCCGGGCATGAGCTTGGAAAACCATTTTCAGCTCTTCGAACATCTCATATGCTCCGTGTCTCTCAAAACGCTTTTGGAGCCCCGGCTCTAAGCTGTAAAGCATGCCGCACTGAACGAGGGAGTAGTCATCAGTACGTGCCTGCCAAGCGTTCATAACGTCTTGTTCTGCAGGGAGAATAGGTGCGTCACCTAGCAGTGCTTGTAGGACATAATCTTTCTTGGCAGCTATGAGGATGATCCTCAGGTTCCGGACCCAGTCCGTGTAGTTGCTGCCATCGTCTTTCAGCTTGGTTTTCTCTAGGAACGCGTTGAAGTTGAGGACTACGTTGGCCATTTGATCTACAAGACATATTGTAAAGATTTTAGACTAAGTTCATGATAATTAAGTTCATCTAATCAAATTATTCAATGAACTCCCACTTAGATAAACATCCCTCCTGTAATCTAAGTATAACATGATCCGAGTTAACTAGGCCGTGTCCGATCATCACGTGAGACGGACTAGTCAACATCGGTGAACATCTTCATGTTGATCGTATCTTCTATATGACTCATGCTCGACCTTTCGGTCTTCTGTGTTCCGAGGCCATGTCTGTACATGCTAGGCTCGTCAAGTCAACCTAAGTGTTTGCATGTGTAAATCTGGCTTACAGCCGTTGTATGTGAACGTTAGAATCTAACACCCGATCATCACGTGGTGCTTCGAAACAACGAACTGTCGCAACGGTGCACAGTTAGGGGGAACACTTTCTTGAAATTATTATGAGGGATCATCTTATATACTACCGTCGTTCTAAGTAAACAAGATGCATAAATATGATAAACATCACATGCAATCAAGTAATAATAGTGACATGATATGGCCAATATCACATAGCTCCTTTGATCTCCATCTTGGGGCTCCATGATCATCTTGTCACCGGCATGACACCATGATCTCCATCATCATGATCTCCATCATTGTGTCTCCATGAAGTTGCTCGCCAACTATTACTTCTACTACTATGGCTAACACGTTTAGCAATAAAGTAAAGTAATTTACATGGCGTTTCTCAATGACACGCAGGTCATACAAAAAATAAAGACAACTCCTATGGCTCCTGCCGGTTGTCATACTCATCGACATGCAAGTCGTGATTCCTATTACAATAGCATGAACATCTCATACATCACATATAGATCATTCATCATTCATCACAACTTTGGCCATATCATATCACAAAGCACTTGCTGCAAAAACAAGTTAGACGTCCTCTAACTGTTGTTGCAAGTTTTACGTGGCTGAAATAGGATTCTAGCAAGAACTTTTTCTTACCTACGTGAAAGCCACAACGTGATTTGTCAACTTCTATTTACCCTTCATAAGGACCCTTTTCATCGAATCCGCTCCAACTAAAGTGGGAGAGACAGACACCCGCCAGCCACCTTATGCAACTAGTGCATGTTAGTCGGTGGAACCGGTCTCACGTAAGCGTACGTGTAAGGTTGGTCCGGGCCACTTCATCCCACAATACCGTTGAAGCAAGATAAGACTAGTAGCGGCAAGAAAATTGACAACATCAACGCCCACAACAAATTGTGTTCTACTCGTGCAAGAGAACTACGCATAGACCTAGCTCATGATGCCACTGTTGGGGAACGTTGCAGAAAACAAAAATTTTCCTACGGTTTCACCAAGATCTATCTATGAGTTCATCTAACAATGAGTGATTGGATTGCATCTACATACCTTTGTAGATCACGCACGGAAGCGTTCAAAGAACGGGGATGAGGAAGGCGTACTCGACGTGATCCAAATCACCGGAGATCCTAGCGCCGAACGGACGGCACCTCCGCGTTCAACACACATACGGTCAGCGTAACGTCTCCTCCTTCTTGATCCAGCAAGGGGGAAGGAGAGGTTGAGGAAGATGGCTCCAGCAGCAGCACGACGGCGTGGTGGTGATGTAGCTGCAGTACTCCGGCAGGGCTTCGCCAAGCACTATGGAGGAGGAGGAGGTGTTGAAGAGGGAGAGGGAGGCACCAAAGGCGTGGGATGTGAAGTCCTCCATCTCCCCACTATATATAGGAGGGCCAAGGGGGGAGGCGCCGGCCCTAGGAGATCCAATCTCCTAGGGGGTGCGGCCAAGGGGAGGAATCCCTCCTCCCCAAGGCACCTAGGAGCTGCCTTCCCCCTTTGGGACTCCTCCCTTCGGGACTCCTCCCTTCTTGAACCCTAGGCGCATGGGCCTCTTGGGGCTGGTGCCCTTGGACCATATAGGCCAAGGCGCACCCCCTACAGCCCATGTGGCCCCCCGGGGCAGGTGGCCCCACCCGGTGGACCCCCGGGACCCTTCCGGTGGTCCCGGTACAATACCGGTGACCCCGAAACTTGTCCCGATGCCCGAAATAGTACTTCCTATATATAATTCTTTACCTCCGGAACATTCCGGAACTCCTCGTGACGTCCGGGATCTCATCCGGGACTCCGAACAACATTCGGGTTACTGCATATACATATCCCTACAACCCTAGCGTCACTGAACCTTAAGTGTGTAGACCCTACGGGTTCGGGAGACATGTAGACATGACCGAGATCGCTCTCCGGTCAATAACCAACAGCGGGATCTGGATACCCATGTTGGCTCCCACATGCTCCTCGATGATCTCATCGGATGAACCACGATGTCGAGGATTCAAGCAAGCCCGTATACAATTCCCTTCGTCAATCGGTATGTTACTTGCCCGAGATTCGATCGTCAGTATCCCAATACCTCGTTCAATCTCGTTACCGGCAAGTCACTTTACTCATACCGTATATATATTGGAGTATATGGAACTCTTTTAATAGCTAGTACAAAAGCTAGCACCACAGTACCACAGTTAAAAAGCAGCACAACACAATATCCATATAGTTTGTACTATACTGTTTCCACAGGCCACAGAGACACAAGTGCGACCGTGCTCTTATCACATCAATGACTTAAGCGATCGGGCTTTCAAAGGCTTCTTACCCCTCTTCTTCGACGGGTTCTTGCTCACCTTAATGTTTTCGCCATTGTAGTCAGGCGAGTCTTCATCGCTGCTATCATCGTCGTAGCCAGCGATCATGACATCAGTGCAGATGTCGGACCTAGCCTTGTCAATGTATTCTGACTCCGACACGAATTGATTTTCTTCGTCAACAACTCCAACCAGACCTGCACTAAAATCGACGTGGTGTTCAGGCGACACCTCCTCTTTCTGTTCAATAGGTTCTGGCAAACTGCTTCATCCGCGTTGCCTCTTGGTGTTGCCTGACGGGCTGAACCCATCATAGTAGTAGAACCCTAGTCCCAAGTCACGGTGGGAAGTGATCCTCTTGCTATGAGGTGGCTTCGAGATGGCAAGGGGCTTCCGGTGAGAGTGTTGCAAGCAGTACGAGTTGGGCTGGCTTGTGGGCCGCCCGTAGAACCGCCTTTCATTCTGCTTGCATGGCCATCCTCCTCTGGCAGCATCACTCTCATTTGCCTCCACCTCCCCCTTCCCTTTTGTCTCTGGCTTGCTCTTGTTCTTCTCTTCCTCACCCTTCGTTGTGGTGCTCTTGTTTTTCTCAGAGTTCTTCTCCACGACACGCGGTTCCAAGATGATGTCATCGAGCATGTCAACGGCCATCTCCTCTTTTTCCTCAATGGAATCGGCACAAGTGGTGGCTGGGAAATGATACCTAGATCCCCAGGGGTGGTGTTTGGGAAGGCTAGGAAGGCCATCCCAGAAGTAAGTTTCCTTGAATTGCTTGTCATCCAGAAAAACATGAAAAGTGAAAAATCAAAAAAATGAGCCCCTGGTCAAGGAAAGAGATATACAATAATGAAAAATAATGCTGAGTTATAGGGGGCTGCAGTGAAGGAAGTACATGACAGCAGGCAAAGTGTTCGTGGAGGTTGATCTGAATTGTAACTTTAGGTGCCCTGTGGTTAGGTCAAAACTTTTGTTACTGTTGTTTTTTATCTTTGATGTTAGCATTTTGCGGCAGCTAAACTCTTTTCTTGTTGCACTTGGATACTCATGCTGCTGCACCTTGGTTTTGTTTCATTATCGTTAGATTGTGGAACCTGATCCTTTGTGAGGATGGTATGGAAAAAAGCAAAAATCAGAAAATACATGCATTTTCGACCGACACATGTACATGTAAGTGAAATGGAGTGGATGCACGTAGGTACAGCTCGCATCGTTTCCAACCCTTGCAGGCACGCCGCCGCTGGCTGGCTGGTCGCAGATTACCGCGCCTGCAGAAACAAGCAAGCAAACGCGAGGCGCGCGGAGGGATGGAAACCCTAGCAGCCAGCAGGGACGTGTCCGGGCGGACGAGCCAGACCCGCGCGCGAGCAGCAGCGGCCAGACGGGCAACCTCGGCAGAGGAGATCTAGCAAGGGAGGGGGATCGCACGCTGCTGTACAGGGACCGGCGGCCGGCGGCGCGGAAATGGGCAATACATCCAAGATGCAGGATACGGCAAGCTACGAGCATGCATCGAGTGGGGCAAGAAAATTACCTCGGGATCTTGGATGCCGAGTTGGTCCATCAGGTCCGCTACCGCCATGTTCGTCACGCAGGGCGGCGGGCCGCCGGCGTCGGCTGGCGGGAGCGGGGGCAGATTGGGTCGAGGCGGCTGGGAGGAGGAGGAGGCGGAGGGGGCGACGCCGAGCAGGAGGGAGGCGGCCCTGCGGATTCGCATGGCTGGCGCCGGAGGGACGGAGAACGAGGGGAGCTCTTGGGATCTGGATGGTGGCGCTGGCGAGGTAGGGTTTGCGATTTGGGTAAGAGGCAGGACTAACTGAGACGATGGCAGGACACGCGAAGACCAGTGTGAGGTGGACGAGGCCCCACTTGTTAGTGACGGCACCGATTTTGCTGAAAGGGCTTGCCTGCTCATGCCTCACATCCGTGCTCCAGCAGGCTTAGCGGCTGTGATTGGTTGTTCGATGGCCCACACCCACACCTTCTCTTCCCCGTCTCCCCTCTTCTGTCTGAAAAAGCCGTACCCAAAACCAAAATCAGGGTACACCAAGTTCACCAAAAATAAAAAAGGAAAAAAATTCCCTCAAAGAAAAAAAGTTTCACCAGAAAAAAGCCCCAGGGTATACCACGAGATGTCTTGCGATGAAGCATTTTTTTTGGACAAGTGGTGGCGCCTGAGGCGCCCTGTATATCATTTTCTTCCTGATCATCTTCCAACCAAGCGCTTTGGACATTGGTTCCTCTTTTATTCCTACCACGAAATTCCTAATAATCGTCATGAGCTTTGCTATCAACTTCGGAACTTCCTGCAAAATGAAATGTTAGACATGTAATACACGGGGATGGAAGCAAAGACATAATTAGTAAGAGTCAACCTAGCTGCATGAGAGGTCTTATTGGCCTTATAACCACTAAGTTTAATACGGGATTTCTCAGCCACAAAGTCATAACCAGTAGATCTATTATTGGCTGGAAGGATTAAAGGCTGGCCAAGATGAACAGAATTAGCATCGACAGGAAAAAAATCTTTTATTGCCTTCCTTAATGTTAACATCAACGTTTGAACTAAAAATTACCTGATTTATTCCAACTAGGAGTTTGACCTGAAAGGTTGCAGAATCTCTGAAGAATATGAAACATCTGAGTAGCTTCAGTAATGGTGGCTTGACCGCAATTTAATAAATCATTTGTAAACAAGAGTGAGTGGATGGATGGACAACCAGGGCCTAAAGATATGCCTATCACACGACATGAGCACATGGCCTCTTGGAGAGATATAGAAAGCTCATTAATTACTACGACAAACAAGTAAGGAGATAATGGACATCCTTGTTTAACCTCCCTGCAACTCTGGAAGTGGCCGTAAGAATGGCCATTAATAGTAACAGAAAAAAGGAGTTGCAATACAAGCATAAATCAAATTGATATATAGAGTGACTATGAAGCCCTTTTCGAAAGAGAGCTTGCATAGTGAAATTCCATTCTAGTCTATCAAAAGCTTTGGCCAAATCTATTTTAAGCATGAAAGCAAGAGCTTTCCAAGATTTCAAAGCAAAAGAGTGGGTTATTTCCTAAGCTACGATGATCTTGTTACTGATTCTCCTACCCTCAATGAAAGCCTGTTGAGATTCATGAATGTAGTGTAGCAAGTGAGGTTTGAGTCTATTAGCTAGGGTTTTTGCTTTGATTTTGTAAATAATATTACACAAGCTAATAGGTCGAAAATCAGCAGGAACAAGAGAGGCAAGTTTTGTTTGGAATGAGTGCTATGAGAGTATCATTTAGATGGGCGGGAAGTATACCTTTTTCATAGAAATCTCTTACCACTTTGACTATGTCATCTCCAATCCAATCCTAACCTGTTGTGTAGAAAGCTACATTCACTAGTAGAAAAAGGGGCTTTCGTTCGGGCCTAGCCAGCCTATTAGTCCCGGTTCTTCCACGTACCGGGACCAATGGATGCATTCGTCCCGGTTCGTGAGCCCAGGTGGCCGGCCGGGACCTCGTGGGCATTGGTCCCAGTTCGTATGGACCCATTTGTCCCGGTTCCAGGCACGAACCGGGACCAATGGTCCTCGCTCCTGGTCCACAAACATTGGTCCCGGTACTTGGCTCGAACAGGGACAGAAGGCTGGGCTTTAGTCCGGGTCCAGCCATGAACCGGGACAAATGAGTTGCCTATATATACCCCGTCGCTGCAGCAGAGCACTCCACAATGCTCTGTTTTTTCTAGCCGACGAGGAGAGGGCATTTGGGTGCTCTAGCTCACCTCCTATGCACACGAGGTGTTCGATGAAATGCCCAAGCCACGCTAGTTAATCTTTCTCCTCTCGAAGCTCGACCTCCAATCTCCATTTTCCCCGAGATTTGTCTAGGTTTAGCGGTCCGTCCCGTCCCCGTCTTCACCGCCGTCGATCGCCCGCGCCGATCTCATCGCATGCACCACTGTGGTGAGCCTCTTATCTTCTTCTGAAAGAAAAAACTTCTTACTTTAGATAGATACTTGTCTAATTTTCCTACTTTTATTATTGCTTATGCTTATATAGTGCGATGGTTTTGGTATCCACCCCCGTCGGCCCTCGTCCTGGCTATGATTCAGATGTGGTATATATTATCGTTTATAACTATTTGGTTCATTTATTATTTATGACAATTATGCCCATCAAGTTGACGTAGATTTTATTTATGTAGGAAGTAGTTGAACCGGAAATTCCAACCGACCCTATTGTCGAGAGGTTAAATTTAGTTGAAGAAGAAAACAATTACTTGAAGGGAAAAAAATTGAGGAGGAGAAGATGATATTGGAGTTGCATGTTGCGGATGTCTTCGATGATCACATGATCAAGATGGATGCAATGCGGTTGAAGATGAGAAAGATTAGAAAATATGCCATTCATACCGAGGCTTGGTATCATTATGCCGTTGGATCAATTTTTACCTTGGTTGTGATTATGGTAGCATTTATTGTTGCATTGAAATGTTTCACATAGTTTCAATGTGTGGTTTAACTAGATGCTCTGGAGAGCTATATGTTGTTCAATGAGAACTATGTATGTACTTTGTTTTTAATGTGATGATGAACTTCTATTAATTTGGTCACTTATCTATCCATGAGAGCTATATGTACTAAATTGATGATGTAGCCTTGAATGTTGCATTTTATACACGAAGTGCATCCAGTTTTTGCCGTAAGCCTCTCTACTTTCTTGCACAAGCTATGTGGGTGAAATGATGATACCATGCCAACTTTCAAACTTTTCATAGTTCATTTGTAGTGCTTTTCAATTTGAGGGTCTTATAGCTCAAAATAATCAGTAAATGCATGAAAAATAACAAATGAAGTCAGAAAGGGTTGAAAATTGATGGTGTGGCTTTGAATGGTGCATTTTGAACACAGAAAAAGTATGGAGTTCAAATAAGTTCAAAAAATGAAATCCCTTTCTAACAGACGAGTTTCCGTATGAAACCCTAATACTTCGAAAGAGATTGTGCATTTTATACACGAAGTGCAGCCAGTTTTTGCCGTAAGCTTCTCTACTTTCTTGCACAAGCTATGTGGGTGAAATGATGATACCATACCAACTTTCAACCTTTTCATAGTTCATTTGTAGTGCTTTTCAATTTCAGGGTCTTATAGCTCAAAATAATCAGTAAATGCATGAAAAATAACAAATGAAGTCAGAAAGGGTTGAAAATTGATGATGTGGCTTTGAATGATGCATTTTGAACACAGAAAAAGTATGGAGTTCAAATAAGTTCAAAAAATGAAATCCCTTTCTAACAGACGAGTTTCCGTATGAAACCCTAATTCTTCGAAAGAGATTGTGCATTTTATACACGAATGCAGCCAGTATTTACCGTAAGCTTCTCTACTTTCTTGCACATGCTATGTGGGTGAAATGACGATACCATGCCAACTTTCAACCTTTTCAGAGTTTATTTGTAGTGCTTTTCAATTTCAGGGTCTTATAGCTCAAAATAATCAGTAAATGCATAAAAAATAACAAATGAAGTCAGAAAGGGTTGAAATTTGATGATGTGGCTTTGAATGGTGCATTTTGAACATAGAAAAAGTATGAAGTTCAAATAAGTTCAAAAAAATGAAATCCCTTTGTAACAGACGAGTTTCCGTATGAAACTCTGATACTTCGAAAGAGATTATCCGTTTTGTACACGAAGCACATCCAATGTTTGCCGTAAGCCTCTCTACTTTCTTGCACATACTATGTGGGTGAAATGATGATACCATGCCAACTTTCAACCTTTTCAGAGTTCATTTGTAGTGCTTATCAATTTCGGTGTCCTATAGCTCAAAATAATCAGTAAATGCATGAAAAATAACAAATGAAGTCAGAAAGGGTTGAAAATTGATGATGTGGCTTTGAATGGTGCATTTTGAACACAGAAAAATTATGGAGTTCAAATAAGTTCAAAAAATTGAAATCCCTTTGTAACAGACGAGTTTCCATATAAAACTCTCATATTTCGAAAGAGATTGTCCGTTTCGTACACGAAGTGCTTCCAGTTTTTACCGTAACCCTCTCTACTTTCTTGCACGTGCTATGTGGATGAAATGATGATACCATGCAAAAATAAAATTAACTAAAAAACTTTTATAAAACTCTAATAGAAAAAGGAATAAACTAAAATGCTTTTATAAACCTCTAGTGTTTTTTAAACTAAAATTATATAAAATTCATGCCACTAAAATTATCGAAGTATTTTATGTTCAAAACATGAAAAGCAGAAATAAACAAAATAAACTTTAATAAAAAGTAGAAAAAAATTAAATAAATTATAATTTAATAAAATAAATAAGTAGAAACAAAATAAAATAAATAAGTAGAAACAAAATAAAACAAATTAAAATTTAATATAATAAACAAGTAGAAACAAAATGAAATAAAATAAACTTTTATAAAATAAAGAAGTAGAAACAAAATAAACTTTATAAAAGTAAAACAAATAAACTTTAATAAAATAAATTAAAATAGCAACAGTAAGTTTTTTTGTTGTAAGTAGAAACAAAATAAAATAAATAAAGCAACAAAAAATAAAAAAAATGCCAACTACTGGGCCACCACGGCCTGAATACGATAGAAACCCTACCATTTGCCAGGATTCAGGCTCGCAGAAGGTCCATCAGGCATAGAAGTGACAATTAGGCTTGTAAGCCTGCAATCGAGAGGAGCTCGAGAGGGGTGCGGCAGTGGGGCTTATAAATCACTCCGCGCCCCTCTCAACTAGCGAGGTGGGCTAAAGTTTTGGCCATGGGGAGCACGAGGCCTTTGGTCCCGATTGGTGGCACCAACCGGTACCAAAGGGGGGCATTCGTACCGGTTTGTGCCACCAACCGGTATGAATGCCCCCCTTTGGTACCGGTTGGTGCTACCAGCTTGGACCAAAGGCCTCCGCTTCCCGCCCTTTGGGCTGCTGAAAAGAGACCTTTGGTCCCGGTTGGTGGCACCAACCGGGACTAAAGGGGGCATTGGTCCCGGTTGGTGCCACGAACCGGTATCAATGCTTCGTGTATATAAGAAACCACTTAGCAGTTTCTGCAAAAATCACTTCTTCTCCACCCCGATGCCCCCACTTCGCTCCTCGTCGCCGTTGCCGCCGATCCCTGCCCCGACGCCGTCAGGCTGCTCCACCTCGCCGTCGCCGCCGAGCCCTGCCCCGACGCCGTCAGGTTGCTCCACCGCGTCATCGCTGATGCCGTCGGGCTGCTCCACCTCGCGTCGCCGCCGCCGTCGCCACTGCCCTCTGCCCCGACGTCGCCGCCACTCCCCACGCCCCTGCCCGCCCCGACGCCGCCCTCTGTGAGCACCCCTGCCCCCGCCGTTGCCGTGCTTTTTTTACATGTTTTTACATGTTTTTAGATTTTCATATATGTATGTATGTATTTTTTTAGATATATGTATTTTTTATGTATGTTCATATATGTATGTATCTATTTTTTACATGTTTTTTGTATGTATGAATGTATTTTTTTTCAATTGTAATATACATGATGTTTTAAAAATACATTAATTTTAGTACATTAATGTTCTCTGATTTAGTACATTAATTTTAGGTTAGTTTCATTTTTAGAAAAGTTTTATATATTTAGGAAGAAGGAAGAAGAAGAAGAAAAAGTTTTATATATGCAAAAGTTACATTTTTGGAAAAGTTTTATATATATAGCTAGGAAAGGAAGAAGAAGAAAACGAATGAGAGGAAAAAGGAAAATAAGAAGAGGAAGAAAGGAGAAGAAGAGGAGAGTTAGAAGAGGAGAAATAAATAAGAAGAGGAAAAAAGAAGAAAAAGAAGAGGAGAAGAAGAGTCCCGATAACTTCGTTTAGTTTTAGGATTATTTTAGTTTATGTTTAGTTTAGGATGAAGGAAAAGAAAAAGGAGAAGAAGAGGAGAGGAAGAAGAGGAGAAATAAATAAGAAGAGGAAAAAATGGGGGAAAAAGAGGAGGAGAAGAAAGGAATAGAAGAGAAGAAGAGAAAATAGAAAAAAAAAATTCTATTTTCTCTTCTTCTCCTCTATTCCTTTCTTCTTCTCCTCTTTTTTTCTTCTTTTTTTTCTTCGATCTTCTCCTTTATTCCTTTCTTCTTCTCCTCTTTTTATTTCTTCTTCGTCTTCTTATTTTTTATTGGGTATGTCATTGTCGATATACCCCATCCCCGATAACTTCGACATGAGGGGGGAGGGGGGAGGGATCGCCGAGGGTTTGAGGGGCGAGGGGCGGGAACTAGCTAGGGTAGAGGGTCGAGGGTCACCGAGGGGTCGAGGGTCGCCGAGGGTAGAGGGGTCGTCGTATGTTGTCGTTGTCGATATACCCCCTCTCGACCGTGATAACTTATACCACGGGAGCACCCCTCGGCCCTCTCGCTCGACCAAAACTATCGAGGACACCCAAACCCTAGAAAAAATGATGTCGGTCTCCTACTCCCTCCCGCCGCGCCCCTACCCGATCGACAAAATCTCTTGAGGCCACCCAAATTTACCAAGTTAAAAGAGCGTTGTCATCGAGGCCACCCCAAACCCTAGAGAAGCGTCGAGGCCAGGCCACTAATATGATTCCTTATTGTGCTTAGCTAGCTAGTTCAACGTTTGCCACTAATATATCCATTTGTCATGTTTGAATAATAATTTCCATGTTGTAAATATTTGCAAAAACTATGGATCTGCACCCCCGAGACAAAGCACAAGAAGCGGTGTTGGGGGAGATAATCGCACACGGAAGTGATGCCATCTTGTCGTTTCTCAACGTCACATGCACCGATGGTCTGGAAACACAGGATGAAGAAGCAGGCTACAACGATGATGATCAAACAATGGAGGAGGAAGGACACCATGATGACGGCTCCGGTGACCGAATGGAGGGGGAAGGACACAGTGATGACGGCTCCGGTGACCGAACGGAGGGGGAAGGACACCGTGATGACGGCTCCGGTGACCGAACGGAGTCCGGCCAGGTATATATATATTAATTAATTAAGCATGTGCTGACTATAGCTAATTGATGCATTAATTGTTTTTGGTATGTACACATATTAACTCTCTTCTTTTTCTTCTTTTCTGGCCCTCCGGATCGAGCAACACTTCGATAACGAGACGAGGCCCGAAGAGAAAGTTGCGCACGGATGAAAGGTACACGATCGTCAAAATTGATCGCGCTGGCCAACCGATTGAACCCCTCCGGACCAAGCAAAAATTTAATGCTCAGTGCGGAGTTCTAGTTAGGGACATGATCCCGATCAGCATCGCGCAATGGTTGAAGCCTAAGGACAAAGACTCGCAGGTGTCTTATGTCAGCGATAGGCAGAAAGCTGATCTTTGGACCGTGCTGCAAGAAAATTCCACCTTCCCGCCAGAGGAGGATCCGGAGAATCCAGTTAAAAAGCCAATGATCAAGGCTTATGCTCTTAAGAAGATGGCTGAGCTATTCAGGAGGTGGAAGAATGAGCTGAAATCACCGTTTGTCGACCAAGACAAGACTCCAGAATTCATCGGCCGATTTGAGAAGATCCAAGATCAGTGGCCCGCATTTGTCACCAAAAAGAAATCTGAGAGAGCAGCGAAGATGTCAGCGACAAACAAGAAAAATGCTGCAAAGAAGAAGCAGCACCATCGCATGGGGTCAGGTGGCTACCTGAAAGCCCGGCCGTTGTGGGACAAGGCTGAGAATGACCTCATTGCTAACGGGATCGAACCAGAGACGTGACGCTGGCCAGACCGTTGCAGGACTTGGTTCTTCGGGATTGGGGGAAAATTGGACCCTATAACAGGGAAGTGTGTTTGGACCAACGAGCAGCTGAACACACCCATCGTGAAGCTTCAGGAGTATATCGAAAAGGCGCAGCAAGGGACGTTCGTTCCGGACAGAGAGAACGACGCTCACAGAGGCCCTCGGGAATCCTGAGCACCCCGGACGGACAGGAGGCACGCCAGGCTCCCTTTCGTGGAAGGCTGGATTTCCCGACGCAGGCGGTTACAAATGCCGGGAGAGGAAGAAGAAAATGGAGTTGACCCAACTACATGCGCTGCACGCAAGGGTACAAGCGCTAGAGGAACGAGACGAGGCCCGCAGCGCGCGACCTGCCGAAGCTGCTACACCCGAAGCTATCCCGCCATCTCAGCGGAGAAGCAGCGTGGCTTCCATGGAGCTGCTTCAGGAGCCTGTCTTCACGGCTCCTGCTAGCTACCCCGTGGACTTAATCATGGAGTCTCACAATTGCCACCTTATGACGCAATGGATGAATATGAAAGTCAAGGCGGCTGTTGGCTCTGTTGCACGCCCTGAACCTGGCGCAACTTTTCACTGCCGGCCGATTCCAGAAGGATATGCTAGGGTGATGGTCGATGAAATCACAGAAGGATTTGAGGACCTCTAGCTTGACCACCCTACTGGTGACGGGGAGACTCAGCTGGGTTCTGCTCTGAAGACTCCATGCCTATGGCGGAAGGAGCACATCAACCTTCCGAACTGGATGCCTCCGCCTCCTCCTCCTCCGGCGAGTCAGGGCACTCTGCCTCCTCCACCGCCTCCTCCTCCGGCGAGTGATCAGGGCACTCAGCCTCCTTCTCCGGCATGTGGCGGCACTCCGCCTCCTTCTCCGCCTGCGCCGGCGCGCCCGAGCAGTCACCAGCCTCCTTCTCCGGCGCGTGGCGGCACTGCGCCTTCTTCTCCGCCCGCGCAGGCGCGCCCGAGCAGCCACCAGCCTCCTCCTTCTCCGCCTCTCCAGCAAGGGCGGAAGAGACCCGCCGCCGCCCCGGCTGCTCCGGCGCGTCGTAGTCCTTCTCCTCCGCCTCATAAGCAAGCACGAAAGAAGACAGCCGCAGCCGCTCCGCCTGCTCCGGCGTCTAGCAGTACAGCCAGAGGCAGGCAATACATATTCGGTCCACCTCTCAAGCCTCTAGAGAAGTTACCATACGAGAGGACCGTGGAAGAAAACGCGAAGATCGTGGAAAAAGAAGTGAATGACTTCTTTGAAGGGGTGAAAGCAAAGAGACATCCACCTCCGGAGGAGAAGGTAGACCGGGTGAAAGCAAAGCGCACACTCGATGCCCTGAGGAAAGCACCAAAGTCTCCGCCGAAAACCAACTATGAGCGCATTACTGCAAAGGTATATATCGAAGCGGAGCGGTTGGGAAATACTATCAGTGATCAAAGGTTAGCAGAACGACGAGTTGGGAAAAAATTGCCCAGCTCGGTGAACAAGCGGACCAATCGCGCCCCCCGCTCAAGGTGTCTAGCGATATCGTCGCTAATGATCCGGGGATGGTGCCCGGTTATAGCAATGTTGGAGATTACCTGCCCCACGATGTACATTATGATTTCTTGGAGGTGGACGAACACAGATACGAGTACGGGAAGCCTCTCGTCAAAGATGAAAGATCTCTAACAACGATGATGCGAAGATTCCATGATTGGTACATGAAAACCTGCAGAGAGTCTGGGGGGCGAATACTTTGTATCTGAGAGTTAAAGAGGAGCACGACCTCGTTGGAATTGATTTGTTGACTGTTCCATTTGAGGAGTTCTTCCAGTGGTTCAATCAAAAGGCCCTCGATAAATTAACGGTCACTTGCTACTGTCTTTAAGTACTACTTCTGTCATTAAGTCTCTATATATAGCTCAGCTCTTTCGTTGCATGTATATATGATTATCCTCACTATATTGTGCAGATTGAAGATCGTCGAGTGCAGAAAAGAAGAAATGTATGATATTGGGTTCATTAACACAAATCTCATAGATAAATTTGAGGTTGAAAAGAACGCCGATGATGCTGAGGCCAACTTGCTCAAATCATTGATAGTAAATCAAAACAAAAATAAAATACTCATTCCTTACAACTTCAAGTGAGTGTTACTGTCTTGTGCATATTCGGTTTCCCTTATTACTCGAGCGAGGTTATAGTAATGTAATTGATGAGTTATGCATGCGTGCGCAGCTTCCACTATATTCTCCTGGAGATTAAGCTTGAGCAGGGACTAGTAATCGTCTTAGACTCGAGACGAAAATCTCCCGAGACCTATGCGTACATGACTAAAATGCTCGAGAAGTAAGTTCAATTGATCATTATCGCACCATATCGGCAACTTTTTGTTCATTTCCTGATATCAAGTAATTGTTTTCTTTGTCTTGCAGGGTTTGGAAAGCATTCACTGCACAAGCTCCGGGACTGTCGGGGGAGCTGCGATGGACATACCCGAAAGTAAGTAGTACTAGCTAGCTAGTTCCGCGCATCTCGACCCCGTTGATTCTAGCTACTTTCATCAATGCCATTTATAAATGCTTCATTATCAGTTTGATTGACCTCTATTTCTCGTAAAGTGTTTGTGGCAGGAACAAGGGAATGATTTCTGTGGATACTACGTGTGCGAGTTCATCTACAACGCGACTTGCAAAGATAAGCGGGGCTACTCTAAAAGACAATTTGATGTGCGTAAGCAATAATATTCACAATTTCATTTTATTACACCATCATTTCTGTTGAGTTTCATTCATATATATTTATTAACCCCCTTCTTCAAATTAGACGTGGGAGATGCGGAATGAACTCCTACCAGAAGATCGCATCAAAGCAATTCAAGAGGAATTAGCGCGATTCTTTTTTGACCACGTCATCAATAAAGCCGGAGAATACCATGTGGACCCTGAGTTCATATTTAATTAGGGCATTATATTGTAAGAGATCTTATATTGTATATATGTAGCCAGTAGCGTCGGATAGATATACAAAAACTTGTTGTTCGACCAATCTCTCGGAGAAGGAGAGGTCGATCACTTCTCTCCGTATGCAAGACGAACTTCTGTACTTAATGGTTTCCTTCATTTTCTTACTAGCTAGCGTGTCGAGGGCCTCTCTATACGTATAGTACGTAGCGTCGATCAAGCACGGAGATAGGAGAGGACACTTCTCTCTATTAATTAATTAGCTACCTAACACAATATATGATACACCTTAATTAACTATACAAAACCCCCAAATCCACCCCCCCCTTTCAGAAAAAAAAAACAAAAACCCTATCCCCTGAACAGCTGACGCGTGGATGCCTATTGGTCCCAGTTGGTGCTACCAATCGAGACTAAAAGCCCTCCTACCTGGGCTCGCCACAGCGGCCACGTGGAGGCCCATCTGTCCCGATTCGTATAAGAACCGGGACTAAAGGCCAAGGGCATTAGTAACGACCTTTTAGTCCCGGTTCCGCAACCGGGATAGATTGACCTTATGAACCGGGACAAATGGCCCTTTTTCTACGAGTGATTGAACCCATCTGGTCCTAGTGATGCATTCCTTCTCATTGCTCTAAGCATTCCCATATTTTTGTTTTATCAGGAATACTATAGGTGTAATCTCCTTCAATGCTTGGGTGCACAGAATGTATATAACCTAACATGATTAGTGTCAGAGGAAGAAAACACGTTTTTGAAATATTGGATAAAAAAATTGGCAATTGCATCTGGTTTGATATGCACCACACTGTTGTCATGTTTTATGGAAGCCATTCTATTCTTTCTTATTCTTTTGAGGACTGCATGATGGAAAAAACTAGTATTACGGTCCCGTTTAATAGCCTAGTGCTTTTTACGAAGCATCAGTAATACTCCTGATATATAATATGTGGATGGAGCGAGTAGCCGGCGAACCACAGATGATCACGTCCAGACTGTCTGACGCTTGGCACCACGATCCATCCCCGACCTCACCACACCAGACCTAGCTAGCGTCTACATATGCTGGCCCTATACTACCACCTGCACTGAACGATTATTGATGGTGCGTGTTCTGCGCCCGTCCATTTTAACGATAGAATAATTAAAATTTCCATCTTGTGTTTCATGTGTATGGCTGACAGTCAGCCTAGTCGTCGTTTTCGTTCAATAACTCTGCATGTATAGTAAACATCCTTCAGCATGACATTAAGATAATGAAGCAATAATATTCACAGATTGGGCCATAAGAGAAAATGCGCATATTGCTATAGCACCTAGAAAAATCCAACAAATAAATGTGACAATGTTTCAATACAAAATCTTTGATACACGACAGTTGAGATATAGTAAAACTTAGATGCAGAATATTTTAATCATCCAATAACTTGAGGACGAATAAATATATGCATGAATGGCATGGATACTGGAAAAAAATCACTAACGTTTGTTAAAAGATAGTATAATATGAATGTAGGATTGTTTTTTAATAGAAGGGATGACTTCCCCGATTTCATTAACAAAACCAGCATCTTACTACAACCGTAGCACGCCTCCACCAAGAACCGCACGAAACCTCACCACCTACCAAAAAGGAGAAGAAAATACCAACCAAGCTAACATAAGCCCAGTTAAAGTAAACATATAGGGAAACTATACCCCATGAAAGCAGATAAGTCCAGCCCCATACACATCTGTCTCGTATCACAAAACAAAAGGAAAACAGTTTCAGCACCAAATCCAATTCTTGCAGACAAACTTTTTCATGTCTTTTTGATCCGCCACCTTCTAGTCTTGGAATCCACGACCCCTAGCGCCGCCTTGCTTGGAAAATTTCAGCTACGACTTGATCTAGGAGCTTTGCACGTCACTGTAGGCCCAGTTTTGCGTCGTACATCCCTGCAAGACACTCCAATCATTAATCCAGTAAGAAACTCTAAAAAGAATTGCACCTGGCTCAGAGGGCCATTTTTTCTTGTGATAACAGGCTTAATTCCTTGCTTTCCAAATACTCCAGATAACTGCAGCAACACCAACAAAAAATGTTTCTTCATAGAACCCATGTTTTCCATCCAAACATTGAAACATGCATTTGTATCATAGAACTCATACTGGATCCCTAGACTACAACTAACTATGGTCCAAATGTATCTTGCCAAGGGATGCTGGAAAAAGAGGTGATCAATCATTTCATTTTCACAACATCATGGTCAATCAGAATGACCTCTATCCCCACGATGTAACAACACATCTCTAGTCAATATGCTTTGCTTCAAAACTAACTAGAGGAAATTCCCGATCCTTAGTGCGATTTTAACTTTCCCAAGGAATCTGTTCGGGGCTTTTGTGCCCATAGGAATTGCTGAGTAAAAGGATTTAAGGCCAACTGCAATTCATAACTACGAAAGTAAGAGGTCGGAAATCTGGGTATCCAAAGGTCCATAAAGGACATTCCTTTTTTGCTCCTAGGATTGAAGAAGAGATTATACGAAAGACTATCAAGACTTCCTAATTATCTGACACTACCTATACTAAAGTAAGGTCTACTGACTCTGTCTGGAATTAGATTGGATAGGCTGATGGGAAATTTAGGAGTTGTGGAAATTAGAGACTTCCTTTCCATACTTACGAGAGACTCCGAGTACTCCGGTAAAGGCAGCGTATGCCCTAAGAGCCTATTTTTCCACAGAAAGAGGAAAGTCCCACACACAACCCCAAAAGAATAAACTGGATGGACCCCTATTCGCGTGCCTATGGACCGATGGTTCCCAACCAGTAACTAGTGCCCCCCCCTATGGACCACTCCTATATAACTCCAACAGAAAAGGGAGACAGAATATAAATGGAATATTATGGGCTTGCTCACCCTAAGCAACTGAAGGAAACTCATATAGAAATACATGTTTTGCTTCTGCATAAGAAAGGTCGCTACAAAGCTGGCTCACAGCAGTTCTCTCCTCTAGAGTGTAAAATCATGGATGGAGCTTGATGCAGCAGTCACTAGATTCCTACCTTTAGTGCTTGCCAATGGATGGTCCTTCTTTCCCTTCCGATACAAAAAAACTATTTATTGGCCTTCTCACTAGTGGTCTCAATCCTTGACTCCAGTATGTATCTCATATCAGGTGCCCTACTCCTTTATAGATAGATGTGTCTGGAGACTGATAACGCTTGTGATCTCTTTCTTTTTCTATTGGTTAAGGAATGCTAATAATGAAATAACTGATAGAGCTGCTAATGAATTTCATGTCCCTCTTCTCGGACGACTCACCAAAGCACGAAAGCCAGTTAGAAAATGGATTCCTATTTGAAGAGTGCCTAACCACATGGATAAGCTCACATTATGCAACGTCTGCTCCGCCCTTGTCCGTTTTGGCCCAAATGGACAAACGCGATGGCACAACGCGCGACCGCAACCCCAAATTATGTCCCTTTGGCATCCGGCTCGACCCATTTACGGATCAAACTTGCTCCTAGTTTGCGTCCAGACGAACAGCGAATGGACGCACACGCGCCCGTGCCTCGTCCGCCTCGGGCCTGCCTACCGGGCGCCCACCTACTTCCGTTTAGGACGCAGGCATGGGCGGGCCAACTTGTCAGCCACCTAGCCGCCCGTCCTCGTCATTTTTAATGTGGAAGCCATGGACCGGACAGTCCACAGACTTCCAGTTCCGGAGCCACGTGCCACCTCAAACCCCGGCCACTACACCTCCACCTCCTCGGTGGCGGCCATGATGTCGAAGTGGATCCCCGGCAAGGGAAGCACGACCTCTAGGCCAGGTCGTCCTCCGGTCTCCATAGCAGCTCCCACTAGTAGAGAGAGAGAGGGGCAGCCAAAGGTGGGCCGCGCGCCTCCTTCCCCCCTGGTCCGAATTGGACTAGGAGAGGGGGGCCCTTTGAAGGAAATATGCCCTAGAGGCAATAATAAATTTATTATTTATTTCCTTATATCATGATAAATGTTTATTATTCATGCTAGAATTGTATAGAGACTTGCTGGTAAAGAGACTTGCCGGTAACGAGATTGAACTAGGTATGGGATACCGACGGTCTAATCTCGGGCAAGTAACATACCGATGACAAAGGGAACAACATATGTTGTTATGCGGTCTGACCGATAAAGATCTTCGTAGAATATGTAGGAGCCAATATGGGCATCCAGGTCCCGCTATTGGTTATTGACCGGAGACGTGTCTCGATCATGTCTACATTGTTCTCGAACCCGTAGGTTCCGCACGCTTAAGGTTTCGAGGACAGTTATATTATGAGTTTATGAGTTTTGATGTACCGAAGTTAGTTCGGAGTCTCGGATGTGATCAAGGACATGACGAGGAGTCTCGAAATGGTCGAGACATAAATATTGATATATTGGATGGCTATATTCGGACACTGGAAGTGTTCCGGGTGATTTCGGAGAAAACCGGAGTACCGGAGGGTTACCGGAACCCCCCCCCCCCCGGGAGAAGTAATGGGCCATATGGGCCTTAGTGGAGAGAGAGAGGGGCAGCCAAAGGTGGGCCGCGCGCCTCCTCCCCCCTGGTCCGAATTGGACTAGGAGAGGGGGGCGGTGCCCCCCTTTCCCTCTCCCTCCACACTTCCTTCCCCCTCCTAGTAGGAGTCCTACTCCTACTAGGAGGAGGACTCCTCCTTGGCGCGCCTATAGGGTCGGCCGGCCTCCTCCCCTTGCTCCTTTATATACGGGGGCAGGGGGCACCCCTAGAGACACAAGTTGATCCACGTGATCATATTCTTAGCCGTGTGCGGTGCCCCCTTCCACCATAGTCTTCGATAATATTGTAGCGGTGCTTAGGCGAAGCCCTACGACGGTAGTACATCAAGATCGTCACCACGCCGTCGTGCTGACGGAACTCTTCCCCGACACTTTGCTGGATCGGAGTCCAAGGATAGTCATCGAGCTGAACGTGTGCTAGAACTCGGAGGTGCCGTAGTTTCGGTGCTTGATCGGTCGGGCCGTGGAGACGTACGACTACATCAACCAAGTTAACGCTTCCGTTGTCGATCTACAAGGGTATGTAGATCACACTCTCCCCCTCTCGTTGCTATGCATCACTATGATCTTGCGTGTGCGTAGGAATTTTTTTGAAATTACTACGAAACCCAACACCTGCCAGACCTAGGGTGTGCAAATGCAGGCCCAGAAGGGCCAGCAGGCTCACAGGGCAGCGCACCCTAGTTAATTAGGCCCAGAAGCCTGCTATATAGAGAAGCTCGAAGGAGCAGCCGCGGCTGGGTTTATAAACCAGTGCGGCCGCCCTTTGCTCGGCGAGGTGGGACTAAACATGGTGCACCGCCGGTGGCAGCGCACAACCTTTAGTACCGGTTGGTGGCTCCAACCGGTACTAAAGGGGGGGTCTTTAGTACCGGTTCGTGGCATGAACCGGTACTAAAGGGGTCGTTTCCCGCCCCTTGGCCTGGCAAAAATTGGCCTTTAGTACCGGCACTAAAGACCCCTCCTATATATATGGAACCTACGAAAAAATCAGTTTCCTCGACCACCGGTAGTTCTTCTTGATCTAACTTCTTCGCCGCGCCCGTCGCCCCATCGCGCGCCGCCCTCGCCGCCCCCGCCGCCCGTCGTCGCCATCACCGCCGTCGCCCACGCCACCTGTCGTCGCCGTCACTGCCGTCGCCCCCGCCACCCGTCGTCGCCGTCACCGCCCGGCCCGTCGCCCCCGCCGCGCCCGTACGTCGCCGCCGCATCTCGCCCGTCGCGCCCGTCCCTATCGTCCCCCGTATGTCGCCGCCGCCGCTCGCCCGCCGCGCCAGTACGAACACCTATTTTGAATGCAAAACTTGGCAAGCACTATGCAAGGCTTATGCATTTGAGCCTGATATGGTTATCACCTTTGATATTCGTCCGGAAGATGATATTGAAGGTAATAGAGACATCTGGGTCGATGTGCAGACGCCTCCAGTTCTACCATTATGTGAGTTTCTCAACCATATTTATGTCTTCGATATGAGATTATTTGAACCAGTTGAATAATTAATAGATCTCAATTTATATTGACAGCTTACTTCCAATCAATCAAACATGTCCGGCGCTTGGTAGACAGGACCGTCCACTGTCCCGGGGCTGAACTAAACTGCGAGGAGACAAATCATTATGTTTCATGGCTTGAGGATCTTGATGCTGTCAAAAAAAATTTCTTTCCTGCACTTAGAAATGTTAATACTCAAAAAGTGCGACCAATAGTGTTCGTACTGAAATACGGTCACATATATTTAGGAAAGATGGTAAGATTTCTACTATTTCTCCTCAGTGCATCTTTTGCATACATTATTTTTTAAGCTAAACTTCATTGCTAAGTATGTTATTATACGATGTTCTTCAACAGGGACTCCTGATGAATGTTGTACCTGATTGGATCGAGACTAAAGGTACCATGAATATTGTTAGCTTACGGCCAAGATATCCTACAATGCACTTTAGTGCATTCAGGATTTCTAATAGCGAGGAATGCTTAATAGTAAAAGACTGGAGCAAAATTGTGAACAATCACAGAGAAGTACTAGGGGGCAGCAATCAGAAGCACAACCCACGATTAGGAGACAGGTTCATCTGCATGCTCCAATATGATGAATCAGCAAAGCTATAGATGTTCTATGCTATTTTACCTGAGAGATGGCAGCAGGAGTGATTAATTAGCTAGTTCATGCTCTTAGTACTTGTCCTCTCATGTCCGTATTCTTCGTCCTGAACTTAATCTCAAAGAGTGATTTGCTTTTGTGGTGTTATGAACGCTTATAATATCATTACCATGTTGAACTCGATGATATCTTTGCTACGAAAACTGTTGGTGATGATATATATGATGCAAGAGTTTTTATATTAATTAATATGATGATGATGAGTTATTATATCATTTATGAAAGAAATTGCATATTAGTTTCAACTGGATGGATTCTAGCTAAGTGATCAAGTATATGCCATATCCGTATTACCTCGATCACTTAAGTAGGTGATCAAGTATATATAATATGGATATGACATATACTTGATGACTTAGCTAGGATCCACACGCATCCAGTCAAACTAATCACCTAATGATTTAACAACTCATTATAATGTAAAACAATCACTAAATTAAATTGAAAACACAAAATTAAAGTAAAAATAAAAAATAAAACCAAAACACACCAAAACATTTAGTACCGGTTGGTGTTACCAACCGGTACTAATGTCCTACGCGCCCACGAAGCTGGCTCGTGCCACGTGGTTGCCCTTTAGCACCGGTTCGTGCTGAACCGGTACTAAAGGGGGGGCCTTTAGTGCCTACAATTTAGTGCCGGTTACCGAACCGGCACTAAATGCCCTTACGAACCGGTGCTATTGCCCGGTTCTGCACTAGTGTCCACCCCTCCTCCACCTCCTTCGGCATTCAACATCTCCTAGCCAGCGGCCCCGCTTTGCCAACGGCGGTACGTGAAGACCGAGATCTGCTAGAGGTATTGGGAGATAGGCACGCCACTATCATGGAGCTACGTGCACCTCCACAACTACTAGCACCTCTCGGCAGATCGGGTGCCTGTCCCTCTGATCCCGATGAGCGGTCGTGCTCGCCGTAAGGAGATCAACCACCGCCACGCCGGCCTGCTGCCCGACCTCATCAATGATGTCAGGCACACCATAGACTCGCCTTTCTGGGACACGTGGTTCCGAGATGAGCACGACCTGTGGCGGTAGTCGTACTTTGTCGGTTGTGCTCATAGCCCACCATGGGCGCGCTCTGCAAGCTGCGTGTGCACTCTTAGCCCGTCCGGGTCACACGGCCGTGCACTGGTGTGCCGGCTCAATCCAACGCCGCCCCCTCACCGTTCCCGCTACCACCACCTTCCATGACTGTCGAGGTGGACGAGGGAGCTCTACAGGCGCATGCTCGAGGACTCCGTCCAGGAGCACGACCGTGCCCAATGGGAGGGGCTTGACGAGATGCTGGACCTCTCTACTACAGGCGATGTTGCCACCCCCCCCCCCCGGAGCTCCAGGTGAAGGACGAGGCCACGGAGGAGGTCAAGGAAGAGCTGCCGCTGAGCCATCCTTCACGGAATTGGTGGCTAGTCCTGGACGTGGACAGACACGGTACCGTGCACGCTGATACGTCTCCGACATATCTATAATTTTTTTACCGTTCCATGCTATTATATTATCAATCTTGGATGCATTATATGGGACTAACCTATTAAGCCAGTGCCTAGTGCATGTTTTTGGCTTTTCAGAAAATCAATTTCAAACAAATTCCAAATGGAAAATAAATCTTTGGATTAATTTTTTCTAGACCAGAAGGGACCGTAGAAGCTTCAGGAGGTGAGCAAACGAGATACGAGAGAGCCACAAGCTCGAGGGACGCCCCCCTGAGCTTGTAGGCTCCACGCAGCTCCATTTGACCTAATTCCAAGCCTATAAATTCTGAAATATTCCCAAACCAAAAGAGAGCCACCCGAAACACTTTTTCCGCAGCCGTAAGCTTGTGTTCTTCTGCGATCCCATCTGGAGGCCTTTTCTGGTACTCTGTCGGAGGGGGGAACCGATCACAGAGGGCTTCTACATCATCCTTAATGCTCTTCTACATCATCCTTAATGCCTTCCGATGATGCGTGAGTAGTTCACCACAGACCTATGGGTGCATAGCTAGTAGCTCTAGATGGCTTTTTCTCTCTCTTTGATCTTCAATACCATGTTCTCTTCAGTGTTCTTGGAGTTCTATCCGATGTAATCTTCTTTTGCAGTGTGTTTGTTGGGATTCGATGAATTGTTGGTTTATATCTGAATACTCATGAGAATTAACTGAGTCTTTTTTGATATTTATTATGCATGATTTATATAGCTTTGTATTTCTCTCTGATCTATCCGCTTGTTTTGCCAACTAGATTGATTTATCTTCAGCGGGAGAGGTGCTTCGTAATGGGTTCAATCTTGCGGTGCTTTATATCCCAGTGGTAGAAGGGGACAAGACATGTATTTATATTGTTTCCATTAAGAGTAAAATTACGAGGTTTATTCATATTGATTGGGTTTACTTTCTCTACATCATGTCATCTTGCTTAAGGTGTTACTCTATTTTTATTAACTTAATACCCTGGATGCATGCAGGATAGCGGTCAATGGGTGGAGTAATAGTAGTAGATGCAGGCAGCAGTCGGTCTACTTGTCTCAGACGTGATGCCTATATACGTGATCATCGCCTTGAATATCGTCATAACTATGCACTTTTCTATCAAATTGCCCAACAGTAATTTGTTTATCCACCGTATGCGATGTGTTCGAGAGAGAAGCATCTAGTGAAAACTATGGCCCCCGGGTCTACATTAATCACATACAAAAATCCAAAATTCCATTGCTGCAATTTTATTTCTTTTATTTTGTTTTGCAATTTATCTATCTACCACTACAAGATTTGATCCTTAGAATTAACAAGTTCAAGGGAATTGACAACCCTCTTGCCTGCGTTGGGTACAAATATTTCCTTTTGTGTGTGCAGGTGCTATTTCATGCGGCTTTGTGTGATTCTTCTACTGGTTCGATAAACCTTGGTTCTCACCGAGGGAAATACTTATCTCTACTATACTGCATCCCCCCTCCTCTTTGGGGAAAATCCCAATGCAGCTCACAAGTAGCACATGCCAGAGCTAATGTCTGTGTTGCCTGCGTGGGTGGGCGCTGACGTGTGGCCACCGTCCTCGCCACAGGAAGAGGTGGTGCAGGCGCTTCTGATTAGGCAGCCACCGCAAGGGCTGCCAACCCACCTTTGGCGGCCACCGCGGTAACCATGGTTGATGATGAAAAGACAGCGACGGCATCAAAGTTATATTTTTTATGTTTATTAATTTTAATTTAGATTAAAATGTGCGGCCAGGACTTGTTTAAATTGTTTTAAGTTTATTGTAATGTTTAATTAAGTTTATTATATCTTTTTAAATGTGTGGCTAGGTTTTATATTTCCAAAGTCCAATACGGACAACTTGTGATGTGGCCGCCGTTTGGGTGCACCAGCAGGCGGACGCCCAAGACCGGACACAGCCGTCCATTTTCCCGACTGAAACGGACAAAATTTGGACAAAGCGAACGTATGTTTGGGGTCTGGCATTGGAGTTGGCCTAACACTATAAACCCATGAACTAGCCAGTAACTAGGAGAGTTTGTCCTTAAAATCAGACAAGGAAACATTATCACACAAAACCACTAGATTATAGAATTGCTCTTCTTTTTCTCGCACTAAAGATCTTCTCAAACTTAAGGTCACAAGTTTTTGAGACAAAGTATCATGAACAAAGCATCATGGACTGTGATGTTATGTTCTTGTGATATACTATGCAATCTAGGAAAAGTTAGAGACAAATTTTCATTCCCCAACCATCTATCTTCCCAGATGCTTGTTTTCTTCCCATTCACCACAAAGGATTTGCGACAAGACAAGAAGAGATCTTTTATTTTTAACAAACCATGCCAAAAATGAGAATCCCCCTGATTTAGCTGCACCTGTCCTAACGTACCAATGTATTTGTCCCGCAATATTTTTTGCCACAAACCTTGCTCATTAAAGAATTTCCAAGCCCACTTTGCCAACAAAGCAACATTCATTAGTTCTCAATCTAGCACCCCCAAGACACCTAGTTCTCTTGGTGGAAAACTATGCGGCAAGTCACCGGGTGATATTTCTATTTTTCTTTTCTCCACTCCACAAGAAACTAGCTCTAGGACAATCATACTTCTTTTTAACCCCTTTGGGATGATCAAAAAAGGAAAGCATGAACAATGGCACACTAGAGAGAGAACAATTAACAATGATGAACATCCACACAGGAATGGGTGACATGGGATCCCCTGCCTCAAACCCTGATGAGTTCTAAAATAAGGGGCCATCTCTCCATGTACATTAACTGCAACTTTTCCACCAGAAATGGTTTTCATCATCCAGTCATTCTATTTATCGGGGATTTTTTTTCATTTTAAAAGTTTGAAGAAGAAAAGGCCATTTAACTTTGTCAAAAGCTATTTCAAAATCATTTTTAAAAATGAATGATGAAGATTTTTATAGGCAAAGAATTAATAGTTTGATGTGAAACTAGGACTGCTTCCATAATGTATCTACCCTTTTGGAAAGGCAATCTGAGAGGCCCAAATCACACATTCAATAATATCTATCAATCTATTCACCAAATCCTAGTGAATATTTTGAAAACAACATTAAGTAATAAACAAATTGGAGCCGATATTTCTGATTTCTGTCAGCATCACTCCCTTTAGGCAATAAAGAAATCACCCCATAGTTAAGCCTATCAATATGTGAATTATTATCATAAAATTCTTCCAAAAGGGCAAACAGATCCGTTTTAAGTATCTCCAAAAATGTTGGTAGAATTCAATATTAAAACCATCAAGATCAACAACTCTATTATTCTCCATCCCCAAAATAGCTTCTTTGAGTTGATCTAGGGAGAACCTTCTAGTAAGGAATTTTTGTTCTTTCGCATTCAAAACCTCTACCCTAGTATGATGCATAGATAAGAATGGCATCTCTGGTTAACCAAAATGGTTTTTTTAAAACTAGTGATATAATCCTTAAGATTATCCTGACCTTCAATCAGCCCCTCACCATATACTAATTTTAAGATTTTGTTTTTCCTATGCCTACCATTTGCCTTAGCATGGTATTGTTTCGAGTTTGAGTCCACATCAAACATTTCATTTTAATGAGATCTCTTAAGCCATTTAATCTCTTCTTCTTTCAAAATAATTTTCAAATCCCTCTAACAGTTCTGCATACAGAGCATGTCCTCAGAATTTAAACAACTAATTTCTTCCAGTTTATCCAATTTGTCAATTTCCTCAGCAAGGGGCTTTTTATGCCTACTGTAAACTGCATCCACATTCCAATTCCAACCTTTCAAGGCTTACCTCAGAGCTCTAGCTCTCAGTTGTCATATCTTAATAAGGGAAGCACCAAGATATTGTTTACTCAATAGTTTCCTCACTAACTCATCTGGTCAGGCCGTTGAAAGCAAAAAATTCTCAACTTTCAAAATATAAGGTTTCTTAGGTAGCTCCTGAGATGATATGAAGAGAGGTGTGTGGTCTGACAGACCCCTAGTTAAAGCATTAACAGGACAAGTGGGAATTTTTCCTCCCAAGATGGAGAAACCAGAACCTTGTCCAATAAAGCATAAGTGGGGTCCTTATGATTGTTAGACCAGGTGTACTTTCTACCAGCTAGAGGTAATTCCATCATTTCCCATGAGAAATTGTTGAATTAAAAAGAATACTACATTTATTATAACGCTCGGTTTTTTTATCACTAGCTTTCCTTGTCATATTAAAATGTCCACCAATTAGCAAAGGATTCCTAGAGTTTTAAGCAAATGGACAAGCTCAGCCAAGAACTTAGATTTCCCAACATGTTGATCATCTCCATAAATAATAAGCAAGCCCCAATAGAAACCATCTACCACATTCCTAGCATTTAATTTCACCAAATTCCAGATCATCCTTAACCAAAGTGACATTATTAATGCCTACTAAACTACCTCCAGACCTACCTTTGGAAGGTAGAGAAGACCTGTCAAAAGATTCTTGACGATTTATGCTAGACAATTTCATTGGTGTAAAATTAATTTTATTGATTTTTCCCCAATGAATTTTTTTCTCAACATCCCCAAGCCCCCTACAATTCCAAGTCAGCCCTCAACAATTTGGCAGAAGAAAAGTACCTAAATCACAAGGATTTATTTTTTTTCCTTTTCTTTCTCAACACAGTCTTTACTGCTGTTTTAACCACAACAGCCTCAAAATGAGTATTGTTTGCAATAAATACACCCTTTCTATACCCAGCCATAACATAAGAAAACCTTTCCATGGGATCAGAATCATCATCCCTTTCTTTGCACATGTGTAATAGTTCCAATAGAATTGATTCTACATCCTCCGGATATAAGATCTTAGTTTCCATTGGAATAAGAGATAATTCTGTTTTGCTTGCAAAAAATATCTCCATCCTAGCTTTTTCAATAGAATTAATAAGATTCAGATTATAATCCACCATATAAAGAGAAACTTGTAAACCCACCCCTATTAAACTGCCATATCTATCAACTTTACATTATCAGGATGTAAATCAGAAACCTCAGAAAACATACCTTTCAAGTAGCCCAAGTTTTTGGCTCTAGCCAAAGACATGGACCTGTCCTGCAAAAGTATATCATCCATATTCTTGGAAGCAATCCTTCCACTGTATCTTTGGCCACCCAAATCCCCTCCTTTATTGTCAATACTAGTCATGTCATTTTGATCATCATTCAGCTTAATCCCCAATTTAGCCCCCTAATTATGAAACTGAGAACTTTCCCCACCATCCTATGGATCAACTTCGAAAATCTTTAATTTTTCATTGTTAGTATTCCTAGAAGTCCCCCTTCATTAATAGAAATAGAACCATATACATAATTCTTTCCACATTTTTTAGATGCCAAGTTCTTTGATTTATACATAAGCAGATCTGCCTCATCTTGTTCTTTTAGTGGATTAGCCCTTTGCTCACTTAGTTCTTGTACATGCACAAATGTGGCTAACTACCACCTCATCACCACTGGTTTTAGTTCTTTTTGGATCTCTGTCAGCCTCTTCCAATTTCTTATATCCGTCAAATCTTCATACCCTTAAGATAATTCATCCTCACTCTTAGACCATCCTCATCTACAACCATTTCAAGTTCAAAGATAATTTTGTAGACTAGAAGATTTGGTGTAGTAAGCATAGTCCATATAGGTATTTTCTAATGATTTACCACAACCTTTTTTGGTCTGACCAGGCCAGGTTCCTACGTAGTCACCATATCCAGTTACCCTCTCAAACCAATCAATGAACCAATCTTATAAAGCCCATGAAAATTCTTCACTCTTAGGCACTCCTTTAGCTCTTACGTAGACAATAGCCAGCTCACCCATGGCGAATGAATCATCATTCCACAGTTTAACAATTACCATAACATTCCCACCTTTCAAAGGCACCCAATCATACACAACAGCCTCACTAATCCTAGCAGCCAACAGCAAGTTGACGGAAAAAAACCACATCTAAGACATTTTTGGTCATCCAATCCCATCTCAAGGGATAGGTTTTTGCTAAGCTCCTGACAAGCATGTCAGCATTGATGTCGGAATCACACTCCTCTCTCAGATGAACCAGAGCAATTGCCACACTCTACATTCAAGAACTCAAATATTTTGCATGTTCTGCAACAACACAACTAGACCTTCCCCTCCAAAACCAACTAGCGTAGCTGCGGTTTTTTTGGTGAAGCCAGGCACAAAAATTAAAAATATGTCTCTTTGTTGCAATTCAAACACTTCACTTCTGCATCACAAGCTTTGGATGCATGGCCCTTAGCCCCATATCTGAGAAAATAATTTTATCAGCCACAAGTACCTTCTCTCCGGATGGTTGAGGAATCGTAGGGCCTCCCACCGAGGCCGCGCCAGCAGAATTTGCCTACGAAGACTGAACATCCACATCACTACTGCCACCCCTCCCTTTGTGTTATCTCCACTTGGTGCAGATTGCACTGAATAAACCACCTGCGTCTTCTATTGATATGTTGCAGCTAGAGGGGTTATTATTCTGCATAGGCGGCCTGCACGGGTATTGAGTCACTCCGGTTTCAACATCAAAACTCCAGTCACTGAAATTGACATTCCTACGCGGGTACTGGTTATTCTGGTAGTTGTTTCCTTGATAATACCTTGACGGCGACCTAAAAGAAAACAACTGATTCTGATAGAACTGCTCGTGTTGGAAATTGTTACCAAAATTAGGATTCCTTCCACCTCCACCACATCTACTTCCACCCCTATGCTCAGGACCAAAATGATCTCCCATAGCTGAACTCAAACTACCCGGATCCCTAGTATCTGCGGAGGAACAATACCAGAGGTGAGAGATGATAGAATTACTGCGAAATAGGGTTAGGGGTCAATGAAATAGCAGGCCTCCTAACTCTAGACCACCCTAAGGCCTCTTTGTCCCTTTACAAAACAAGGCCAATTCCCCGCACCCACCAAACCTGTATAGCCAAAAGTGTGAATTGAAACAAAAAATTCCTCCCTTAGAAAAAAATCATTTCCAGAATCCTTAGCTTTTCATGTCGGCGGTCCAGTGGCGAGCGGCTAGTCTAGCAACTACCGAACGTCGAACTCATCATCCCCGTTCCATGGACAACCAAAGAGGATCAGGGCCAACACCTACTTCGACTGGTTTCCCTTGAACAATTTGAAACCATGGACTAGTGTTACCAACTGAAGTACAACAGGGAAACGGAACAGGGGCAGATCTACGACTTGGAACGGAGCTCACATACCTAAAATCCGATGTCACCAACCTCTAAGGAATTTGAGCCCATTTGCGTTTCAGATTTCTTGCAACAACATCCAATCTCAATATTTTCTTCTTCAACTTGTTCTTCCCATCTTGCTTCTTAGCACGATTCAACGCATCCCCAAAGGTGACCAAATAAGGATTTCGATACTCCTAATCAGCCTCACTCCCAAAATCAGCCCCCTGGTCGAACACCATCAAGGGATTCATGTGCATCTCTGCCTCCATGGCCATAGAGACTTGCATTGGAGGAATCTAGCACCCTTTTTTTAGGAACATCTAATGAGACATCTGGCTTCTTCCCACGATTAAATGGCATGGCAACTCTGGCGCCAGGCAAGCTGCATAATCCCATCAATACCTTGCAGGTTCTAATGACAAAAAAGGCAGGTGATCAATTGGTTTTGGAAGAGGCAAAACACAACCCGGAGACAGACCCACGATGCATTCCCACCTCGCCTAGCGATGAGGATCCTTGAATTTGCCTCCTACTTCCCCTAGAGGATGAAACCCATCAGTGTCAAAGGAGGGGACTGCAACATCGATGCCCTCTCAGAAGTTGTGCCCTCAAAGCATATCCGCCTTCCTTCTCTCGATCCTCTTGATCTTAACAGACATGAGCATAACTCTCCCTTCTAAATCTCTAGATCGGGTCTTCCTCCTTCACATGCAGTGCCTCCTTCCACTCTCGCACGCATTGAGTCCACGAGAAGGCATCATCGTGAAGTCTTGCAGCCCTCTCCAACTGTTGCACTCTCATCGCCTTTAGTACCTCCCACGACATCAAACAAATCAGCTGCAAATGAAGGGGAGTGGCATCTGAGGCGGCTCCAACTCCTGCCGCGCAAGGAAGGGGGAGATACTGGTATTGTAGATCTACATCGGTGAGGAGCCATATGGATGGCTAAGGGAAGCGGTGGAGGTAGCGGTGGCAGGAGCAATGTTAATGCAGGGATGGGAGGTCACGAGAGAGTGTGTCATGGGAGTTGTATACCACTCGCGAGAGCGGTGGAGGGAATGTAGGATTTAGAATATAAGTCTTCTCTATGTCCTTTCAAATCAAAGTAAATTTGTTGATCAAACTATGTCTCCTTATTTTAACCTCCCCAATGATGCAACAAAAGTTGTTCTCTATGCTTCGGTTGGCAATAATAAAGACCAACTAATAAAGTCAAGGATGCGATTTTTAATGATACTTTATCTACGCCCATGTGCTTCAATCATGCCAAGGAATGCATGGTGCTAGAAACCTAGTTCTTCCAAGGAATGCATGGTAAAGAAAGGACACCAAAAATGAATATATGGGTTCTTAGGCAAAGTAACAAGTAGCAGGAAGTGCAGGGAAGCATGTAAGCAACATAACTGTTATTTAGAGAAATACTCCCTCCGTTTGGAAATACTTGTCTTAGAAATGGATAAAATGGATGTATCTATAACTAAAATAATTCTAGATACAACCATTTCTAGGACAAGTATTTGTGAACGGATGGAGTAGTTTATAACATTAGATGAATAGTATGTCGTACATTGTGAGATATACTTTGCATGCTAAACTGACAATTCAAGGCATAGTCTATTGTTCAGTTGTGAAGAAGTTTAATCCGGTCGCTCTAGGTGAAAGTTCAACTTAACAGTGTTCACTAAAAAATGGTATATCAAAACATCATTTGGAACAGTTGACAAATATATGTGCCTTGAGATCTGGTGTGGGATTGTTGGATTATAGATGGGCTTTGGCCCATATAAGACAATAATCCCTGGTTAATCTCTAAGGCCCATTTAGGCGCATGGCAAGTGGTGGGAAGTTTAGTATCATACTGCTACAGAAGTAAGAGTGAGACCCTTTATAAGGGTTGCTCTACCATATGCCATTGGAACTTTGGGAAGAGGAACGTTGTACACGCGCACTCCTCCTCCGCCACCCGCCACGCCTCGCCTCGTCACGACACGCGCGTGCCACGGGTTGCGAGAATGAACCGAGCCGAGCCTTATTTTTGCCGGTCAAGAATGGTTAATTCATTGTGGATTAATTAACGAATCGCTAACGGAAGTACCACTGCTCGAGACATTGTACCATGGACTGTTTGCGGACTTGATCATGGGCCTAAGCCTAGGCCCATTTACCCAACGGCCTATATAAGGAGGCGTTGGCCTGTGGAGTGAACTCTAACTCAATCACTCCCTCCCGCATAACCATAGCCGTCATCTACTGTTCCTCTCTCTGTGCTGCTTCCGGCGATCCCATCCCGGCAACCGGTGCACGGTTCGTTAGGCGAGTAGGTGCCTCCGGAACCTTGTCATTCGAGATCCTGCTCGGGAGAACGGCAATAAGGTTTTTGAGGAACGTCTCGACGCAGCAGCTCTCGATCCGTCCTTGTCTCCGTCCTCCTCTGCTTCCACTACTTCCCCTGCATTGACACCATGGTCGAAGACGCCGCTGCCAATAAAAAGGCCGTGGACGATTCCGAGGCTGCTGTTGCCGCCGCCGCATTGGCCTGTATCGGAGAGTACGACATGTTCATCCCTTGTTTACTTCTTCATGTGCTAGTCGTAAAACTTGTGTTCATAGATGTTTCGTTTTTATGTACTCTATGTGCTCACATTTTTAGGTATCAGTACGAATTGCATATCGTAATTTCCATGCTTACTATTTACTCATGGATTAGTCTAATCAAAAAGTGTTGATATTTCCAACAGGATCGCCTACGAACGGTACTGGTGGCTGGCACGATCAAATGTGCCCTGGACGCCAATTTTGTCCCCTGGTTCGAGCAGGCTATAGTTGGGGTGTTTGACAGGTTCGCCATTGTCACAAATCTGGCGGAGGACCTCGCTGCACGGCTGCAACCCACGTGCACAGCTTTGGCGTTACCGACCTCCCTCGAAGGCCTTGGCAGCGACGACCTCTTCGATGCGCTAGTGGCCCTGCGGCTATCACTGGATGTGGCAGAGAACACCCACCCCGAGGTCGCGCTCGCTGCACAGCGCCTCGTCCAGCAGGATCGACCAAGTCACCCACGTCTATGAACAAATCGTCTATGAGGACAACCATGCGGCAAGAAACGACGCCAAGATGATGGCATTCGTCAGCCGCAGACAGCATTGTTCAAAATCACATCCACCTAGCCGCGACCAGCACCGGGAAGTAAGTCGAAAAGAAGGACGTCAATGGATACACCTTCATCGCTGGCAGTTCGCTTACCTGCGCAAGAGAGCTGGCATCGGCATCCCTGCCATTTTGGGTGTCCAGCGGGGGCAATGCCGGCCATTTCTCCATTCAAGGGTAGCTTCGTGCATGGTTGCGTCCCTTGTTGCTACTGATCTTGTAAAGAAAGAAAATCTATGACAATCCATTCTTTGGGTGAACCCAACAGAGCTCTTGATGATTTTCAAACTATAACCAATTTTTTGGGCGAAAGGGTCTTTAACAAAAGGGAAAAAAGTATTTGCTGCAAAATTTTGCAACGTGAAAGAGCTGACGCCACCCAAACTTTCAGCCATTCGCAAAAAAGAAGCAACCAACATGAAGAACGTATGAAGAGACTGAGAAGCACGAAGTCACCACACACTAGTCGACAGAAACATTGTCTCCTACTACAAGAACATTGCCTAAATGGATGGAATAAATCACAGAAAATCCAAGATGTTCTTTTGCAGTGAATGCTGTTGGTGCCGCCAGCCAACAGGACGTATACCAAGTGTTGGGAGCTGCCTGTGGCAGTACTTTTCAAGCACGGTACAAAGATTTAGTTTTCATTCTTCTTAAGAGGGCGAGATGTAGTAAGGGTGATGCAAACATTGTGAATTCAGTGCCTTACGTCCACGTAGGTGAAGCGCAACAAAACCACTTGGTTCGTTGACTATTTTTACAAGTACTAGCAGAAGCTCTGGCGCCACAGTTCAGAAAAGGTACTACGTATAAGCTAGCTCCATTGACAGTTTAATTGTACATTCAGGAGCTAGCAGTCACGCATCAATTGGGAGATCGGGTATATAAGCAGGTAACCTGTATGTATTGTAGTACATTCAGGCACGCACTGCTGAACTGAATTAGGGGCATCCACTCGACGCAGCAACCAATTGAATCACCAGCAAAAAAACAGTGGCTGCATCTCATCCCATGAAGAATATTAAACGACACCTTTTAAGAAATTAATTCAGTTCGATCTAAGGGCCAGCACGCCCAGTTAAAACAGTACAATCCACACACACAAAAGATGCTACAAACAGTTTGTGTACCTTGCAACTCAGCACCAAAACTGGAGCAGACTAAGCTGAGCTAACTACTAAACCAATGAGAGTCAGGCACTACGACATCATCAGTGATTTGAGCGACCGGGCTTTCACAGGCTTCCTCCACCTCTTCTTGAGAGCGCTCTTCCTCTTGGTGATGTCGTGAGGTTGTTCGTCATTGCAGCCAAGCGCTTCGTCATCGCTGCTCTCCTCATCCCAGCCAGCGATCCCAGCGGTGCCGTCTTTGCGCGCAGACTTGTCGACCACACGTACTGATGCCGGTGTTTCTTGATGGTCTGAGTCATCAGCTTGTGCCTGACCTGCACTGAAATTTAGTTGCATTTCGGGCTGTGGCTCCTCTTTGGGTGGTTCAGCAGCCAGTGGAGGTTCCGGCACGTCATCATCACTGCTCGCCTTGTCACAGGCCGACATCCCAGCGGTGCCAGGCTCGTCGACAATGTCTGCTGATGGCGGTAGCACCACTTGATGGTCTGATTCATTCGCTGCCTGTACCTGACCTGCACTAAAATCAAGTTGCATTTCGTCTGGTGCCTCCTCTTTCAGTGGTTCAGCACGCAGTGGAGGTTCCGGCACGCTGTCGCTGCTTGACGTCCGGCGCCTCTTGGTGCCGGGGCCGAACCCCGCATAGTAGTAGAACCCCTCGCCTAGGTCGATGTCTGTCCTCTTCCTACGTGGTTTGCCGCCGACGGGGAGCTTCTGATCTGAGTGGTACGAGCAGTAGGAGTTGGGCTCACTCACAGGCCGCCGGCAGCACCACCTCTTGCCGTCATTCTTTCTGCACGTCCACGCTCCTTTCTTCACTTTGAGCCCCTTATTTGTCTTGTGCTTGCTCTGATTCTTCATGCTCTCCATCTTTTCCGCAGCTTTGTGCAGTTTCAAGATGACCCCGTCAACCATATCTACGGCCAAGTCTTCCTCCTCCTTGATGGAGCCAGTAGGCATGGTAATGCTTGATGGGAAGAGCCAGCTACCTCGCCAGGAAACACTCATGAAGCAAGTCTCCACGAAGAGCTTCTCCACCTGAATGAGATGGTAATTCGGGAAATACACGTCAACCAACGAAAAGAGAGCTAGCGGCTACTGCTATTGCTGAACTGAAATGGGGGGCGGACGGCCGGACGGGTAGGTAGGGCTCGCGACCGACGGAGGACCTTGCAGCCCGATTAGCCGCCGCGCTGCCGCGAGCCGGTCAGAGACTACCGCAAGGGAGCTAACTGACGCGCCCTAGGCGGCTAGACCTCGACGCGGCTCCACGCGCGCGCGGGGCGCGGAACCCTAGAAACATGCCCCAGACCGAAAGGGAACCTCCGCGGAGGAGAGCGAGGGGGGCATGCTAGCTGCTACACAGCGGCGCGGGAATGCGCAATACGCGGCCAGGCAGGAGAGGACGGAGCAAGGGGCGAGGGGTGGGGGTGGGGTGGTGACGAAATTACCTGGGGATCCGAGAGGTCGAGATGGGCCATGAGGTCCCATGGCGACCGGCTGAGCTCGCAGCAGGGCTCCCCGCAGGAGGAGGTCTTGGGCCCCACGGACCCGGCGCCGGATTCGTGGGCTGGGGCTGGCGGCGGGGGCGGGAGCGGCTCCAATCGGGGGAGCTCGAATCGGGGCGGCTCCGGCTTCGGGCAGGAGGAGGCAGCAGCGGCGGCGGTAGAGCCCAGCAGGCGGGAGGCGGACCTGCGGATCCGCATGGCGGCCGGGGAGGGGCGGAGAGCGAGCGGAGGTCGGGATCTGGAGAGATAGCTAGCGAGGTAGGGTTTGAGATTTGTGAGGCAGTAAAGAGGAAGGTGGATGTCGAAACGAGACGAGGCCCGAGGACGGAGAGACGACTAGTGTGAGCTCGTGCTGGGGCCCACTCGTCAGTGAAGCCGCCGAGTGAGTGATGGACACACGTTTACGCCATGAACTTTGTGCTCACGGCAAGCTTAGTGTGTCGTGGTTGTACTTCGAACCATAGTTTTAAAAAGAGAAAATCTCACCCACCGTCACTAAACTTGCGCCGCAGCTCACTGTAGTATCTGTATTTCGAAATACCTCAAATATTGTCCCTAAACTTGTCCAAGGGACTAACCTACGGCCCCAAATACGATTTTATGTACTGATTTGGCACCGGTCCACTTGATCCACCTCGCGTTGACGGCACACATCGTCGGAACAATACTACTGTATTACTTAGTCATTCGAGGTTTTCTTTTGCAAAATCGACAACACTAAAACCCTAGCGACCAGACCACACCCCTTTTCTCCATCACTCTCTTCCTGAGGGAGTCCTGCATTAGGGGGTCTCCGGACAGTCGGACTATCTCCATTGGCCGGACTGTTAGACTGTGAAGATACAAGATTGAAGACTTCGTCTCGTGTCCGGTGGGACTCTACTTGGCGTGGAAGGCAAGCTAGGCAATACGTATATAGATATCTCCTCCTATGTAACCGACCTTGTGTAACCCTAACCCTCTCCGATGTCTATATAAACCGAAGGGTTTTAGTCTGTAGGACAGCAATCACAACATACAACCTGACTGTCATGATATAGCGTGAGACTGGTCAACCACTCGGTGACCTATCGGAATGTTAGAATTCCTTCGCCTTAACGAAGGGCCGTTTTCCGGCCAGGCATGTACGCACCCCGCGATCGGGAGAGTGCGGAGCCACCAGGGGCTATCTAGTAGCCCCACTGTCAAACTCCTATGGCTAAGTGACACTAGTGCAGAACCGGGCAATAGCACCGGTTCGTAAGGCCCTTTAGTGTCGGTTCAGGAACCGGCACTAAAGTTTCGGCACTAAAGGCTCCCCCCCTTTAGTACCGGTTCAGCACGAACCGGTGCTAAAGGGGAACCACGTGGCACGAGCCAGCTCCGGGGGCCGGGAGCCCTTTAGTACCGGTTGGTAACACCAACCGGTACTAAAATGGTTGTGGGTTTTTGTTTTATTTTGTATTTTTCAATTAAATTTGTGTTATCAATTTAATTTAGTATTGTTTTACGTTATAATGAGTTGTAGTCGTCATCATCATCATCATCATTGCATATTAATAAATAAATAAACTCTAGCTAGCTAAAGTAGTCGTCTAATTACCACTATTTAATCATCATAGTCATTACCGCTAGCTATCTAATCATCATCAACGCTGGCTAGCTTAAAGAGGAAACATTCACTTTGTAACAGAAGCAAAGATATCATCAAGTTCAACATAATCATCACCAACATCGAAGTTCAGGACACGGACATGAGACAAGTACTAATTAAGAGCATGAACTAGTAGCTACTGATCCTGCTGCTCCCTCTCAGGTAGAATAGCATAGAACATGTATAGCTCTCCTGATTCATCATACTGGAGCATGCAGATGAATCTCTAATCTTGGGTTGCGCTTCTCCTTACTGCCCCCTAGTACTTCTCTGTGATCGTTAACAATTTTGCTCCAATCTTTCACTATTAAGCATTCTTCGCTTTCAGAAATCCTGAATGCACTCATGTGCAATGTAGGAAATCTTAGTCGTAAGCTAACCATTGACATGCGACCTTTTGTCTCGATCCACTTAGGCACAACTGTCATCGGAAGTCCTTTTTGAACAACATCGTATAGTAATTAATATACTAAGCAATGAAAGTTTAGCTTCAAAAATAATGGATGCAAAAGATGCACCAATTAAGGACAAATATTTAAAATCTTACCATCTTTTGATTATAGATGTGACCGTAGTTCAATACAATCACCATTGGTCGCACGTTTTGAGTACTAACATTTCTAAGTTGAGGAAAAAAATTTGTCTTGACAGTATTAAGATCCTCAAGCCATGAAACATAATGACTTATCTCCTCGCAGTTTAGTTGAGCCCCGGGGCAGTAGTAGGTCCTGTCTACCAAGCGCCGGACATGTTTGCTTGAATCAAAATAAGCTGACAATACAAATTAGTTGTCAACTATTTTTGAATAAACTGTATGAAAGACATAAACATATGCATGCATTTGGTTGAGAAAAACTCACCAAATGGTAGAACTGGAGGCGTTTGCACATCGACCCAGATGTCTATATTACCTTCAATGTCATCTTCCGGACGAATATCAAAGGTGATAACCATATCAGGCTCAAATGCATAAGCCTTGCATAGTGCTTGCCAAGTTTTGCATTCAAAATAGGTGTATGTGTCTCCATTATATAATTTGACGTTGAAAGTATACGCATGCTCTGTCTTCAAGTAAACTCTCTTTACCTCCATATCATCTATAGCACTAAAACCTATCTTATCCAAGACAAAAATTCTTGCATGGCAGGGGATGCGCTAGTAGAATAGTGAAAATTTAAAATTATAAGTTGAAGCAAATGAAGCATAAGCTTTGCATTCAAATAATAATTGACAAAGTGACTTACTGTATCAACTTCGAATGTCTCATCCAGCTTGATGCTGAAGCGCCTACCATCAACAAGGAAATTTTGGTCGCACAGGCCGCGCTGGTCTTCACAGTGTTCGCACATAATAAAAATCTTTTTCGTCGTCAGATGACATTTCCTATGTTCATATAGGTGAAACATTAAACACCTATATCTAGCCAAATATATATTCATCTAACATTTGACATTAATATATCTAACTATATATTCAATTGACATTACTATATATTTAACTTTTCTATCTAATTCATCTAACATTCGACATTAATCTAACATTTATATAAACTCAAAATATATAAGAAGTAAATAAACAGAAAAACTCATTAACAAATAATATTTTAATTAGATCATCAAATCTCATATACCTAAATTTTCTTACTAAAAATAAACTAGTTATATTAATTACTCAACTAGTTCTAATCTCATATACCTAAATTTTCTTACTAAAAATAAACTAGTTATATTAATTATTCAACTAGTTCTAATCTCATATACCTAAATTTTCTTACTAAAAATAAACTAGTTATATTAATTATTCAACTAGTCTAATCTCTAGTTCGACAATTTTTCTATCTAGCTAGCTAATTCATCTAACATTCGACATTAATCTAACATTCGATCATCTAATTAACTTTTATAAAAAACAGAAAATAAGTAAAAAAAATGTGTGTGTGTATGCATGTGTGTGTATATATACGTATATGTGTGTACGTATGTGTGTATGTGTGTGTGTATGCGTGTGTGTGTGGTATATGTGTATGTGTGTGCGGCCCCGTACGCCGCCGCCCCGTACGTACGAGCGGGGGCGCCGGTGTGTGTGTGTATGTGTGTGTATGTATGTGTGTGTGTATGTGTGTGCGGGAGCGAGAGAGAGACGTACGGCCGCGGCGATGACGACGGACGGCGGCGGCGTTCGGGGCAGCAGCGCGAGACGACGACGACGACGGGCGGCGGCGGGGACAGCGACGATGACGAGGACGACGGTACGGGCGACGGGCGGCGACGATGGGATCGAGCGGCGCGCGCGGCGGAGGTTGGAGACGAAGTGGGGAGATGAAACTGAAATTTTCGTAAGTGCTATATATATAGGATGGCCCTTTAGTACCGGTTCGTGGCTCCAACCGGTACTAAAGGCCTATTTTCGCCAGGCCAAGCGGCGGGAAACGAAGGCCTTTAGTACCGGTTGGAGCCACCAACCGGTACTAAAGGCCTTGCGCTGCCACCCCAAAGTTTAGTCCCACCTCACCCGGCGCAGGGCAGCCGCACTGGTTTATAAATCCAGCCGCGGCTACCTCTTCGAACTCCTCTATATAGCAGGCTTCTCGGCCTAATTAATTAGGGCACGCTGCCCTGTGAGCCTGCTGGCCCGCCTGGGCCTGCATTTGCACACCCTAGGTCTGGCAGGCCCACTGGGCAGCGTGCCAACAAATTTTTTATATAGTTTTTTCTTTTCTGGATTACTTATTTTCTTCTATTTATTTTTGAGTAGTTTTTTATATAGTTTTTTCTTTTCTGCATTATTTATTTTCTTCTATTTATTTTCTTCTGGAAATTGAATGCTGCATACTGAACAATTAGGTAAATGACCGAAAACAACAAATGATGTCAGAACATGTTGGAAATTGATGACGTCGCATTAAATGCTGTATACTGAACACAAAAGAAATCCGGAGTTTAAATAAGTTATTAAAAATAAAAAAGAGGTGCAATGCTGGTTAATTTGCTTCAAGCCTTTTGGAATAGTGTAGACTGCACTGCACATAGCTCAGTGCAATCTATGCTATTCCGCAAGGCTTGAAGCTAATCAACATGGATCACAAGATAGTTTGGTTAAATTGCATTACTTGTAAGTCCAGTTAACATGGATGCTTATGATGCAAGAGCAATAGCAAAAGTGAAAATTTGGCACAAATAGGTAGTTGTGTAACTAAAATAGGTAGGAGGAGAGATCGATAGCTCTTATGTCACAAAAAAGAAGTTGTATCAAACCTTTTATGTCGGATCTAGAACAACCAATCGGTATCGCCATCATACAGCCCAACCGTTGCTCGTGATGCATATATATGCATATCAAATGCACGGTTGGACGTATGATGGCGAATCCGAATGATTTGTATTCAGTCGATGAACTGGTAGATGTATGTAGTCGATGAACTGAAAGACTTATGCAGGGAAGGCGAGAGGTGGGCTATATATAGGGTCGTCTGGCTCACAAAGTGATTGTGGTAGTTTCGATCCAACGACTCACATGAGCTAGGAAGAAACACACCCTTGATCCAACGACTCGCAAGAGCTAGAAAGAAACACACGATCCGTGTGATTCTTCCAGATTGGTGGGATGCACATTAGTACCCACTCCGTACTCCGAAACCCTGATACTCGGAAAGAGTTTGTCCAGTTTGTACACGAAGTGCGTCCAGTTTTGCCGTGACCCTCTCTACTCTTTCGCGCATGCTATGCGGGTGATATGATGATACCATGCCAAGTTTCAACATTTTCAGGATTCATTTTGTAGTGATTTTCAATTTCACGGTCATTTAGCTCTCTAAACAATTAGGTAAATGACCGAAAAACAACAAATGATGTCAGAACATGTTGGAAATTGATGACGTCGCTTTAAATGCTGCATACTGAACACAAAAGAAGTCCGGAGTTTAAATAAGTTATTAAAAATAAAAAAGAGGTGCAATGCTGGTTAATTTGCTTCAAGCCTTTCGGAATAGTGTAGACTGCACTGCACATAGCTCAGTGCAATCTATGCTATTCCGCAAGGCTTGAAGCTAATCAACATGTAGATGAGCATTGCAACTCTTCGTCATTGTCTGTGCACTCACGGCTTATAAACCGCTCATACTGCCTCTCTCTTAGCGATGTGGGACTAAAAACAGCTTGCCATAACCTCATTAGTACCGGTTCGTGGTACGAACCGGCACTAAATGGTGATGGTGGGGCCATAGCCTGACCGCAGGCTGACACAGCCTCTTTAGTACCGGTTCGTGGCATGAACCGGTACTAAAGGTTCGCCACGAACCGGTACTATTGATCGCCGCCACGAACCGGCACTAATGTACACATTAGTGCCGGCTCTAATTCAAACCGGCACTAATGTGCTTCACGTTTGACCCTTTTTCTACTAGTGTGAAAGGGTTAAAGCATTATAGTCCGGTTGCCTCGCTCGCTACGCTATCACCTCCTTAATAGGACCAAGACGTTGGGTTAAGTGTGAACACGCGTTTTTTGCAAGCACCTCCGCATTATATGCGTGGGGGTTGAAGCCGACGGCTGCAATCTTTCAGGTTATACACATGTATACATAAACGGCCGCACAGGAGGCATCATACTACTTTCAGGCAAAAGTATAAACATAACCTTATAACAACTTCATAAAAAGCATTGTGCTTATAATGAGAATACATATCACTCAAACATAATATTTTTTGAGCACTGGGCCTCTATCAAACAAGCACCCTCGAGAACCTCCTCGAAATAGTGCTCGGCAGCCACCCGGCCTATGGCTGAACCCTGCGCCGCAACAGTAGTAGCTCCGCCCAGTATGCTTTAACACGGGCAAGGGCCATCCACGAGCCTTGTATGCATGCCGACCTCTTCATCGCATTAATGCGTGGCACCGCATCAAGGAACTGCTGCACTAAGCTGAAATAGCTGTTCGGCTTTGGCCTTTCCGGCCATAGCTGACCCACACCAGACCTCATGGCGAGTCCGGACAACCTATTCAGTTCGGCCCGTTCGGCTAGCTGGTCAGTCAATGAAAGAGGACGCTCTGGAACGTGGAATTGTGTTCAGAACAGCTTGTCCACTTCACGATCTGTCTAACCTTAGAAGTACTTGGCCGCATCGGCAGCGCTCGCCGCCAAATCCATATACGCATCTGCAGAACTCCACAGCCGATCCAGAGGAGCATATCGTGGATCTCCGAACTTCCTCCGTAACATGAAGGGTTTCCCAGCCGCAATATCCTCGGCTTCCCGCAGCTCCTCCTTCTTCACTCTCATAGCAGAACGGGTGTCTTTGTCCGCCGCCGCGGCCTTCTCAAGGTCCGTTGCCGTCGCTCGGTTTTCTTTTTCAAGGACCCGGCAATGGTCGACAGTGTCTTTTAATTCTATGGCCATCTTGGCCATCTTCTCTTGGCTCTCGCAATGTGCGGCCTTCTTGGCTTTCAACTCTTCGGCCGCCTTCAAAGCAGCCGCATTACTAATCCTCGCTTGTTCCTTGGCTCGGGCAAGTTCCGCCCGCAAGGCTTCCACGGTGGCAGCTCCATCTGCAGCCACAACATATTAAAGATACTGGCATTATGCTGCTCTTACTATGTGGCGTTCACCGGATAATAACACTTACCATGTGCCTCGTCAAGCCTCTTGTTAACAAGCTCGATGTCGGCATCTGCCGCATCTAGTTGCCGTTTTAATTTGGCAAACTCACTAGTCCGGCCAGCCACCAGAGCTTCCACCACCTGCACATAGGGGCAGTCTGGTTATTGCCTGGGAATATGATCCTCTGTTCGCCGCCGTTCTCGACGACAACCAGAGTCTCAGGGGCTACTATCTACACAGGGCACACCTAACATGTGCAGTACTATCACATATTATCTCACATACCTCAAAGCCTGTCAGTAGATGTTGGGGAACGTAGTAATTTCAAAAAATTTCCTACGCACACGCAAGATCATGGTGATGCATAGCAACGAGAGGGGAGAGTATGATCTACGTACCCTTGTAGATAGCAACGGAAGCGTTGACGCAACGTAGAGGAAGTAGTCGTACGTCTTCCCGATCCGACCGATCCAAGTACCGTTACTCCGGCACCTCCGAGTTCTTAGCACACGTACAGCTCGATGACGCTCCCCGGGCTCCGATCCAGAAAAGCTTTGGGGATGAGTTCCGTCAGCACGACGGCGTGGTGACGGTGATGATGTTCTACCGACGCAGGGCTTCGCCTAAGCACTGCAACGATATGACCGAGGTGGAATATGGTGGAAGGGGGCACCGCACACGGCTAAGGAACGATCACGAGGATCAACTTGTGTGTTCTAGGGTGCCCCCTTGCCTCCGTATATAAAGGATCCAAGGGGGGGGGGTGCGGCCGGCCCTAGAGGAGGCGCGCAGGAGGAGTCCTACTCCTACCGGGAGTAGGACTCCCCTCCCTCTTCCTTGTCCAAGTAGGAGAGGTGGAAGGAGAGAATGAAAGGGGGGGGGGGCGCCGCCCCTCCCTCCTTGTCCAATTCGGACTAGGGGGAGAGGGGGCGCGTGGCCTGCCCTGGCAGCCCCTTCCTCTTCTCCACTTTAGGCCCATAAGGCCCATTAACCCCCCGGGGGGTTCCGGTAACCCCCCGGTGCTCCGGTTTTATCCGAAACTTCCCCGGAACGCTTCCGGTGTCCGAATATAGTCATCCAATATATCAATATTTATGTCTCGACCATTTCGAGACTCCTCGTCATGTCCGTGATCACATCCGGGACTCCGAACTAACTTCGGTACATCAAAATGCATAAACTCATAATAACTGTCATCGTAACGTTAAGCGTGCGGACCCTACGGTTCGAGAACAATGTAGACATGACTGAGAAAAATCTCCGGTCAATAACCAATAGCGGGACCTGGATGCCCATATTGGCTCCTACATATTCTACGAAGATCTTTATCGGTCAGACCGCATAACAACATACGTTGTTCCCTTTGTCACCGGTATGTTACTTGCCCGAGATTCAATCGTCGGTATCCAATACCTACTTCAATCTCGTTACCGGCAAGTCTCTTTACTCGTTCCGTAATACATCATCTCGCAACTAACACATTAGTTGCAATGCTTGCAAGGCTTATGTGATGAGCATTACCGAGAGGGCCCAGAGATACCTCTCCGACAATCGGAGTGACAAATCCTAATCTCGAAATACGCCAACCCAACATGTACCTTTGGAGACACCTGTAGAGCTCCTTTATAATCACCCATTTACGTTGTGACGTTTGGTAGCACACGAAGTGTTCCTCTGGCAAACGGGAGTTGCATAATCTCATAGTCATAGGAACATGTATAAGTCATGAAGAAGCAATAGCAACATACTAAACGATCGGGTGCTAAGCTAATGAAATGGGTCATGTCAATCAGATCATACACCTAATGATGTGATCTCGTTAATCAAATAACAACTCTTTGTTTATGGTTAGGAAACATAACCATCTTTGATTAACGAGCTAGTCAAGTAGAGGCATACTAGTGACACTCTGTTTGTCTATGTATTCACACATGTATTATGTTTCCGGTTAATACAATTCTAGCATGAATAATAAACATTTATCATGATATAAGGAAATAAATAATAACTTTGTTATTGCCTCTAGGGCATATTTCCTTCAGTCTCCCACTTGCACTAGAGTCAATAATCTAGATTACACAGTAATGATTCTAACACCCATGGAGCCTTGGTGCTGATCATGTTTTGCTCGTGGAAGAGGCTTAGTCAATGGGTCTGCTACATTCAGATCCGTATGTATCTTGCAAATCTCTATGTCTCCCAGCTGGACTAGATCCCGGATGGAATTGAAGCATCTCTTGATGTGCTTGGTTCTCTTGTGAAATCTGGATTCCTTTGCCAAGGCAATTGCACCAGTATTGTCACAAAAGATTTTCATTGGACCCGATGCACTAGGTATGACACCTAGATCGGATATGAACTCCTTCATCCAGACTCCTTCATTTGCTGCTTCCGAAGCAGCTATGTACTCCGCTTCACATGTAGATCCCGCTACGACGCTTTGTTTAGAACTGCACCAACTGACATCTCCACCGTTTAATGTAAACACGTATCCGGTTTGCGATTTAGAATCGTCCGGATCAGTGTTAAAGCTTGCATCAACGTAACCGTTTACAATGAGCTCTTTGTCACCTCCATATACGAGAAACATATCCTTAGTCCTTTTCAGGTACTTCAGGATGTTCTTGACCGCTGTCCAGTGATCCACTCCTGGATTACTTTGGTACCTCCCTGCCAAACTTATAGCAAGGCACACATCAGGTCTGGTACACAGCATTGCATACATGATAGAGCCTATGGCTGAAGCATAGGGAACATCTTTCATTTTCTCTCTATCTTCTGCAGTGGTCGGGCATTGAGTCTGACTCAACTTCACACCTTGTAACACAGGCAAGAACCCTTTCTTTGCTTGATCCATTTTGAACTTCTTCAAAATTTTGTCAAGGTATGTGCTTTGTGAAAGTCCAATTAAGCGTCTTGATCTATCTCTATAGATCTTTATGCCTAATATGTAAGAAGCTTCACCGAGGTCTTTCATTGAAAAACTCTTATTCAAGTATCCCTTTATGCTATCCAGAAATTCTATATCATTTCCAATCAGTAATATGTCATCCACATATAATATCAGAAATGCTATAGAGCTCCCACTCACTTTCTTGTAAATACAGGCTTCTCCGAAAGTCTGTATAAAACCAAATGCTTTGATCACACTATCAAAGCGTTTATTCCAACTCCGAGATGCTTGCACCAGTCCATAAATGGATCGCTGGAGCTTGCACACTTTGTTAGCTCCCTTTGGATCGACAAAACCTTCCGGTTGCATCATATACAACTCTTCTTCCAGAAATCCATTCAGGAATGCAGTTTTGACATCCATCTGCCAAATTTCATAATCATAAAACGCGGCAATTGCTAACATGATTCGGACAGACTTAAGCATCGCTACGTGTGAGAAGGTCTCATCGTAATCAACCCCTTGAACTTGCCGAAAACCTTTCACGACAAGTCGAGCTTTGTAGACAGTAATATTACCGTCAGCGTCTGTCTTCTTCTTGAAGATCCATTTATTCTCAATTGCTTGCCGATCATCGGGCAAGTCAACCAAAGTCCATACTTTGTTCTCATACATGGATCCCATCTCAGATTTCATGGCTTCAAGCCATTTTGCGGAATCTGGGCTCACCATCGCTTCTTCATAGTTCGTAGGTTCATCATGATCTAGTAGCATGACTTCCAGAACAGGATTACCATACCACTCTGGCGCGGATCTCACTCTGGTTGATCTACGAGGTTCAGTAGTATCTTGATCTGAAGTTTCAGGATCATCATCATTAGCTTCCTCACTAACTAGTGTAGGTGTCACTGAAACAGTTTTCTGTGATGCACTACTTTCCAATAAGGGAGCAGGTACAGTTACCTCGTCAAGTTCTACTTTCCTCCCACTCACTTCTTTCGAGAGAAATTCCTTCTCCAGAAAGTTTCCGAATTTAGCAACAAAAATCTTGCCTTCGGATCTGTGATAGAAGGTGTATCCAATAGTTTCCTTTGGATATCCTATGAAGACACATTTCTCCGATTTGGGTTCGAGCTTATCAGGTTGAAGCTTTTTCACATAAGCATTGCAGCCCCAAACTTTCAGAAACGACAACTTTAGTTTCTTGCCAAACCACAGTTCATAAGGTGTCGTCTCAACGGATTTTGATGGTGCCCTATTTAACGTGAATGCGGCCGTCTCTAGAGCGTATCCCCAAAACGATAGCGGTAAATCAGTAAGAGACATCATAGATCGCACCATATCTAGTAAAGTACGATTACGACGTTCGGACACACCATTACGCTGTGGTGTTCCGGGTGGCGTGAGTTGCGAAACTATTCCAAAAAATTTCAAATGTACACCAAACTCGTAACTCAAATATTCTCCTCCACGATCGTAGAAACTTTATTTTCTTGTTACGATGATTTTCAACTTCACTCTGAAATTCTTTGAACTTTTCAAACGTTTCAGACTTATGTTTCATTAAGTAGATATATCCATATCTGCTTAAGTCATCTGTGAAGGTGAGAAAATAACGATACCCGCCACGAGCCTCAATATTCATCGGACCACATACATCTGTATGTATGATTTCCAACAAATCTGTTGCTCTCTCCATAGTACCGGAGAACGGTGTTTTAGTCATCTTGCCCATGAGGCACGGTTCGCAAGTACCAAGTGATTCATAATCAAGTGGTTCCAAAAGTCCATCAGTATGGAGTTTCTTCATGCGCTTTACACCGATATGACCTAAACGGCAGTGCCACAAATAAGTTGCACCATCATTATCAACTCTGCATCTTTTGGCTTCAACATTATGAATATGTGTATCACTACTATCGAGATTCAATAAGAATAGACCACTCTTGAAGGGTGCATGACCATAAAAGATATTACTCATATAAATAGAACAACCATTATTCTATGATTTAAATGAATAACCGTCTCGCATCAAACAAGATCCACATATAATGTTCATGCTTAACGCTGGCACCAAATAACAATTATTTAGGTCTAATACTAATCCCGAAGGTAGATGTAGAGGTAGCGTGCCGACTGCGATCACATCGACTTTGGAACCGTTTCCCACGCGCATCGTCACCTCATCCTTAGCCAATCTTCGCTTAATCCGTAGTCCCTGTTTCGAGTTGCAAATATTAGCAACAGAACCAGTATCAAATACCCAGGTGCTACTGCGAGCATTAGTAAGGTACACATCAATAACATGTATATCACATATACCTTTGTTCACCTTCCCATCCTTCTTATCCGCCAAATACTTGGGGCAGTTCCGCTTCCAGTGACCAGTCTGCTTGCAGTAGAAGCACTCAGTTTCAGGCTTAGGTCCAGACTTGGGTTTCTTCTCTTGAGCAGCAACTTGCTTGCTGTTGTTCTTGAAGTTCCCCTTCTTCTTCCCTTTGCCCTTTTTCTTGAAACTAGTGGTCTTGTTGACCATCAACACTTGATGCTCCTTCTTGATTTCTACCTCCGCAGCTTTCAGCATTGCGAAGAGCTCGGGAATAGTCTTATTCATCCCTTGCATATTATAGTTCATCACGAAGCTCTTGCAGCTTGGTGGCAGTGATTGGAGAATTCTGTCAATGACGCAATCATCTGGAAGATTAACTCCCAATTGAATCAAGTGATTATTATACCCAGACATTTTGAGTATATGCTCACTGACAGAACTGTTCTCCTCCATCTTGCAGCTATAGAACTTATTGGAGACTTCATATCTCTCAATCCGGGCATTTGCTTGAAATATTAACTTCAACTCCTCGACCATCTCATATGCTCCATGACGTTCAAAACGTCGTTGAAGTCCCGATTCTAAGCCGTAAAGCATGGCACACTGAACTATCGAGTAGTCATCAGTTTTGCTCTGCCAGACGTTCATAACATCTGGTGTTGCTCCAGCAGCAGGCCTGGCACCTAGCGGTTCTTCCAGGACGTAATTCTTCTGAGCAGCAATGAGGATAATCCTCAAGTTACGGACCCAGTCCGTGTAATTGCTACCATCATCTTTCAACTTTGCTTTCTCAAGGAACGCATTAAAATTCAACGGAACAACAGCACGAGCCATCTATCTACCATCAACATAAACAAGCAAGATACTATCAGGGACTAAGTTCATGATAAATTTAAGTTCAATTAATCATATTACTTAAGAACTCCCACTTAGATAGACATCCCTCTAATCCTCTAAGTGATTACGTGATCCAAATCAACTAAACCATGTCCGATCATCACGTGAGATGGATTAGTTTCATTGGTGAACATCATTATGTTGATCATATCTACTATATGATTCACGCTCAACCTTTCGGTCTCCGTGTTCCGAGGCCATATCTGTATATGCTTGGCTCGTCAAGTATAACCTAAGTATTCCGTGTGTGCAACTGTTTTGCACCCGTTGTATTTGAACGTAGAGCCTATAACACCCGATCATCACGTGGTGTCTCAGCACGAAGAACTTTCGCAACGATGCATACTCAGGGAGAACACTTCTTGATAATTTAGTGAGAGATCATCTTATAATGCTACCGTCAATCAAAGCAAGATAAGATGCATAAAAGATAAAAATCACATGCAATCAATATAAGTGATATGATATGGCCATCATCATCTTGTGCTTGTGATCTCCATCTCCGAAGCACCGTCGTGATCACCATCGTCACCGGCGCAACACCTTGATCTCCATCGTAGCATCATTGTCGTCTCGCCAATCTTATGCTTCCATGACTATCGCTACCGTTTAGTGATAAAGTAAAGCATTACAGCGCGATTGCATTGCATACAATAAAGCGACAACCATATGGCTCCTGCCAGTTGCCGATAACTCGGTTACAAAACATGATCATCTCATACAATAAAATTTAGCATCATGTCTTGACCATATCACATCACAACATGCCCTGCAAAAACAAGTTAGACGTCCTCTACTTTGTTGTTGCAAGTTTTACGTGGCTGCTACGGGCTTAAGCAAGAACCAATCTTACCTACACATCAAAAACCACAACGATAGTTTGTCAAGTTGGTGCTGTTTTAACCTTCGCAAGGACCGTGCATAGCCACACTCAGTTCAACTAAAGTTGGAGAAACTGTCACCCGCAAGCCACCTCTGTGCAAAAGCACGTCGGGAGAACCGGTCTCGCGTAAGTGTACGCATAATGTTGGTCCGGGCCGCTTCGTCCAACAATACCGCCGAACCAAAGTATGACATGCTGGTAAGCAGTATGACTTATATCGCCCACAACTCACTTGTGTTCTACTCGTGCATATAACATCAACATATAAAACCTAGGCTCGGATGCCACTGTTGGGGAACGTAGTAATTTCAAAAAAATTCCTACGCACACGCAAGATCATGGTGATGCATAGCAACGAGAGGGGAGAGTATGATCTACGTACCCTTGTAGATCGCAACAGAAGCGTTGACGCAACATAGAGGAAGTAGTCGTATGTCTTACCGATCCGACCGATCCAAGTACCGTTACTCCGGCACCTCCGAGTTCTTAGCACATGTACAGCTCGATGACGCTCCCCGGGCTCCGATCCAGCAAAGCTTCGGGGATGAGTTCCGTCAGCACGACGGCGTGGTGATGGTGATGATGTTCTACTGACGCAGGGCTTCGCCTAAGCACTGCAACGATATGACCGAGGTGGAATATGGTGGAAGGGGGCACCGCACACGGGTAAGGAACGATCACGAGGATCAACTTGTGTGTTCTAGGGTGCCCCCTTGCCTCCGTATATAAAGGATCCAAGGGGGGGTGCGGCCGGCCCTAGAGGAGGCGCGCAGGAGGAGTCCTACTCCTACCGGGAGTAGGACTCCCCTCCCTCTTCCTTGTCCAAGTAGGAGAGGTGGAAGGAGAGAAGGAAAGGGGGGGGGGGCGCCGCCCCTCCCTCCTTGTCCAATTCGGACTAGGGGGAGAGGGGGCGCGCGGCCTGCCCTGGCAGCCCCTTCCTCTTCTCCACTTTAGGCCCATAAGGCCCATTAACCCCCGGGTGGTTCCGGTAACCCCCCGGTGCTCCGGTTTTATCCGAAACTTCCCCGAAACGCTTCCGGTGTCCGAATATAGTCATCTAATATATCAATCTTTATGTCTCGACCATTTCGAGACTCCTCGTCATGTCCGTGATCACATCCGGGACTCCGAACTAACTTCGGTACATCAAAACGCATAAACTCATAATAACTGTCATCGTAACGTTAAGCGTGCGGACCCTACGGTTTGAGAACAATGTAGACATGACTGAGACAAATCTCCGGTCAATAACCAATAGCGGGACCTGGATGCCCATATTGGCTCCTACATATTCTACGAAGATCTTTATCGGTCAGACCGCATAACAACATACGTTGTTCCCTTTGTCATCGGTATGTTACTTGCCCGAGATTCGATCATCGGTATCCAATACCTAGTTCAATCTCATTACCGGCAAGTCTCTTTACTCGTTCTGTAATACATCATCTCGCAACTAACACATTAGTTGCAATGCTTGCAAGGCTTATGTGATGAGCATTACCGAGAGGGCCCAGAGATACCTCTCCGACAATCGGAGTGACAAATCCTAATCTCGAAATACGCCAACCCAACATGTACCTTTGGAGACACCTGTAGAGCTCCTTTATAATCACCCATTTACATTGTGACGTTTGGTAGCACCCAAAGTGTTCCTCCGGCAAAGGGGAGTTGCATAATCTCATAGTCATAGGAACATGTATAAGTCATGAAGAAGCAATAGCAACATACTAAACGATCGGGTGCTAAGCTAATGGAATGGGTCATTTTAATCAGATCATTCAACTAATGATGTGATCTCGTTAATCAAATAACAACTCTTTGTTCATGGTTAGGAAACATAACCATCTTTGATTAACGAGCTAGTCAAGTAGAGGCGTAATAGTGACACTTTGTTTGTCTATGTATTCACACATGTATTATGTTTTCGGTTAATACAATTATAGCATGAATAATAAATATTTATCATGATATAAGGAAATAAATAATAACTTTGTTATTGCCTCTAGGGCATATTTCCTTCAGTAGACTCATAAAGGATTCATGTAATCCGCTTTCAGCAGACGAGATTCTCTCCATCACCGTACCCATCAGCATACGGTGCTCTTCTGAGATGGCCGCTCGCCCCACCAACTCCCTCAGAACGTCCGACCACACACCAGGCGGTGCCGGACTCTTTTGTATGCTCTCTTCGGGAGCCGGACAATGGGGACTTCGGGGGTCTGCGGGATTACCTTCTGGCCTCACCAGATCCGGAGAGTCCTTCCGCGACGACACTTCGGGGTCACCCGCTTCTGGAGTGGAGGAGTCCGGGGGAGGCTTTTCGCTCTCCATCATCTCTCAAAGAAGATCCCCCGAAGACGAGCTCATTTGAGAGGGGCTAAGGCCCGAACTGCAAGATATATGCGGTTGTTATTTTCTCAGAGGAAAGAGATAGCATACCCTTACTATTAAAATATTTTTGGATCACTTACGACTCGTTGGAGGGCTGATCCCCCCGCGGACTTTGTGCGGCAAAAGCACCCCCCCAAAGCAGGACCCTCCGTGGGAGACTTCTTCTCCCATTTGGAGGCTTCGGCTTCCGGATCCTCGGAAGCAGTCCTTTTCCTCCCCCGGTCGTCCTCCTTCATGGAGACGCTCGTTCCCTCGGTTGGAACGAGCAGCGATAGGGGCCCGCGTCTGCCCGTATTATTCCCCCCGGTATCTTCCTTCAAGGGCTTCGGGCAAGGTGCGACCTCGAGCATCTTCTCCAATACCGGATTTTCCAAACCCTCGGGGAGGGGGGCCAAACACCGAATCATCTTCGCATTTGTTAACCAGTCCTGGTCAAAAAGTGAATTCTCAGAAATAACTTCGAATAAAAGACAGTGTGTTCGGCTAGAGGATTTCTTACTTGTTCGGCGGCACGGTTACTGCTCAGGCCCACGTCCTCGTTAAGATCTGGACATTCCACTTGAGGTCCGAAGAATGACTTGTACATCTCCTCGTGTGTCAGGCCGAGGAAACTCTGAACGGCACGTGGTCCCTCTGGGTTGAACTCCCACAAGCGAAGGGGCCGGCGTTTGCAAGGCTGGACTTGACGAACCAGCATAACTTGTATTACCGCAACCAAACTAAAATCTCCCTCGAAGAGATATCGGATGCGGCTTTGTAGTATAGGCATGTCCTTGGCTGGACCCCAGCTCAGACCCCTGCTAATCCATGACATTAGTTGTGGTGGGGGGCCCGAGCGGAAAGCGGGGGCAGCCGCCCACTTGGCACTTCTGGGAGCCGTGACGTAAAACCACTCTCGTTGCCATAATTCAGACACCTCTAGAAAGGAACCTGTCGGCCATGGAGCTCCTGCCATCTTGCCTATTGATGCACCTCCGCACGCTGCATGTTGCCCCTCGATCATCTTCGGCTTTACTTCAAAGGTCTTGAGCCACAGGCCGAAGTGAGGGTAACGCGGAGGAAGGCCTCACACACGACAATAAATGTCGTGATGTGGAGAAAGGAGTCCGGAGCTAGATCGTGGAAATCTAGCCCGTAATAGAACATCAAACCCCTGACGAAAGGATCCAGAGTGAGGCCTAGACCTCGGAGGAAATGGGTGACGAACACAACATTCTCGTTGGGTTCGGGAGTAGGGATGATCTGCCCTCGAGCAGGTAGCCGATGCGAAACCTCGGTGGTCAGGTATCTGGCCTCCCTCAACTTCTTAATGTCCTCTTCCGTAACGGAGGAGGGCGTCCATCGGCCTTGAAAGCTGGATCCGGACATGGTTGAAGGTCCGGAGCACCTAACCTGGGCTTTGGGTGTTAGAACTCGAGGCGGGGGAAGGGTTTGATTGAGCACGAGAGGGAAAAAGCAAAAGCCTTGTCCCCTTATAAAGAGGGTGAATATCAAGTGTCCTCTCCGTAGCCGTTTGGGACTTGCCTATAATCTAGGAGTCCTAGACACGGTTGGGTTACCCACGACCGCATTAATGAGAATCCCGTAATTAGGGGAACACGATCTCCGCTTCGGCAAGATGTGCCAAGAAACCGCCTCGCATTATGTGTGGAGCTGGTTAAAAGAAACGGTTCGAATAATCACCAGGCCATGACATAACGTCATGCTGCCAAAACAAGCCAGCAAATTAGATCTGAGGAAAAATTATTCTCTCTGCGGTGGGATGTGGAATTTATTTTGCAGGGTCGGACACTATCCTCGTATTCAAGTTCTTCCGTGATGTATTCGGAGAAGGAACCCGCCTTGCAATGCCGAAGACAATACTGCGCGCCGGACTCATCGTCATTGAAGCCTGGTTCAGGGGCTACTGAGGGAGCCCTAGATTAGGGGGTCTCCGGACAGCCGGACTATCTCCATTGGCCAGACTGTTAGACTGTGAAGATACAAGATTGAAGACTTCTTCTCGTGTCCGGATGGGACTCTACTTGGCGTGGAAGGCAAGCTAGGCAATACGTATATGGATATCTCCTCCTTTGTAACCGACCTTGTGTAACCCTAACCCTCTCTGGTGCCTATATAAACCGAAGGGTTTTAGTCCGTAGGACAACAATCACAACATACAATCATACCATAGGGTAGCTTCTAGGGTTTAGCCTCTCCGATCTCGTGGTAGATCTACTCTTGTACTGCCCATATCATCAATATTAATCAAGCAGGACGTAGGGTTTTACCTCCATCAAGAGGGCCCGAACCTGGGTAAAACTTCGTGTCCCCTGCCTCCTGTTACCATCCGGCCTAGACGCACAGTTCGGGACCCCCTACCCGAGATCCGCCGGTTTTGCACCGACACTCCCCCTTGCTCTCCTCCTTCCCTGTTTCTTCATCGTTGTCGAGGTGGTCACCTGGACCTTGTCGGCGGGAGCGAGTCTGGGTACGGTGCCATGAGCTCTTTGTCCAATGCCGAGCCGCCGCTGTCTGCGCCATTTGGGAGGGGCCTTTGTGACGTTCCCCTCACTCCACGCGACGTCTGCCTGATACGTCATGGCCCTTGCACGGTATGTCATCACCGCCGCCTCCTCCTATGCTTGATCCGTCTCTTTCTTCTCCGGGAATGACTACGGGTAGGATTCAATTGCACATGTGTGTTAGGGTATAGGCTCCTTCTCCCTTTTTGCCATGGATTGAGGGGTTTGCATGGTAGGGTTTTAGCCATGGCATTCAAATTAGTGGCAGAGCTACAATATGGTTACATGGGGGGTTTTCACGTGAAATTAGAGGCATGTTGTGGTGAAATCCTAGGGTAAGCCCATATCTTGTTAAATAGGCCAAAATGTTTGCTTTACTATTTGCTTGGTGCCCTTGTGTTGATCATATGGCCTTTTGATTATTAGATGCCCTTGTGTTTGTGAGATGCGCCCAAAATCCATGCTTTTGGACATGAATGATCATATATTTATTTAGTGGAGGTCCAAAAAACCATGCTTTTGGTCCAATAACTTGTCTGCAGTTGTTTGAATTTAGTACTGTCTAAACCTGTCTGAATTTTGTGTGTCTGAACATTGTCGCTTTGCTTTTTTAGGACCCCTAAACAACCACTTCTCTGTTGAGGTCATACATGGTGGCTAATTCCTTTGTGCAGGCAAGCACAGGGGTTACCACAAAGGCCATTTCCATTTGGTTTGATTACTGCGACATAGATAATTGGGAACCTACTATTGTTGGCAGTTCAATGCATAAATGGGGTATGAGTTTGAGGGATAGATTAGGGTATACTAGTGTGTTCCTAGATTGATAGTGTGTAATCATAGATTAAGAGTGATTAAGATAGGGGAAAATACTATGACAGAGAACATGAACGATTGTACTCTTAATGGGACTAAGTTCTTTTAGTTATTTCTTGATCATGATGAGAGCATGACATCATTTTTTTCTCCTATTCTTATTCATTTTGATGATGAAGAACCTCAAGTGGTCAAATTCAGTGGCATTAGAGCAAAGCAGGAGCAAGTGCAAGAAGAGCAGGCAGAGCAATAGCAAGAGGAGCAGGCTGAGCAAGTCAAGTGGAGTAGGCTGAGCAAGATCAAGAGGATGAGGCAGAGCAAGGTCAAATTGAAGATGCACTATCAGACAGTGTGGAAGAGTCCGCGGAGGAGTACATACCCGAACCACCTTAACTAGGAGAGTATGTCCATACATTTCAGTTTCAGTATAGGGGACAAAAATCTGTAGAGTTCTAAACATGGATGTAGCAGATGCAGTTGATGGTGTAGGAATTCATTCTTCATATGAGGATTACAATCCATAGCTTGTTGACTCGGACATTGATCTGCCAGATGGGTATGATGACTTGTTTGACATAAATGTTGAGTATGAGAAAGGTAAAGTAGCCCAAGAAGAACGTGATGATCCTACTGAAGATGGGGACATGTATTTGCCTAATTCTGTTGAAGATTATGTGAAGCTGGATTTCAAATCTTTCAGAGAATAAGACTAGAGTAAACCAAGCTTCCAAGTTGGTCACACCTTTGGTACTATTCAGTTATTGAGGAAAGCTATAAAAGAGTACAGCTGTCAGGAAAGAGTTGACATCAGGTATCCCAGAAATGATAGGAGAAGACTGAAGACCATCTGTGAAGATGGGTGCCCTTGTTCTTTGTGTGCATCATTTGATAGCAAAACCAATTGCTTCATCATCAATAAATACAGCTCACAACATACCTGCATAAAGAAATGGAGTGTTAGGTCATGCACTACTCCCTTTATGGCTCAAAAATATGTTGATTCTTTTAGAGCCGATGAAATCATGAACATGAAGAATTTTTCAAGGGTAGTTCAGAAGGATTGGAACATGACAGCATCAAGGAGCAAACTGAGAAGGGCTGAGAGACTAGTGAAGAAAGTCATTGAAGGAGATGAGTAAGAGTAGTACAATAACATGTGGGATTATGCACAGGAATTCAAAAGATCAAACAGAGGCAGCTCTTTCTATATGGGTGTTAATGATGGCATATTTTGAAGTTGTTATTTCTCTCTATATGCCTACAAAAGGGGTTTCATGCAAGCCCGCGGGCCTGTCATTTGTTTAGATGTCTCCCACTTAAAGACCTAGTATGGAGCTGTTCTGTGTTGTACTATTAGGATGGCTCCCAATGACTGCATTTACCCTCTAGCATTTGTAGTTGTGGAGGTTGAGAACACAGACAAATGGAAATGGTTTGTTTCAAATCTGAAGTGTGACTTGGGAATAATTAACACAGAGCGATGGACTATATTGTCAGACAAATAAAGGGGCTCATCAAGGGAGTGAGACATCACTTTCCCGATGTAGAACACAGAACCGTGTGAGACATATATGGCAAAAATTTCAACAAACACAGAAATGAGATGTACTTTAGTATCAGTTGTGGAAGTGTGCAAGATGCACAGCAACACAACTGTGGGATGCAAGCATGGTGGAAATGAGTCCATCGGCTTAGAAGCCTACACATGGCTTGAGCAACTCCCACCAAACACTAGGGTTAGGGGGTTCCAAAGAGATTTTCCCATGTATGATATCCCTGTGGACAACAACTGTGATGTTTTCAATAAATATATTCTTGAAGCCGGGGAGTTGCATCTCAGGTCAATGATTGACAAGATCAAAAACCACCTCATGGTTAGATTCTACAAGAAAAGAAAAGAGGTAGAAACATGGCCTGGCTCTATAGGCAAGAAGCACAACAACACAATTATGGAAGTGGCCTCACAGGCAAAACGCGTCACACCCGTCCTCATTGATGTGCCCGCCATGGTGCATGACGAGTTTGAGCCTGCCATCCCTCTGCCCGTAAAGGAGCCCATCATCATCTTTAACGACGAGTCCGACAAGGTTCAGATCATTCTGAAGAACCCCATTGCTCCGACAGCTACTCCGGTAGCTGATGCGGTCCAAGTGAAAGAAGAGGTTTTACCTATGGAAGAAGTTGTGGTCATCAAGAAGGTGAAGAAGGAGCCTACTACGTGCCTGATGATACTGAAGGACTAAAGAAGAAGGGTTGGTCAATGCAGAGGAAGTGGTTGCAGTAAGCTATGAAGTCAACATATAAGTTAGTAAGTAATGCGGTTAGGTATGTTGTATATATTCTGCCTATAACTTATTGTAGTCTAATGATCTGAAGATGTTTATGTATGCTTTATAAGTCAACATATAAGTTAAGTTAGCTTGGTTTGAAAACATGCAAATTATGCATGAACTAAGATGTTTACCAGTAGATGTCTATGTTATATAATGCTATCTATGATGTTTATAGTTTATGTTCACTTAAATTAAGTTATCTGTACTATACTGTTTATTGCCAAAAGAAGAACTAGCCAAAAGAGCCATATACCAAAAGAAGAATTATGCACTACTTTCCAAAAATAGCAACTACCAAGAATGCAACATATCCAAAAAATTACCAAATTGACTGAACTTTTTCAGTTAAACTGTCTGAATTTAGCTACAATAAAATTAATTATACCTAAAATGGCTGAATTGACTTAACTTTATGTACGGTTTGCATTTTCTAATTTGCAAATTGCCAAATTGACTGAACTTTTTTAGTTGAATTGACTGAATTTGGGTACAATTAAATTGACCGTACCTAAATTGACTTAATTGACTAAACTTTCTAAGCTGTTGGCATTTTCTGAACTTGCAAATTACCAAACTGATTGAATTTTTTCAGTTAAATTGACTGAATTTAGGTACAGTTAAATTGATTAAACTGACTTAATGGACTATACTTTTTGAATTTAGGCACACAAATGTCAACACCAACAACATAATTAATCAGCACTACAAATTCATTTCACAAGTCTATCAAATTAAGTGCTGCAAATTCTCACAGCATTACAACAATTACAACGATATAGCATCACTCAAATTCATCCAGGATCCCCTTAAACTTCCTATCTTGTCCTTAGTGTCCTGCTTCTATTTGAATAGATAAGCAATTGTGTACTCAAGCTTCCTTTTCTCTTGCTTTAACTCATTCCTCTCTTCCATCAAACTGTCCCTTTTGCATCATCTGGTCCCTCTCTTTCTCTCTCTTATCCCTCAATACTTGATGGATATTTGTGGCTGATTTGTTAGCCATATTCTTCTTCTCAAGCTCTTGCTTTAGGTCATGCAGAGAAAGTTGTGTGTTTCCTAATTGGGCCATTGCATGCTCCTTGTCAGCCACCAGCTTAGCAAAATCAAGTTTATAAGGTCTAAGCTCAGTTTCCATCTTTTTCTTCTCTCCTAGAATCTTAAAGTTTTCTTCACCATTCACTACATTTTGTCCAAGCCTCTGTTTCTTCTCCTCATCATACATGCTTGAGATCCTAGCTATACTCATATTCAAAGGGGCAGACCACTCAGGGTTAACCCACTCCATATGGCTGCATTTAAGTCCTTCCTATCAAGGAAGGAGAGTACAGATCAACCAAAAATGGAAACAATATTCATGTAACCAATCTGAATTTAAGAATACCACAATACTCCCTCTGTACCGATGCATTAGGCACATTATGAAAACCAAATAGTCCCAAAACACTTAGGCACATTGCATTAACTTCCACCCCATTTCTTGTTTCTTCACATGAATAAAGGAATCAATCAATAAGAGATGTGATACGTATATTCTTTCAATGAATTGAGACTACCTAGCAAGGCAAGAAGTTGTCAATTCATTGCATGCAATGGTATTAGTTAGCAAATAAACATTGAGCTCTCTCATTCTCCCCACCGCCTTAGTCATGGTGCACAACCTATGATGACTAATGCACCGGTACGGAGTGAGTACAAAGAATAATGTTAGAACTTTCTAAATTGACTTAATTGCCTTAACTCTTTGAACTGTTGGCATTTTACGAACTTGCAAATTACCAAATTGACTGAACTTTTTCAGTTAAATTAACTAAAATTTTTTAGTTAAATTATGCCTGCAATTTATAAATTACAAATTGTGTCTGAAATAAAATTTATCAAATGAATTAAAGCAAACAATGATAGCACTAACAACATACTTAATATATCAAATTACACTTAAATACTATATAGAGAACATATATTGTAGTGTACTAGAATTACACTTAAAATGGGACATAAATGTCAAATACTCAAGAAGAACTAAAATGACAATTTTTTACTAACCTTGTGTGCACAAGCTAGGAACCTCCTACCACTATCAACTAATTCAAATGCCACGAGCCTCTCACAAACAGATCGATGCTCACATCTAGCAGGAACATTTGTAGCTAGGCCTCTCCATTCCTTGAAGAATTGGTAGCTAGTGGCTAAAAGAAAAGAAAAATACCTTCAATTGAGATCTAACTAAAATCCCCCCTTTCCCCCAAAACCCTAGTTGTGTGAGATAACTCCAGGATAGAGACTAACCTGGCTGGCCACAGAGTCATCGTCAGCCGAGCTGGAAAGATCATCCCCACAAAACCATCGATGTGGTGCTGGAAGAGGAACACAGGATGAAGATGAAGTAGGGAACATGGCAAGAAGAGGAAGAAGTGGATTTGGTGGTGGACAAGAGGAGGAAGCAGAAGGGCGTCAAAGAAAAAAGTGGGGACCAAAACATCACGTAGACTGCAAGTTGTTGGGTGGTAGGGTGTTGATTCCCTACAAGTTCCTGGGTGCTGATTTACCTCTTTAGGAATGGTTGTTTAGTTTATTTTTAGTTATCTAAACAACCCTTTTTAGTTCAGTTAAGTGAAGTTCAGTGTAGTTATCTAAAGCTTTTTCAGTTTAGTTAAGCTCAATGGTTAACAAATAAGTTTGTGTAGTTTTTTTAGTGCACTTATGTTCAGTGGTCCAGTCAAACTTTAGTTCTCCAATTTCTAATGTTTTTTGCGTTCCCGCTTCAATTTCCAAAGGCATCCACTTCCTACTCGCATTCGCTCTTGGCAGCCATATAACCACTCCACCACCATGCACTGCCTACTCACATTCTCTCCCCTTCATCCAAAAGCTACCAACACAAGGCGAGCTCGTTGGAGATGGTTGGAGATGGTGCCTTACGTCAGCGATGACATGCTCATGAACTTTGTGTGTGTCGGGGGGGGGGGGGGGAGGGGGCGATGTACGGAAGCTTGCAAGGCTTCGCAATATTCGCTCTTGGTTCGAGAACACGGTGGAGATGAAGATGGAGGCGCGGGCTGTGGTGGATTCAATCACAGAGGACTAAGATGCATGCGAGGTTGTTTTCGGTCGACGACATGCCTAAGCATGTGCTGGAGATTATCCTCTGGGCCATGGATGAGGTGGACTCGGCGGGCAAGGTGGTAGTACTAAAGTGGGACTGCTTCAAGTCTATGATGAATACCCTGCTTGCCCAGGTGTCAGTGGTCTCGGTGCTAACGGCTGCAGGGGCATGGTTCGTGCCCACCATCATTGACCGAGTAGTCAGGCCGAGGAGGACGGCGGCGCGCGCAACACCTGGACGCGACGGCCCTGCGGTGCCTCCCCGTCGCTCCCCTTGCTTCTTGCTGACGTTGGACCACTGTTGCTCTAAGCGCGTGAAGGCTCTGCATGCTTCCTGGGGGAACTGAAGATGCAATTTCTCTGAAGATTCAATTTCTCTGAAGATGAAGTTTCTCTAAACTTTCTGGTTTCAAAAGTTCTCTGAAACTGTTTTGTCTTCTACAGGCAATTATCTGAAGCTACAATTCTCTAAATTTCTTAAGTTATGTTATATGGACTCCTTGGGTTAAATTAAGTTAGGGTTAAGTAAGTTTATGGATGTTATTGAGTTATATTATGCTACCTTAAGTTAGGTGAACTGCTAAAGTTATGTTATCTGCCTTATTTTATATGATTATGCATGTGCACCGCTTAAGTTTGTCAGTCGTTATGTTTGTCTCATCTGCATCATCCAGATTTGGAGCATTGCTACTTCTAGACTAGGAACAAGCAATGGTTGGCTATGTCCATTTCTGTCCAAATAAGGAAGTACCAAAACAAGATTGCTATGTATTGAAGATACTTAAAGTGAACAGTATATAAGATAGATTGTTCTTCTGAAGACAAGATCAATCTATGGTCCGGAGGTAATAATTTCAAAGGAGAAAAAAATGGAAGAATAAACATTGATACTACAGTCTCCATTTAACTTGATTGATCATCCATTACAGCCATAAAAATAAAGCCAATACAACCATACAAACTAGAGTAGCTATGCCACTTGATCATCCAGCTAAATCAAAACAAAACCATTACAACCATACCAAACAAAGGCTTTTGGTATGATCAATTAAGAACTACTCACCTAAGACAACTATTCATCTATCACCACTTCAATTCTTCATAATAAATATGAAACACAACAAACAGAGCACCATAACAAGCCATCACCAGCTTCAGCACCAGTAGGATCTCTCTACCTAATCAAAGAAGCATAGAAACTTGCTGCTTGGTAGCAAAGTTCTTCTTACTATGGCTACCAAAATTAACTCTGCCTGCAATGCCTCTTCCAGCTATGCTTCTTCCTGCCATTGATTCAGTCCTCTTCCTCTCAAGCTCTTCCCTTCTGTCCTCTACTACACCTATTGCATCAATAGCAGCACCATCAAGAAGAACCCTAGTTGCAATGAGATGCTCCACATACTCTAGTTCCCAGCGCCAAAAATCATAGGTGGTGTACAAAAACTTTACATCTTTACTTCACTAGAATAGATAAATCATCCATAGCAAGGCCATCTCTTGTTAAATAGGCCAAAATTAAACTACTGAACAATTAAGCAGGGCATGATTCATAGCAAGCAGTAGCTAGAACAATTTGTGCTTGAGACTATACTAGGCATCATCATCAACAACTGAGCAAACAAATTAAGTAGGGCAAACAAATCAAGCAGGGCATGAATCTGGACACACTTGCAAGCCAAGCAGATTGACACACTTATAGAGTGCTTGCCGCACTTGTAGAACACCCAAGCCATCGTGCTCATACGTGCTGGAGCAGTAGAATTTCACGGCGTCGCCACAACTGGGGCAATCGATGAAAGGCACAACAACTAAGTGGCCACTGAGTCTAGAGCGAATGGAGCTCTAAGAAGACAAGAGGAGGATGCGGCCGACGACATGAGAGGCTGGAGGTGGCGGCAATCATTTTTGCAGCCGGCGGCGGCAGTGGCTACCGGCGGCGATTTTGGTAACTATGTTGGAGAGAGCGATGGAGAAGAGGGGTTGAGTCTGACCAGGTGCGGGCGCGGTCTGGTCCGACCAGGCGTGGTTCTGGTTCGACCAGATGAGGGGCTAGGTTTTTAGTTTTGTCGATTTTACTGGCGCCAAATCAGCACATACGTACACAAAATCTTATTTGGGCCATAGGTGAACCCCTTTGACAAGTTTAGGGTTCGTATTTCAGGTATTTTTGAAGTAAATAGAGATACTAAAGTGAGTTCCAGCACAAGTTTATGGACCATGGGTGAATTTTCTCTTTTAAAAGTCGGACCGACCACTAAACCGATCCGATGAGCCAGCGGTTCCGGTCTCCTTCGGTTCAATCCCGGTTTGGTAGGCACAATTATTTTAACAAAATATAAAGGTTTTTTTGCTGGAAGACAAAATATAAAGGTTAAGTGGGAGAGTTTCTTTCTTTTGTACAACAACTAACCATAGCTCAGTTGAGTCATTGGGCTACCGAGTCAGCCGGTTCTGTTTTTTCTCGTACAACAAGGGGTGATGGTTACTGCTCTGCTGTGTTGGTCCTATGAGGTCTTAGCATGATGAGTTCTCAACTAGCTAGTACAAGGTAAGAAGGGGCGATGATGGCGGCATGCTTTCAGCTCGCTCCAGTGTTTGTAGTCATAGTTAGGTGGTCCATGCATGGATCTGGTTGTAATTTGTGTTATCTCTTCTATTCTTTGTACTATCATAATTGATTATGAATAAACCAGAAGTTTCTCCCATAGAAAGAAAGTACTCACTCCCTCTGTTTGAGCAACAAGTAATTCCAGACGGAGAGAGTATCTGTTCCGTTGTTCTTAATAAAGATGTATTAAGAGTGATGCAAACATTGTGAATTCAATGCCTTTATGTGCACGCACGCTAAGCGCAACAAAGCTATTGGGTTCATTGACTATTTCTCAACTCCTATAAAAACCTGAGTTGGTGATAATGATGTGTCTGCCATCTTTCACCAATAGCTGTCGGATTTAGATCTGATGCATACAAAGCAAACCGCTTCAGTTTCGCAAAAAGATGCCTGCACTTGTTTTCATATTTACAAACAACTCCTTGTCTCTCACAATCAACCTTATCTCTTCCTCGTCAAATCCAGAAGGCCATGGAACAATCTGGTGTGATGACCGCTACCAGCGTCGTCAACCCCCAATCTCGGTGTTCCGTGCAATGCATGGGCATCTTATTAGTTTTCAAAGAATTAGCAGAAGCTCTAGCGGCACAGTTCAAAAAAGGTATAAGCTAGCTTCACTGACAATTTAATTGCATCCTTCCCGTTCCATCCGGGGCCAGCAATCATCCATCAACCGTTGAGAGAACGAGTATATATGCAGGTAATCGGTATGCATGTATTGTAGATTTGTGTCACATCAGGCACCCATATGGCTGCACTGAATTAGCGGAGCGTCTGCAATGGAATCACCGGCAACAAAACAGTGGCTGCATCTCGCCATTACGATTAGACGACACCTTTTAAGAAATTACTTCAGTTCGATCTAACGGACGGCACACACAGCTAAAACAGTACAGTACACACACAAAAAAGATGCTACGAGCTCCAGTCAAAAAAGAAAAAGATGCTACAAGCAGTTTGTACACTGCAACTCAGCACCAAAACTGGAGCAGACTAAGATGAGCTAACTAACTAAATTACCACGGAGACTCAGGCACTACGACATCATCAGTGACTTGAGCGACCTCGCTTTCACAGGCTTCCTCCACCTCTTCTTGAACGTGCCCTTGCTCTTGGTGCCGCGGGGTTGTTCGCCATTGCAGCCCAACACTTCGTCATTGCTGCTCTCCTCGTCCCAGCCTGCAATCCCAGTGGTGTCGTCGTTGCCCGTAGCCTTCTCGGCCACACGTACTGATGCCGCTGCTTCTTGATGGCTTGAGTCATCAGCTTCCTGATCTGCACTAATATTAAGTTGAATTTCGGACTGTGCCTCCTCTTTTGGTGGTTTAGCAGGCAGTGGAAGTTCCGGCACGCCATCACCACTGCTCTCCTTATCACAGCCCGCCATCCTAGCGGTGCCAGGCTCGTCGACGATGTGTGCTGTTGGCGTGAGTGGCAATGTATAGTTGTACCGAGTGTAGCACTCCTATATGGCTACAGAGAGGACAATCTTGCATTGAGGAACTTCTACATCTCAACTGCAACCCTATAATTTTGGAATAAAACTTCTTTTATCCTAAAAAAAAAGTTTTGGAAGCTACTAGATTTTTCTGTACAGACGCCTATGGCATTACTTTTCAAGCATGGTACAAAGTCTCAGTTTCCGCTTCTTTCCTCCTTGACGAGAAAGACCTTAGGCTTTCCTTCTCCTCCTGTCGGTGCCACCGGCAGTCCACCCCAACTCCGATGGCCTTTGGGCCATGGAGGTGTGGAGGACCTCGGCTCCACACTCGCAGACCCTACTCTTGTTCTTGTCAGGTTCAGCATCCCGATGGTGCGTCTAGCGTCTTTAGGACTCAGAGGGCATATGGAGGTGTGTCTCCGTCGGATCTCGTGGGATTCGTAGGTGCTGGTCTTTGGTGGATCTGTTTGGATCTAATCATTGTTTGGTTGTTTACAAGTTTGTTCCTTTTGATCTACGACTTTCTTCATCAACGATGGTTGCTGCTCTGATGTACTAGTCCTATGAGGTCTTAGCATGATGACTTCCCCACTAGCTACTACAACAAGGTTTGCCCGACTCTAGTAAGAAGGGGCGATGATGATGGCACGCCTTCAGCTCACACCAGTGCGTGTAGTGGTCGCTGGGTGGTCCATGAACCCAATTATAATTTTTATTACCTCCTATGTTCTTTGTAGATTATGAATAAATCAAAAGTTTCTTCCATAAAAAGAAAATACTCCCTCCATCCATTTGAGCGACAAATAATTTCAGACGAAGGGAGTATCAGTTTCCGTTCTTCTTAATAGAGCTGTATTAAGAGTGAAGAAAACATTGTGAATTCAATGCCTTTACGTGTACGTACGCTAAGCGCAACAAAGTTATTGGGTTCGTTGACTATTTACTCAAAGAATTAACAGAAGCTCTGGCGCCACAATTCAAAAAAGGTATAAGCTACCTGCATTGACAGTTTAATTGCGTTATTCCCGTTCCATCCAGAACTAGCAATCATCCATCAACCGTTGAGAGATCAAGTATATATGCAGATAATCTGTATGAATGTATTGTAGATTTGCATCATATGGCTGCACTGAATTAGGGGAGCGTTTCCAATGGAATCACCCGCAACAAAACAGTGGCTGCATCTCGCCATAACGATTAAACGGCACCTTTTAAGAAATTAATTCAGATCGATCTAACGGCCAGCACACACACAGCTAAAACAGTACAGTACACACACAAAAAAGATGCTACAAGCAGTTTGTACACTGCAACTCAGCACCAAAACTGGAGCAGACTAAGCTGAGCTAACTAGACTAAATTACCACGGAGAGTCAGGCACTACGACATCATCAGAGATTTGAGCGACCGGGCTTTCACAGGCTTCCTCCACCTCTTCTTGAACGGGCCCTTCCTCTTGGTGCCGCGGGGTTGTTCGCCATTGCAGCCAAGCGCTTCCTCATCGCTGCTCTCCTCGTCCCAGCCTGCAATCCCAGTGGTGCCGTCGTTGCCCGTAGGCTTGTTGACTACACTTACTGATGCCGCTGCTTCTTGATGGTTTGAGTCATCAGCTTGTTCCTGACCTGCACTAAAATTAAGTTGCATTTCGGACTGTGCCTCCTCTTTTGGTTGTTTAGCAAGCAGTGGAAGCTCCTGCACGCCATCATCACTGCTCTCCTTGTCACAGCCCACCATCCTAGCGGTGCCAGGCTCGTCGACGACGTGTGCTGATGGCGGGAGCACTGATTGATGGTCTGATTCATTCACTTGTACCTGACAAGCACTAAAATTAAGTTGCATTTCAGATGGTGCCTCCTCTTTCAGAGATTCAGCAGGCAGAATAGGTTCTGGCACGCTGTCGCTGCATGACGTGCGGCGCTTCTTGGTGCCGGGGCCGAACCCCGCATAGTAGTAGAACCCCTCGCCCAGGTCGATGTCGGGCCTCTGTCTACGTGGCTTGTCGCTGACGGGGGGCTTCTGGTCCAAGTGGTACGGGCAGTAGGAGTTGGGCTCACTCGCGGGCCGCTGGCAGCACCACCTCTTGCCGTCATTCTTCCGGCACCTCCACACTCCTTTCTGCACTTTGAACCCCTTATTTGGCTTCGGCTTCCTCTCCATCTTTTCCACAGCTTTGTGCAGTTTCAAGATGACCCCGTCAACCATATCTACGGTCAAGTCTTCCTCCTCCTTGATGGAGCCAGTAGGCATGGTAATGCTTGATGGGAAGAGCCAGCTACCTCGCCAGGAAACACTCATGAAGCAAGTCTCCACGAAGAGCTTCTCCACCTGAATGAGATGGTAATTCGGAAAATAAACGTTAAAGAACGAAAAGAGCTAGCTGCTACTGCTACTGATATTGCTGAACTGAAATGGGGGGCGGGTTGGTAGGGCTCACGACCGACAGATGAACTTGCAGCCCGATTAGCCGCCGCGCCGCCGCCAGACGATCACAGATTACCGCGAGGGAGCTAACTGACGCGCCCTACGGCTAGACCTCGACCCCGCACCACGCGGGTTGGGGGAGCGGAACCCTAGCGACATGGTCCAGACCCCGAATGGTAACCTCCGCAGAGGCGAGCTAGGTAGCGAGGCGGGCATGCTAGCTGCTACAGGGCGTCACGGGAATGCTACAAAGCTGCGGCCAGGCGGGAGAGCACGGGGCAAGGAGCGAGGGGGTCGGGTGGTGAGGAAATTACCTGGGGATCCGAGAGGTCGAGCTGCGCCATGAGGTCCCATGGCGACCGGCTGAGCTCGCAGCAGGGCTCCCCGCCGGAGGAAGTCTTCGGCCCCACGAACCCGGCGCCGGATTCGTGGGCTGGGGCTGGGGCTGGCGGCGGGGGCGGGGGCGGCTCGATTCGGGGCGGCTCCGTGCAGGAGCCCGAGACGGCGGAGCCAAGCAGGCGGGAGGCGGACCTGCGGATCCGCATGGCGGCCGGGGAGGGGCGGGGCGCGAGGGGAGCTCGGGATCTGGAAGGATAGCGAGCAAGGTAGGGTTTGAGATTTGTGTGAGAGGCAGCAGCAGGATGTCGATACGAGAGGAGGCCGCTGGAGAGGACGAAGGCTTTAGTGTCACTGTGTGAGTTCGAGCAGGGGCCCACTCGTCAGTCAAGCAGTCGTGAGTCAAGCAGCCGATTGTTCACGTAATGAGGCTTTGTACAATAGGAGGTGTTTAGAAGAGGTGCTTAAAGAAATAAATCAAGATTTTTTAAGCACTGATGCTTATTTGTACAGGCTAGCGTCTACCCTGTACAAATAAGCACTGATGCTTTAGAAAAATCCGGTTTATTTTTCTAAACATCCCTCTAAGCATCTTCCATTGTATAAGGCCTCACTAGTAGAAAAGAGGACAACAGTCCAGGCCGGGTCAGCCCATTAGTCTCGGTTCAGTCTAGAACCGGGACCCATGAGAGTATTGGACCCGGTTCGTGAGCCCAGGGGGCCGGCCGGGCCACGTGGGCCATTGGTCTCGGTTCGTCTGGACCTTTTGGTTCCGGTTGGTGGGACGAACCGGGACCAATGGCCTCGCTCCTGGCCCACCATCATTGGTCCCGGTTGGTGGCATGAACCGGGACTAAAGGCTCCCCTTTAGTCCCGGTTCATGCCACCAACCGGGACCAATGATGTGCCTATATATACCCCCTCGCGTAAGAGCAGAGCACACTGCTCTGTTTTTTTCTGGCCGAGGGGGAGAGGGCTTGGTGGTGCTCTAGCTCATCTCCTATGCACACAAGGTGTTCGATGGAATGCCCGAGCCACACTACTTAAGCTTTCTCCTCTCCAAGCTCGATCTTCAAACTCCATTTTCCTCAATATTTGTCTAGGTTTAGCGGTCCGTCACGCCCCGTCCCCGTCTTCACCGTCGTCGATCACCCGCGCCGAGCTCATCGCCGGCACCACCGTGGTGAGCCTCTTGTTCTTATCTTCTTTTTGAAAGGAAAAAATATTCTTACTTGTATGTTACATAGATACTTGTATTATTTTCTTACTTTTATTATTGCATCTTATATAGTGCGATGGTTTTGGTATCCGCCCCCGTCGGCCCTCGTCCTGTCTATGATTCGGATGTGGTATATATATTATCTTTATATCTATTGGTTCATTTATTGTTTATAAAAATTATGCCGACCAACGTGACATAGATTTTATTTATGTAGGATGTATGTGAATCGGAAATTCCAACCGACCCTATTGTCGAGAGGTTAAATTTAGTTGAAAAAGAAAACAATTTGTTGAAGGAAAAAATAAAAAAATTGAGGAGGAGAAGATGATATTGGAGTTGCATGTTGCGGATGTCGTCGATGATCACAAGATCAAGATGGACGCAATGCGCTTGAAGATTAGAAAGATTAGAAAATATGCCATTCATACCGAGGCTTGGTATCATTATGCCGTTGGATCAATTGTTACCTTGGTTGCGATTATGATCACATTTGTTTTCGCATTGAAATGTTTTACATAGTTTCAATGTATGGTTTAATTAATTAGTGTTGGGGAACGTGGTAATTTCAAAAAAATTCCTACGCACACGCAAGATCATGGTGATGCACAGCAACAAGAGGGGAGAGTGTTGTCTACGTACCCTCGTAGACCGGAAGCGGAAGCGTTATAACAACGCGGTTGATGTAGTCGTACGTCTTCACGGCCCGGCCGATCAAGCACCGAAACTATGGCACCTCCGAGTTTTTGCACACGTTTAGCTCGATGACGATCCCCGGACTCCGATCCAGCAAAGTGTCGGGGATGAGTTCCGGCAGCACGACGGCGTGGTGACGATCTTGATGTTCTACCGTCGCAGGGCTTCGCCTAAGCACCGCTATAATATTATCAAGGATTATGGTGGAGGGGGGCACCGCACACGGCTAAGAGATCAATGATCAATTGTTGTGTCTCTGGGGTGCCCCCCTGCCCCCGTATATAAAGGAGTGGAGGAGGGGGCCGACCAAGGAGGGTGGCGCGCCCAAGGGGGGGAGTCCAAGTCCCACCGGGAGTAGGACTGCCCTTTTTCCTATTAGGAGTAGGAGAGAGAAGGAAGAGGAAGGAGGGAGGAAGGAAAGGGTGGCCGGCCCCCTTCCCAATTCGGATTGGGCTTGGGGGGCCGCGCCCCCTCCCTTGCTCCTTTCCCCTCCTTTCCACTAAGGCCCAATAAGGCCCATATACCTCCCGGGGGTTTCGATAACCTCCCGGTGATCCGGTATTGTCCCAATCTTACCCGGAACCTTTCCGGTGTCCAAATATAGTCGTCCAATATATCGATCTTTATGTCTCGACCATTTCGAGACTCCTCGTCAAGTCCGTGATCACATCCGGGACTCCGAACAACCTTCGGTACATCAAAATATATAAACTCGTAATGAAACTGTCATCGTAACGTTAAGCGTGCGGACCCTACGGGTTCGAGAACAATGTAGACATGACCGAGACACGTCTCCGGTCAATAACCAATAGCAGAACATGGATGCTCATATTGGTTCCTACATATTCTACGAAGATCTTTATCGGTCAGATCGCATAACAACATACGTTGTTCCCTTTGTCATCGGTATGTTACTTGCCCGAGATTCGATCATCGGCATCTCAATACCTAGTTCAATCTCGTTACCGTCAAGTCTCTTTACTTGTTCCGTAATACATCATCCTGCAACTAACTCATTAGTTGCAATGCTTGCAAGGCTTAAGTGATGTGCATTACCGAGAGGGCCCAGAGATACCTGTCCGACAATCGGAGTGACAAATCCTAATCTCGAAATACGCCAACCCAACAAGTACCTTCGGAGACACCTGTAGAGCACCTTTATAATCACCCAGTTACGTTGTGACGTTTGGTAGCACACAAAGTGTTCCTCCGGTAAACGGGAGTTGCATAATCTCATAGTCATAGGAACATGTATAAGTCATGAAGAAAGCAATAGCAACAAACTAAACGATCAAGTGCTATGCTAACGGAATGGGTCAAGTCAATCACATCATTCTCCTGATGTGATCCCGTTAATCAAATGACAACTCATGTCTATGGTTAGGAAACATAACCATCTTTGATCAACGAGCTAGTCAAGTAGAGGCATACTAGTGACACTCTGTTTGTCTATGTATTCACACATGTATTATGTTTCCAGTTAATACAATTCTAGCATGAATAATAAATATTTATCATGATATATGGAAATAAATAATAACTTTATTATTGCCTCTAGGGCATATTTCCTTCAGTCTCCCACTTGCACTAGAGTCAATAGTCTAGTTCACATCGCCATGTGATTTAATACCAATAGTTCACATCACCATGTGATTAACACCCATAGTTCACATCGACATGTGACCAACACCCAAAGGGTTTACTAGAGTCAATAATGTAGTTCACATTGCTATGTGATTAACACCCAAAGAGTACTAAGGTGTGATCATGTTTTGCTTGTGAGAGAAATTTAGTCAACGGGTCTGCCACATTCAGATCCATACGTATTTTGCAAATTTCTATGTCAACAATGCTCTGCATGGAGCTACTCTAGCTAATTTCTCCCACTTTCAATATGTATCCAGATTGAGACTTAGAGTCATCTGGATCAGTGTCAAAACTTGCATCGACGTAACCCTTTACGACGAACCTTTTGTCACCTCCATAATCGAGAAACATATCCTTATTCCACTAAGGATAATTTTGACCAATGTCCAGTGATCTACTCCTAGATCACTATTTTACTTCCTTGCCAAACTCAGGGCAGGGTATACAATAGGTCTGGTACACAGCATGGCATACTTTATAGAACCTATGGCTGAGGCATAGGGAATGACTTTCATTCTCTCTCTATCTTCTGCCGTGGTCGGGTTTTGGGTCTTACTCAACTTCACACCTTGTAACACAGACAAGAACTCTTTCTTTGATTGTTCCATTTTGAACTACTTCAAAATCTTGTCAAGGTATGTACTCATTGAAAAACTTATCAAGCGTCTTGGTCTATCTCTATAGATCTTGATGCTCAATATGTAAGCAGCTTTACCGAGGTCTTTCTTTGAAAAACTCCTTTCAAACACTCCTTTATGCTTTGTAGAATAATTCTACATTATCTGCGATCCACAATATGTCTTTCACATATACTTATCAAAAATGCTATAGTGCTCCCACTCACTTTCTTGTAAATACAGGCTTCACTTCAAGTCTGTATAAAACTATATGCTTTGATCAACTTATCAAAGCATATATTCCAACTCCGAGATGCTTGCACCAGTCCATAGATGGATCGCTGGAGCTTGCAGATTTTGTTAGCACCTTTAGGATTGACAAAACTTTCTTGTTGCATCATATACAACTCTTGTTTAATAAATCCATTAAGGAATGTAGTTTTGTTTATCCATTTGCCAGATTTCATAAAATGTGGCAATTGCTAACATGATTCGGACAGACTTAAGCATAGATACGAGTGAGAAACTCTCATCGTAGTCAACACCTTGAACTTGTCGAAAACCTTTTGCGATAATTCTAGCTTTGTAGATAGTAACACTACTATCAGCGTTCGTCTTCCTCTTGAAGATCCATTTAATCTTAATGGCTCGCCGATCAATGGGCAAGTCAATCAAAGTCCATACTTTGTTCTCATACATGGATCTCATCTCAGATTTCATGGCCTCAAGCCATTTCGCGGAATCTGGGCTCATCATCGCTTCCTCATAGTTCGCAAGTTCGTCATGGTCTAGTAACATGACTTCCAGAACTGGATTACCGTAGCACTCTGGTGCAGATCTCTCTCTCGTTTACCTACAAGGTTCGGTAGTAACTTGATCTGAAGTTACATGATCATCATCATTAGCTTCCTCACTAATTGGTGTAGTAGTCACAGGAACAGATTTCTGTGATGAACTACTTTCCAATAAGGGAGCAGGTACAGTTACCTCATCAAGTTCTACTTTCCTCCCACTCACTTCTTTCGAGAGAAACTCCTTCTCTAGAAAGGATCCATTCTCAGCAATGAATATCTTGCCTTCGGATCTGTGATAGAAGGTGTACCCAACATTTTCTTTTGGGTATCCTATGAAGATTTACTTCTCCGATTTGGGTTCGAGCTTATCAAGTTCAAACTTTTTCACATAAGCATCGCAGTCCCAAACTTTAAGAAACGACAGCTTAGGTTTCTCGCCAAACCACATTTCATATGGCGTTGTCTCAATGGATTTAGATGGTGCCCTATTTAACGTGAATGTAGATGTCTCTAATGGATAACCCCAAAACGATAGTGTTAATCGGTAAGAGACATCATAGATCGCACCATATCTAATAAAGCACTGTTACAACGTTCGGACACACCATTATACTGTGGTGTTCCAGGTGGCGTGAGTAGTGAAACTATTTCACATTGTTTTAACTAAAGGCCAAACTCGTAACTCAAGTATTTTACTTCTGCGATCATATCATAGAAATTTTTATTTTTGTTACGATGATTCTCCAGTTCACTTTGAAATTCTTTGAACTTTTCAAATATTTCAGACTTGTGTTTCATCAAGTAGATATACTCATATCTTCTCAAATCATCTGTGAAGATCAGAAAATAATGATACCTACCGCGAGCCTCAATATTCATTGGACCACATACATCAGTATGTATGATTTCCAACAAATCTGTTGCTCGCTCCATTGTTCCTGAGAACTGAGTCTTAGTCATCTTGCCCATGAGGCATGGTTCGCAAGCATCAACTGATTCATAATCAAGTGATTCCGAAAGCCAATCAGCATGGATTTTCTTCATGCGCTTTACACCAATATGACCTAAACGGCAGTGCCACAAATAAGTTGCACTATCATTATTAACTTTGCATCTTTTGGCTTCAATATTATGAAAATGTGTATTACCACGATCGAGATCCAACAAACCATTTTCATTGGGTGTATGACCATAGAAGGTTTTATTCATGTAAACAAAACAACAATTATTCTCTAACTTACATGAATAACCGTATTGCAATAAACATTATCCAATCATATTTATTCTTAACGCAAACACCAAATAACATTTATTTAGGTTCAACACTAATCCCGAAAGTATAGGGAGTGTGCAATGATGATCATATCAATCTTGGAACCACTTCCAACACACATCGTCACTTCACCCTTAACTAGTCTCTGTTTATTTTGCAACTCCCATTTCGAGTTACTACTCTTAGCAACTGAACCAGTATCAAATACCAAGGGGTTGCTATAAACACTAGTGAAGTACACATCAATAACATGTATATCAAATATACCTATGTTCACTTTGCCATCCGTCTTATCCGCCAATTACTTGGGGTAGTTCCGCTTCCAATGACCAGTCCCTTTGTAGTAGAAGCACTCAGTTTCAGGCTTAGGTCCAGACTTGGGTTTTTTCACTTGAGCAGCAACTTGTTTGCCGTTCTTCTTGAAGTTCCCCTTTGTTCCCTTTGTCCTTTTCTTGAAACTAGTGGTCTTGTCAACCATCAACACTTGATGATTTTCTTGATTTCTACCTTCGTCGATTTCAGCATCACGAAGAGCTTGGGAATTGTTTTCGTCATCCCTTGCATACTATAGTTCATCACGAAGTTCTACTAACTTGGTGATGGTGATTAGAGAATTCTGTCAATCACTATTTTATCTAGAAGATTAACTTCCACTTGATTCAAGCGATTGTAGTACCCAGACAATCTGAGCACATGCTCACTGCTTGAGCTATTCTCCTCCATCTTTTAGCTATAGAACTTGTTGGAGACTTCATATCTCTCAACTCGGGTATTTGCTTGAAATATTAACTTCAACTCCTGGAACATCTCATATGGTCCATGACGTTCAAAACGTCTTTGAAGTCCCGATTCTAAGCCGTTTAAGCATGGTGCACTAAAATATCAAGTAGTCATCATATTGAGCTAGCCAAATGTTCATAACATCTGCATCTGCTCCTGCAATAGGTTTGTCACCTAGCGGTGCATCAAGGACATAATTCTTCTGTGTAGCAATGAGGATAAACCTCAGATCACGGATCCAATCTGCGTCATTGCTACTAACACCTTTCAACTTAGTTTTCTCTAGGAACATATCAAAAATAAAAAGGGGAGCTAAACGCGAGCTATTGATCTACAACATAGATATGCTAATACTACCAGGACTAAGTTCATGATAAATTTAAGTTCAATTAATCATATTACTTAAGAACTCCCACTTAGATAGACATCCCTCTAATCCTCTAAGTGATCACGTGATCCAAATCAACTAAACCATAACCGATCATCACGTGAAATGGAGTAGCTTTCAATGGTGAACATCACTTATGTTGATCATATCTACTATATGATTCACGCTCAACCTTTCGGTCTCAGTGTTCCGAGGCCATATCTGCATATGCTAGGCTCGTCAAGTTTAACCTGAGTATTCTGCGTGTGCAAAACTGGCTTGCACCCGTTGTAGATGGACGTAGAGCTTATCACACCCGATCATCACGTGGTGTCTGGGCACGACGAACTTTGGCAACGGTGCATACTCAGGGAGAACACTTTTATCTTGAAATTTAGTGAGAGATCATCTTATAATGCTACCGTCAATCAAAGCAAGATAAGATGCATAAAAGATAAACATCACATGCAATCAATATAAGTGATATGATATGGCCATCATCATCTTGTACTTGTGATCTCCATCTCCGAAGTACCGTTATGATCACCATCGTCACCGGCGCGACACCTTGATCTCCATCGTAGCATCGTTGTCGTCTCGCCAATCTTATGCTTTCACGACTATCGCTACCGCTTAGTGATAAAGTAAAGCATTACACCGTGATTGCATTGCATACAATAAAGCGACAACCATATGGCTCCTCCAGTTGCCGATAACTCGGTTACAAAACATGATCATCTCATACAATAAAATTTAGCATCATGTCTTGACCATATCACATCACAACATGCCCTTCAAAAACAAGTTAGACGTCCTCTACTGTGTGTTGCAAGTTTTACGTGGCTGCTACGGGCTTAGCAAGAACCGGTCTTACCTACGTATCAAAACCACAACGATAGTTTGTCAAGTTGGTGCTGTTTTAATCTTCGCAAGGACCGTGCGTAGCCACAATCAGTTCAACTAAAGTTGGAGAAACTGACACCCGCTAGCCACCTATGTGCAAAACACGTCGGTAGAACCAGTCTCGCGTAAGCGTACGCATAATGTCGGTCCAGGCTGCTTCATCGAACAATACCGCCGAACCAAAGTATGACATGCTGGTAAGCAGTATGACTTATATCGCCCACAACTCACTTGTGTTCTACTCGTGCATATAACATCAACGCATAAAACCTAGGCTCGGATGCCACTGTTGGGGAACGTAGTAATTTCAAAAAATTTCCTACGCACACGCAAGATCATGGTGATGCATAGCAACGAGAGGAGAGAGTGTTGTCTACGTACCCTCGTAGACCGGAAGCGGAAGCGTTATAACAACGCGGTTGATGTAGTCGTACGTCTTCACGGCCTGACAGATCAAGCACCGAAACTACGACACCTCCGAGTTTTTGCACACGTTCAGCTCGATGACGATCCCCGGACTCCGATCCAGCAAAGTGTCAGGGATGAGTTCCGTCAGCACGACGGCGTGGTGACGATCTTGATGTTCTACCATCGCAGGACTTCGCCTGAGCACCGCTACAATATTATCAAGGATTATGGTGGAGGGGGGCACCGCACACGGCTAAGAGATCAATGATCAATTGTTGTGTCTCTGGGGTGCCCCCCTGCCCCCGTATATAAAGGAGTGGAGGAGGGGGCCGGCCAAGGAGGGTGGCGCGCCCAAGGGGGGGTGTCCAACTCCCACCGGGAGTAGGACTCCCCTTTTTCCTATTAGGAGTAGGAGAGGGAAGGAAGAGGAAGGAGGGAGGAAGGAAAGGGGGGGCCGGCCCCCTTGCCAATTCGGATTGGGCTTGGGGGGGCGCCCCCTCCCTTGCTCCTTTCCCCTCCTTTCCACTAAGGCCCAATAAGGCCCATATACCTCCCGGGGGGTTCCGATAACCTCCCGGTGATCCGGTATTGTCCCAATCTTACCCGGAACCTTTCCGGTGTCCAAATATAGTCGTCCAATATATCGATCTTTATGTCTCTACCATTTCGAGACTCCTCGTCAAGTCCGTGATCACATCCGGGACTCCGAACAACCTTCGGTACATCAAAATATATAAACTCATAATGAAACTGCCATCATAACGTTAAGCGTGCGGACCCTACGGGTTCGAGAACAATGTAGACATGACCGAGACACGTCTCCGGTCAATAACCAATAGCGGAACCTGGATGCTCATATTGGTTCCTACATATTCTACGAAGATCTTTATCGGTCAGATCGCATAACAACATACGTTGTTCCCTTTGTCATCGGTATGTTACTTGCCCGAGATTCGATCGTCGGTATCTCAATACCTAGTTCAATCTCGTTACCGGCAAGTCTCTTTACTCGTTCCGTAATACATCATCCTGCAACTAACTCATTAGTTGCAATGCTTGCAAGGCTTAAGTGATGTGCATTACCGAGAGGGCCCAGAGATACCTCTCCGACAATCGGAGTGACAAATCCTAATCTCGAAATACGCCAACCCAACAAGTACCTTTGGAGACACCTGTAGAGCACCTTTATAATCACCCAGTTACGTTGTGACGTTTGGTAGCACACAAAGTGTTCCTCCGGTAAACGGGAGTTGCATAATCTCATAGTCATAGGAACATGTATAAGTCATGAAGAAAGCAATAGCAACAAACTAAACGATCAAGTGCTATGCTAACAGAATGGGTCAAGTCAATCGCATCATTCTCCTAATGATGTGATCCCGTTAATCAAATGACAACTCATGTCTATGGTTAGGAAACATAACCATCTTTGATCAACGAGCTAGTCAAGTAGAGGCATACTAGTGACACTCTGTTTGTCTATGTATTCACACATGTATTATGTTTCCGGTTAATACAAATCTAGCATGAATAATAAACATTTATCATGATATAAGGAAATAAATAATAACTTTATTATTGCATCTAGGGCATATTTCCTTCAATTAGATGCTCTGGAGAGCTATATGTTGTTAGATGAGAACTATGTATGTACTTTGGTTTTAATGTGACGATGAACTTCTATTAATTTGGACACTTAATTATATATAACGCACGCAGATGAACCGGCAATGGATGTACGGTGATAGACACACCTCCGAGTACATTAAGGGCGTGCATGAGTTTCTTGATGCGGCTGAGGCAAACAAGCAGAATGGTTTTATGTGTTGTCCATGCACTGAATGTGGGAATACGAGGTCTTACTCTAACCGGAAAATCCTTCACTCCCACCTGCTTTACAAGGGTTTCATGCCACACTATAATGTTTGGACGAGGCACGGATAAATAGGGGTTACACTAGTAGAAAAAGGGTCAAACGTGAAGCACATTAGTGCCGGTTTGAATTAGAGCCGTCACTAATGTGTACATTAGTGCCGGTTCGTGGTGGCGATCAATAGTACCGGTTTGTGGCAAACCTTTAGTACCGGTTCATGCCACGAACCGGTACTAAAGAGGCTATGTCAGCCTGCGGTCAGGCTATGGCCCCACCATCACCATTTAGTGCCGGTTCGTACCACGAACCGGTACTAATGAGGTTATGGCAAGCTGTTTTTAGTCCCACCTTGCCAAGAGAGAGGCAGTATGAGCGGTTTATAAGCCGTGAGTGCATAGACAATGACGAAGAGTTGCAATGCTCATCTACATGTTGATTAGCTTCAAGCCTTGCGGAATAGCATAGATTGCACTGAGCTATGTGCAGTGCAGTCTACACTATTCCGAAAGGCTTGAAGCAAATTAACTAGCATTGCACCTCTTTTTTATTTTTATTAACTTATTTAAACTCCGGACTTCTTTTGTGTTCAGTATGCAGTATTTAAAGCGACGTCATCAATTTCCAACATGTTCTGACATCATTTGTTGTTTTTCGGTCATTTACCTAATTGTTTAGAGAGCTAAATGACCGTGAAATTAAAAATCACTACAAAATGAATCCTGAAAATGTTGAAACTTGGCATGGTATCATCATATCACCCGCATAGCATACGCGAAAGAGTAGAGAGGGTCACGGCAAAAACTGGACGCACTTCGTGTACAAACTGGACATACTCTTTCCGAGTATCAGGGTTTCGGACGAGAACTCATCTGTTACATGGCCACTTCAATGTTTTTTAAACTTATTTGAACTCCGGACTTCTTTTGTGTTTAGTATGCAGCATTTAAAGCGACGTCATCAATTTCCAACATGTTCTGACATCATTTGTTGTTTTTCGGTCATTTACCTAATTGTTTAGAGAGCTAAATGACCGTGAAATTGAAAATCACTACAAAATGAATCCTGAAAATGTTGAAACTTGGCATGGTATCATCATATCACCCGCATAGCATGCGCGAAAGAGTAGAGAGGGTCACGGCAAAAACTGGACGCACTTCGTGTACAAACTGGACAAACTCTTTCCGAGTATCAGGGTTTCGGAGTACGGAGTGGGTACTAATGTGCATCCCACCAATTAGGAAGAATCACATGGATCGTGTGTTTCTTTCTAGCTCTTGTGAGTTGTTGGATCAAGGGTGTGTTTCTTCATAGCTCATGTGAGTCGTTGGATCGAAACTACCACAATCACTTTGTGAGCCAGACGACCCTATATATAGCCCACCTCTCGCCTTCCCTGCATAAGTCTTTCAGTTCATCGACTACATACATCTACCAGTTCATCGACTGCATACATCTACCAGTTCATCGACTGAATACAAATCATTCGGATTCGCCATCATACGTCCAACCGTGCATTTGATATGCATATATATGCATCACGAGCAACGGTTGGGCTGTATGATGGCGATACCGATTGGTTTGTTCTAGATCCGACATAAAAGGTTTGATACAACTTCTTTTTTGTGACATAAGAGCTATCGATCTCTCTTCCTACCTATTTTAGTTACACAACTACCTATTTGTGCCAAATTTTCACTTTTGTTATTGCTCTTGCATCATAAGCATCCATGTTAACTGACTTACAAGTAATGCAATTTAACCAAACTATCTTGTGATCCATGTTGATTAGCTTCAAGCCTTGCGGAATAGCATAGATTGCACTGAGCTATGTGCAGTGCAGTCTACACTATTCCGAAAGGCTTGAAGCAAATTAACCAGCATTGCACCTCTTTTTTATTTTTAATAACTTATTTAAACTCCGGACTTCTTTTGTGTTCAGTATGCAGCATTTAATACGACGTCATCAATTTCCAACATGTTCTGACATCATTTGTTGTTTTTCGGTCATTTACCTAATTGTTCAGTATGCAGCATTCAATTTCCAGAAGAAAATAAATAATGCAGAAAAGAAAAAACTATATAAAAAACTACTCAAAAATAAATAGAAGAAAATAAGTAATGCAGAAAAGAAAAAACTATATAAAAAATTTGTTGGCACGCTGCCCAGTGGGCCTGCCAGACCTAGGGTGTGCAAATGCAGGCCCAGGCGGGCCAGCAGGCTCACAGGGCAGCATGCCCTAATTAATTAGGCCGAGAAGCCTGCTATATAGAGGAGTTCGAAGAGGTAGCCGCGGCTGGATTTATAAACCAGTGCGGCTGCCCTGCGCCGGGCGAGGTGGGACTAAACTTTGGGGTGGCAGCGCAAGGCCTTTAGTACAGGTTGGTGGCTCCAACCGGTACTAAAGGCCCCACTTTAGTACCGGTTGGTGGCTCCAACCGGTACTAAAGGCCTTCGTTTCCCGCCGCTTGGCCTGGCGAAAATAGGCCTTTAGTACCGGTTGGAGCCACGAACCGGTACTAAAGGCCCATCCTATATATATAGCACTTACGAAAATTTCAGTTTCATCTCCCCACTTCGTCTCCAACCTCCGCCGCGCGCGCCGCTCGATCCCGTCGTCGCCGCCCGTCGCTCGTACCGTCGTCCGTCATCATCGTCGCTGTCCCCGCCGCCGCCCGTCGTCGTCGTCGTCTCGCGCTGCCGCCCCGAACGCCGCCGCCATCCGTCGTCATCGCCGCGGCCGTACGTCTCTCTCTCGCTCCCGCACACACATACATACACACACATACACACACACACCGGCGCCCCCGCCCCGTACGTCGGCGCCCCCGCTCGTACGTACGGGGCGGCGGCGTACGGGGCCGCACACACACACATATACCACACACACACGCATACACACACACATACACACATACGTACACACATATACGTATATATACACACACATGCATACACACACACATACACACACACACACATTTTTTTACTTATTTTCTGTTTTTTAGAAAAGTTAATTAGATGATCGAATGTTAGATTAATGTCGAATGTTAGATGAATTAGCTAGCTAGATAGAAAAATTGTCGAACTAGAGATTAGAACTAGTTGAATAATTAATATAACTAGTTTATTTTTAGTAAGAAAATTTAGGTATATGAGATTAGAACTAGTTGAATAATTAATATAACTAGTTTATTTTTAGTAAGAAAATTTAGGTATATGAGATTAGAACTAGTTGAATAATTAATATAACTAGTTTATTTTTAGTAAGAAAATTTAGGTATATGAGATTTGATGATCTAATTAAAATATTATTTGTTAATGAGTTTTTCTGTTTATTTAATTTTTATAAATTTTGAGTTTATATAAATGTTAGATTAATGTCGAATGTTAGATGCATTAGATAGAAAAGTTAAATATATAGTAATGTCAATTGAATATATAGTTAGATATATTAATGTCAAATGTTAGATGAATATATATTTGGCTAGATATAGGTGTTTAATGTTTCACCTATATGAACATAGGAAATGTCATCTGACGACGAAAAAGATTTTATTATGTGCGAACACTGTGAAGACCAGCGCGGCCTGTGCGACCAAAATTTCCTTGTTGATGGTAGGCGCTTCAGCATCAAGCTAGATGAGATATTCGAAGTTGATACAGTAAGTCACTTTGTCAATTATTATTTAAATGCAAAACTTATGCTTCATTTGCTTCAACTTATAATTTTAAATTTTCACTATTCTACTAGCGTATCCCCTGCCATGCAAGAATTTTTGTCTTGGATAAGATAGGTTTTAGTGCTATAGATGATATGGAGGTAAAGAGAGTTTACTTGAAGACGGAGCATGGGTATACTTTCAACGTCAAATTATATAATGGAGACACATACACCCATTTTGAATGCAAAACTTGGCAAGCACTATGCAAGGCTTATGCATTTGAGCTTGATATGGTTATCACCTTTGATATTCGTCCGGAAGATGATATTGAAGGTAATATAGACATCTGGGTCGATGTGCAAACGCCTCCAGTTCTACCATTTGGTGAGTTTTTCTCAACCATGCATGCATATGTTTATGTCTTTCATACAGTTTATTCAAAAATAGTTGACAACTAATTTGTATTGTCAGCTTATTTCGGTTCAAGCAAACATGTCCGGCGCTTGGTAGACAGGACCTACTACTGCCCAGGGGCTCAACTAAACTGCGAGGAGATAAGTCATTATGTTTCATGGCTTGAGGATCTTAATACTGTCAAGACAATTTTTTCCTAAACTTAGAAATGTTAGTACTCAAAACGTGCGACCAATGGTGATTGTATTGAACTACGGTCACATCTATAATCAAAAGATGGTAAGATTTTAAATATTTGTCCTTAATTAGTGCATCTTTTGCATACATTATTTTTGAAGCTAAACTTTCATTGCTTAGTATATTAATTACTATAAGATGTTGTTCAAAAGGGACTTCCGATGACAGTTGTGCCTCAGTGGATCGAGGCAAAAGGTCGCATGTCAATGGTTAGCTTACGACCAAGATTTCCTACATTGCACATGAGTGCATTCAGGATTTCTGAAAGCAAAGAATGCTTAATAGTGAAAGATTGGAGCGAAATTGTTAACGATCGCAGAGAAGTACTAGGGGGCAGTAAGGAGAAGCGCAACCCAAGATTAGGAGACAGATTCATCTGCATGCTCCAGTATGATGAATCAGGAGAGCTATACATGTTCTATGCTATTCTACCTGAGAGGGAGCAGCATGATCAGTAGCTACTAGTTCATGCTCTTAATTAGTACTTGTCTCATGTCCGTGTCCTGAACTTCGATGTTGGTGATGATTATGTTGAACTTGATGATATCTTTGCTTCTGTTACAAAGTGAATGTTTCCTCTTTAAGCTAGCCAGCGTTGATGATGATTAGATAGCTAGCGGTAATGACTATGATGATTAAATAGTGGTAATTAGACGACTACGATGATTTTTAGCTAGCTAGAGTTTATTTATTTATTAATATGCGATGATGATGACGACGACTACAACTCATTATAACGTAAAACAATCCTAAATTAAATTGATAACACAAATTTAATTGAAAAATACAAAATAAAACAAAAACCCACAACCATTTAGTACCGGTTGGTGTTACCAACCGGTACTAAAGGGCTCCCGGCCCCCAGAGCTGGCTCGTGCCACGTGGTTCCCGTTTAGCACCGGTTCGTGCTAAACCGGTACTAAAGGGGGGGCCTTTAGTGCCGAAATTTTAGTGCCGGTTCCTGAACCGGCACTAAAGGGCCTTACAAACCGGTGCTATTGCCCGGTTCTGCACTAGTGTTATGATGGAAGACGGCGAAGAAGAAGAGTACGATGACAACTATGTGCCCCCTAAATACGGTGATGCTGCAACGGGGGGAGCTGGTGAAGATCAAGAGGAACCAGACGATGTGCCCAATGATGCTGCAACGGGTGAAGCTGCTGAAGATCAAGAGGAACCAGACGATGTGCCCGATGATGATGATCTCCGCCGGGTCATTGTCGATGCAAGGACGCAATGAGAAAGTCAAAAGGAGAAGCTGAAGTTCGATCGCATGTTAGAGGATCACAAAAAAAGGTTGTACCCCAATTGCGAAGATGGCAACACAAAGCTCGGTACCGTACTGGAATTGCTGCAGTGGAAGGCAGAGAATGCTGTGGCTAACAAAGGATTTGAGAAGCTACTGAAAGTATTGAAGAAGAAGCTTCCAAAGGAAAACAAATTGCCCGACAGTACATACGCAGCAAAGAAGGTCGTATGCCCTCTAGGATTGGAGGTGGAGAAGATACATGCATGCCCTAATGACTGCATCCTCTACCGCGGTGCATACAAGGATCTGAACGCATGCTCGGTATGCGGTGCATTGCGGTATAAGATCAGATGAGATGACCCTGGTGATGTTGACGACGAGCCCCCTAGGAAGAGGGTTCCTGCGAAGGTGATGTGGTATGCTCCTATAATACCACGGTTGAAACGTCTGTTCAGAAACGAAGAGCATGCCAATTTGATGCGATGGCACAGTGAGGACCGGAAGAAAGACGGGAAGTTGAGAACACCCGCTGACGGGTCGCAGTGGAGAAAAATCAAGAGAAAGTACTGGGATGAGTTTGCAAAGGACCCAAGGAATGTATGGTTTGCTTTAAGCGCGGATGGCATTAATCCTTTCGGGGAGCAGAGTAGCAATCACAGCACCTGGCCCGTGACTCTATGTATGTATAACCTTCCTCCTTGGATGTGCATGAAGCGGAAGTTCATTATGATTCCAGTTCTCATCCAAGGCCCTAAGCAACCCGGCAACGACATTGATGTGTACCTAAGGCCATTAGCTGAAGAACTTTTACAGCTGTGGAATGGAAACGGTGTACGTACATGGGATGAGCACAGACAGGAGGAATTTAACCTAAAGGCGTTGCTGTTCGTGACCATCAACGATTGGCCCGCTTTCAGTAACCTTTCAGGACAGACAAACAAAGGATACCACGCATGCACGCATTGTTTAGATGACACTGAAAGTATATACCTGGACAATTGCAGGAAGAATGTGTACCTGGGCCATCGTTGATTTCTTCCGACCAACCATCAATGTCGAAAGAAAGGCAAGCATTTCAAAGGCGAGGCAGATCACCAGAAGAAGCCCGCCGTGCGTACCAGTGATCACGTACTTGCTATGGTCAATGATTTACACGTAATCTTTGGAAAAGGTCCCGGCAGACTAGCTGTTCCGAATGAAGCTGAGGGACACGCACCCATGTGGAAGAAGAAATCTATATTTTTGAACCTACCCTACTGGAAAGAACTAGAGGTCTGCTCTTCAATCGACGTGATGCACGTGACGAAGAACCTTTGCGTGAACCTACTAGGCTTCTTGGGTGTGTATGGGAAGACAAAAGATACACCTGAGGCACGGGAGGACCTGCAACGTTTGCACGAAAAAGACGGCATGCCTCCGAAGCAGTATAAAGGTCCTGCCAGCTACACTCTTACGAAAGAAGAGAAAGAAATGTTGTTTGAATGCCTGCTCAGTATGAAGGTCACGACTGGCTTCTCATCGAATATAAAGGGAATAATAAATATGCCAGAGAAAAAGTTTCAGAACCTAAAGTCTCATGACTGCCACGTGATTATGACGCAACTACTTCCGGTTGCATTGAGGGGGCTTCTACTGGAAAACATCTGATTAGCCATTGTGAAGCTATGTCCATTCCTCAATGCAATCTCTCAGAAGGTGATCGATCCAGAAACCGTACCAAGGCTAAGGAGTGATGTGGCGCAATGTCTAGTCAGTTTTGAGCTGGTGTTCCCACCATCCTTCTTCAATATCATGATGCACGTCCTAGTTCATCTAGTCGATGAGATTGTCATCCTGGGGCCCGTATTTCTACACAATATGTTCCCTTTGAGAGGTTCATGGGAGTCCTAAAGAAATATGTCTGTAACCGCGCTAGGCCAGAAGGAAGCATCTCCATTGGCCATCAAACAGAGGATGTTATCGGGTTTTGTGTTGACTTCATTCCTGGCCTTAAGAAGATAGGTCTCCCTAAATCGCGGTATGAGGGGAGACTGACTGGAAAAGGCACTCTTGGAAGTGACTCAATAATATTCAGGGACAGATATTCTTGGTCTCAAGCACACTACACAGTTCTACAGAACTCTACCTTGGTGACCCCGTATGTCGATGAACACAAGAACAGTCTGCGCTCCAAACACCCGGAGCAGTGCGACAACTAGATTACATGTGAACACATTAGGACTCTCAGCAGTTGGTTGGAAACACGTCTCAGAGGTGACAACACTTTTTGTGATGAGCTGTACTTGTTGTCCAGGGGACCATCTTTGACTGTATTGACTTACAAAGGATACGAGATAAATGGGAATACATTTTACATGATCGCCCAAGATCAAAAGAGCACCAACCAAAACAGCGGTGTCCGCTTTGATGCAGCAACCTAGATCGGAAAGGACACATATTATGGTTACATAGTGGACATATGGGAACTTGACTACGGACATGATTTTAAGGTCCCTTTGTTTAAGTGCAAATGGGTCAATCTGTTAGGCGGTGGGGTACAGGTAGACCCACAGTACGGAATGACAATAGTGGATCTGAAAAATCTTGGGTACACTGATGAACCGTTCGTCCTAGCCAATGATATGGCACATGTTATCTATGTGAAGGACATGTCTACCAAACCGAGAAAAAGAAAAGATAAGGAAGCGAATACATCATACGATGAGCCAAAGCGCCACATAGTTCTTTCAGGAAAAAGGGATATCCTGGGAGTGGAGGGCAAGACAGACATGTCTGAAGATTATGAAAAGTTTCATGAAATTCCTCCCATCAATGTCAAGGCTGACCCAAGCATCCTGATAAACGATGAAGATTATACATGGTTACGGCGCAATAAGCAAATGACACAAGCGAAGAAAAAGTGAAGACTTTCTCCCGCAACTATTATGATGATACCATGCCAACTTTGTAACACACGAGTATGCTATGCCAACTTTTTTAGAGTTCATTTGAAAACCATGAATTTAGGTCGAATTTTCTCTATAGGTGCATCTATGTTCATTTTTTTAGTAAAGTTAATCACAAACTTGTGATTCACACAAATTTCAAAGAATTCAAATTTTAACTATTCAAATTTGAAAACTAATGGCACTAACAGAAAGTTTATAATTTTTCTAAAACTAATGGCACTAACAGAAAGTTTATAATTTTGCTGACCTAAAAGCAAAAAGAATTAAAAAATAAAGCAAAAAACAAAAGAAAATAAATAATACAGAAAACAAAACAAAAAAACTGAAAAAATATAAAAATGGCAACAATAAGTATTTTGTTGTAAGTAGAAACAAAATAAAATAAATAAAGCAACAAAGAAAACAAAAAAACTAAAAAACTGTTTTCAAATTTGAAAACTAATGGCACTAATAGAAAGTTTATAATTTTTCTAAAACTAAAAGCAAAAAGAATTAAAAAAATAAAGCAAAAAAAAAGAAAATAAATAATGCAGAAAACAAAACAAAAAAACTAGAAAAAATACGCACTAAAAGCAAAAAAAAACAAAAAAAAGTGTTTTCAAATTTGAAAACTAAGGCACTAACAGAAAGTTTATAATTTTTCTAAAACTAAAAGCAAAAAAGAATTAAAAAATAAAGCAAAAAATAAAAGAAAATAAATAATGCAGAAAACAAAATAAAAAAACTGGGAAAAAATTAAAAATAGCAACAATAAGTAAAGAAAACAAAAAAACAAAAAAAGTGCCTCCTACTGAGCCCCCACGGCCTGAATACGACTAGAAACCCTACCATGGGCCAGGATTCAGGCCCGTAGGAGACCCAGTAGGCCCACAGGCACAGACAGTGGATTTAGGCCCGTAAGCCTGCAGTAGAGAGGAGCTCGAAGTGGTTGGCTCGGCAGAGCTTATAAACCACTCCAAGCCCCTCTCGGCTAGCGAGGTGGGACTAAACATCCCACCGCACTGCGCTAGTTCTAGCACACAACCTTTGGTCCCGGTTGGTGCCACCAACCGGGACCAATGCCCCCCATTAGTCCCGGTTGGTGCCACCAACCGGGGCCAAAGGCCGCCGCTTCCCGCCCTTTGGGCTGCTGAAAAGAGGCCTTTGGTCCCAGTTGGTGGCACCAACCGGGACTAAAGGGGGCATTGGTCCCGGTTGGTAGGACGAACCGGGACCAATGCTCCGTCTATATAAGCCACACTTATGAAAAAATTGGTTCAGTTCGATCCCGCACCGACGATGCCGCCAGGCTGCCCCTCTGCGCCTCGCCGTCGCCGTCGTCGCCCCTGCCTCCGACGCCGTCCCACGCCGCCCAGACACCGTCGCCACCCCGCGCCGCCCCGACTCCGTCGCCGCGCGCCACCCCGCGCCGTCGCGGTCACCTCCCCGCGCCGCCTCGACGCCGTCGCCGCCCCGCGTCGCGCCCCGACACCGTCGCCGCCCCGCGTCGCCACCCCGATGCCGTCGTCGTCCCGCCTCTGCCTCGCCATCGCCGCCCCGCGCCGCCGTCGCCTCTTCCTTTGGTCAGGGCCGGCACCCCCCTCTTGCCCCCCTGTTTTTTTGCAAATATATATCTGTTTTTTCCTGATTATATGTATATGTATGCAAAAGAATGAGAGGAAAAAGGAAATAAGAAGAGGAAGAAAGGAGAAGAAGAGGGGAGAGGAAGACGAGGAGAAATAAATAAGAAGAAGAAAAAAAGAAGAAAAAGAAGAGGAGAAGAAGAAAGGAATAGAGGAGAAGAAGAGAAAAATAGAATATATATTCTATTTTTCTCTTCTTCTCCTCTATTCCTTTCTTCTTCTCCTCTTTTTTTCTTCTTTTTTTTCTTCGACACATGGGGGGGGGTCGATATACCCCCTCCCGATAACTTCAACACGAGGGGGGGTCGATATACCCCCTCCCGATAACTTCAACACGAGGGGAGTTGATATACCCCCTCCCCGATAATATTATTTTCCCATGTACATATGTCGTGTCGATATAAACTCCCGATAACTTCAACACGAGGGGGGTCGATATACCCCCTCCCGATAACTTCAACACGAGGGGGGTCGATCTATATACCCCCTCCCCGATAATATTATTTTCCCGCATGTACGTATGTCGTGTCGATATAAACTCCTGATAACTTCAACACGTGGGGTGGGGTCGATATACCCCCTCCCGATAACTTCAACACGTGGGGCGTCGATATACCCCCTCCCGATAACTTCAACACGAGGGGGGGTCGAACATGAGAGGAAGAAGAGGATAAAAAAAGAAGAGGAAGAAGAAAAAAAGAGGAGAAGAAAGAATAGAGGAGTTCTTCTCCTATATTCTTTCTTCTCCTCTTTTTTTCTCCTCTATTCTTTCTTCTCCTCTTTTTTTTCTTCTTCTTCCTCTTTTTTTATCGGGAACGAGGGTCGAGAGGGGGTCTAGGGTCGCCGATGGGTCAAGGGTCGAGAGGGGGTCGACGGTCGCCAAGGTGTCGAGGGTCGAGAGGGGGTCTAGGGTCGCCGAGGGGTCGAGGGTCGTCGAACATGAGAGGAAGAAGAGGATAAAAAGAAGAGGAAGAAGAAAAAAAGAGGAGAAGAAAGAATAGAGGAGTTCTTCTCCTCTATTCTTTCTTCTCCTCTTTTTTTTCTTCTTCTTCCTCTTTTTTTTATCGGGAACGAGGGTCGTCCAGGGTCGCCGAGCGGTAGAGGAAACCCTCGTTCCCGATAAAAAAAGAGGAAGAAGAAGAAAAAAAGAGGAGAAGAAAGAATAGAGGAGCCTTACTCCTCTATTCTTTCTTCTCCTCTTTTTTTCTTCTTCCCCTTCTTTTTTTATCCTTGAAGCGTTGTCGAGGCCACCCCAAACCCTAGAGAAGCAGCGTCGAGGCCACCCCAAACCCTAGAGAAGCAGCGTCGAGGCCACTAATTAATATTAGTTCTATGTTTGCCACTAATATATCCATCTGTCATGTTTGAATAATAATTGCCATGTTGTAAATATTTGTAGAAACTATGGACACCGCCCGAGACGAAGTACAAGAAGAGTTGTTGGGGGACATAATCGCACGAGGAAGTGATGCCGTCTGCTCGTTGTTTCTCAACGACACCGATGGTCTGGAAGCAGCTGGCTATGATTATGATGGCTCCGGTGACCTAATGCCGGTGCAAGAAGGAGACCGTGAGGACGGCTCCGGTGACCCAATGCCAGTGCAAGAAGGAGACCGTGATGACGTCTCCGGTGACCGAACCGAGTCTGGCCAGGTATATATATTAGTTAAGCTTCTGCTGACTAGCTAATTGAGGCATTCATTGTTTTGGTATGTACACATATTAATTAAGTCATTGTTCTTTTTTCTAGCCCTTCGGATCGAGCACAACTTCGGTAAAGAGACGAGGCCCGAAGAAAAAGTTGAGCTCAGATGAAAAGTTTGAGATCATAGCAATCGCGCCCGACGGCCAACCGATTGAACCCCTCCGAACAAAGAGCGCATTTGTTACTCAATGCGGGGTTTTGGTTAGGGACAAGATCCCGATCAGCATCCAGCAATGGTTAAAGCCGGCTACAGAAGACCCTGAGGTGTCTTATGTCAATCATATGCAGAAAAATGATCTTTGGACTGAGCTGAATTCAAATTTCACCCTACCGCCAGAGGATGATCCGGAGAAGCCAGTTAAAGAGCAATTAATCAAGTCTTTGCTCTTAAGAGGATGGCAGAACTATTCAGGAGGTGGAAGAAAGATCTGAATACGTTTGTCGAAAATAAAGAGACACCAGAATTCAAGGGAAGATATGAGAAGATCAGAGATCACTGGCCCGCATTTGTGGCCCACAAGACATCGGAAAAGAGTAAGAAGATGTCGGCGACAAACAAGAAAAATGCTGCGAAGAAGAAGCATCACCATCGCACGGGGTCTGGTGGCTACCTCGTAGCCCGGCCTAAGTGGGCCAAGACTGAGAATGATCTGGTTGATAAAGGGATCGAACCAAAGACAATTAACTGGCCAGACCATTGCCGGACTTGGTTCTTCGGGGCTGGCGGAACCTTGGACCCTGTATCAGGGAAGTGCATTTGGACGAACGATCAAATGGACATACCAGTCAAGAAGCTTCAACAGTATATCAAAGCAGCGCAGCAAGGGACGTTCGTTCCAGACAGACAGAACGACGAGCTCACAATGGCCCTCGGGAATCCTGAGCACCCTAGACGGACACGAGGCACGCCAGGCTCCATTCCGTGGAAGGTTGGGTTTCCGGACGCAGGCGGTTACAAATTCCACGAGAGGAGGAAGAAAGTGGAGCAGACCCAACTGTAGGCGCTGCACGCTAGGGTACAAGCGATAGAGGAACGAGAAGCAAATCTCAGCAAACAAACTGCCGAAGGTTCCCCCGAAGCTACCCCGCCATCTCAGCGGAGAAGCAGCGTGGCTTCCACCAAGCTTCTTCAGCCGGAGAATGTCTTGACGGCTCCTGCCAGCTATCCCGTGGATGCTATCACGGGATCTCAAAATTGCCACGTTATGATGCAATGGATTAATATGAAGGTCAAGGCAGCTGTTGCCTCTGTTTTTCCTACTGAACCTGGCGCAACTTTTCACTGCCGGCCAATTCCAGAAGGATATGCTAGGGTGATGGTGGATGAAATAATGGAGGGATTTGAGGACCTCCAACTTGACCACCCTACCGGTGAAGGGGAGACTCGGCTGGGTTCTGCTCTGAAGACTCCATGCCTATGGCGGAAGGAGCTCATCAACCTTCCGAAATGGACGCCTCCGCCTCCTCCTCCTCCGGCAAGTCAGGGCACTCCGCCTCCTCCACTGCCTCCTCCTCCGGCGAGTGACGATCAGGGCACTCGGCCGGCTCCTTCTCCGGCGCGTGGCGGCACTCCGCCTCCTTCTCCGCCTGCGCCGGTGCGCCCGAGCAGCCAGCATCCTCCTTCTCCGCCTCGTCAGCAAGGGCGGAAGAGACCTGCCGCCGCTCCGGCGCGTCGTAGTCCTTATCCTCCGCCTCGTAAGCAAGTAAAGAAGACAACCGCTCCGTCTACTCTGCCAGCGTCTAGCAGTACAGCCAGAGGCGGGAGGACATACAGATTCGGTCCTTCTCTGAAGACTCCAGAGAAATTACCATACGAGAGGACCCTGGAGGAGAACACCGAGATCGCGCGAGAAGAAGTGAGGAACTTCTTTGAAGGGGTGAAAGCAAAGAAACATCCACCTCCGGAGGAGAAGGTAGATCCGGTGAAGGCGAAGCGCACTCTGGCTGCCCTGACAAAACCACCCAAGTCTCCATCGAAAGGAAACTATGAGCGCATTATTGGAAAGGAATTTGCCAAAGCGGAGCGGTCGGGAAGTACTGTCAGTGATCAAAGGCTGAAAGAATGACGAGCTGGGAAACAAATTGCCCAGCTCGGCGAACAAGCGAAGCAATCGTGCCCCCCGCTCAAGGTGCCTAGCGACATCGTCGCTAATGATCCGAGGATGGTGCCCGGTTATAGCAATCTTGGAGATTACCTGCCCGGCGATGTACATTATGATTTCATGGAGGTGCAGATACAAAGATACGAGTACAGGAAGCCTCTCGTCAAAGATGAAAGATCTCTATCAACGATGATGCGAAGATTGCATGATTGGTACTTGAAAATCTGCAGAGAGTCTGGGGGGGGGGGGAGTACTTTGTATGTGAGAGTTAAAAAGGAGCATGACCTCGTTGGAATTGAATTGTTGCATGTTCCATTTGAGGAGTTCTTTTAGTTTTTCAATCAATTGGCCCTCGATAAAGCAACGGTCACCTGCTACTGTCTGTAAGTAGTACTACTTCTGTCATTAAGTCTCTCTATATAGCTCAGCTCTTTCATTGCATGTATTTATAATTATCCTCACTATATTATGCAGATTGAAGATCGTCGAATTGAAGAAAAGACAAATCAGTGATATTGGGTTCATTAACACAAATCTCATAGATGCAACTCAGGTTAAATTTCATGCCGCAGATACCGAGGCCAACTTGCTACGATCGTTGGTAATAAATGAAAACAAAGATATAATACTCTTTCCTTACAACTTCAAGTGAGTGTTACTGTCTTGTGCATATTCGGTTTCCCTTATATATTAGTCAAGGTTATAGTAATGTAATTGATGAGTTATGCATGCGTGTGCAGTTTCCACTATATTCCCCTAGAGATTAAGCTTGAGCAGGGACTAGTAACCGTCTTAGACTCAAGACGAAAAGATCCCCATGACTATGCAGACATGACTCAAATGCTCGAGAAGTAAGTTAAATCGATCATTATCCACCATATCAGCAACTTTGTTCATTTCCTGATATATCAAGTAATTGTTTTCTTTGTCTGGAAGGGTTTGGAAAAAATCACCAAAAGAGCTCTGGGACTCCCGAAGAAGCTGCAATTTAGACACCCGAAAGTAAGTACTATAGTAGCATGTTCCGCGCATCTCCTATTGATTCAAGCGCTAGTTTCATCAATACCATTTGGCATTCTTGCTTATCAGTTTGATTGACCTCTATTTCTTGTAAAGTGGTTGTGGCAGGAACAAGGGAATGATTTCTGTGGATACTAAGTTTGCGAGTCCATCCACCACACGACCTGTGAGTGGGGCTACTTTGACGAACAATATGAAGTGCGTAAATAACAACATTCACAATTTTATTTTATTACCATCATTTGTGTTGAGTTTCATTCATTCATATATATATATGTATTGACCCCCTTCTTCAAATTAGATGTTTCGGAAGCGGGATGAACTCCTAGCACCAGCTCGCATGCGAGCAATTCAAGAGGAATTGGCGGCATTCTTTCTTGACCACGTGATCACTGAAGACGAAGAATACTATGTGGACCATGAGTCCGTATGTTAGGAGATTATATTTGTAAGAGATAATTATTGTGTATATGTAGCCGGTAGTGTCGGATATATATACGAGAACTTGTTGTTCGACCAATCTCTCGGAGAAGGAGAGGTGGTCGATATCACTTCTCTCTGTATGCATATATGTTCATGACGATCTTCTGTTTCCTTCGTTTGCTTACTAGCTAGCTAGCGTGTCTAGTCCTCTCTATACGTATGTATAGTACGTAGCGTCGACCAAGCACGGACATAAGAGAGGACACTTCTCTCTATTAATTATAGCTAGCTAACACAATATATGAAACACCTAAATTAACCCCCCAAAACCCCCCACCCCCCCTTTAAAAAAAACAAAAACCCTAGCCACAGAAATGCTGACGCGTGGATGCCTATTGGTCCCAGTTGGTGCCACCAATCGGGACCAAAGGCCCTCCTACCTGGGCTCCGCGCACAGGCCACGTGGAGGCCCATCTGTCCCGGTTCTGGATTGAACCGAGACTAAAGGGATAGGGCATTAGTACCGACCCTTTAGTCCCGGTTCAGGAACCGGGATAAAAGGCCCTTACGAACCGGGACAATAGGCCCTTTTTCTACTAGTGCCTGAGTCGACTAAGTTTTTTTACCGGAACTAGGATGTACCGGTGCTCAATCCATTGTTCATTCAATTCACCAAGATTGGTGCACCGGTTTAGGTATAAACAAGAGAATTCTTTGTAACAAGAATACTTGGGAATACACCTGACCATGTGAGCCTTTTTGTCAGAGGAGAGAGAGAAAGTACGTCCTTGGGTTGAGAGTGACCGCCGCATGCATGCATTGTCTCCTCACACAATTCCATGCATTTTATTTCATCCTTATTTTTTGAATGGTTGATATGTTCTAAATCCAATGTCTATTTTTGAAACTTTTTACATATTTGAATTCGTGGTGACTAGACCTTTTCATAGCAAGATCAATCTTGGATATATTTGAACTACTTTTTATTTTATATATTTCAATTACATTTGAAATCACTTTCATAAAACATAATATTGTTTTGTTATTTCATAAAAGTGTTTTTGACGTTTGTGCTAATTTCAAAATTTATTTCATTCGTTTAAAAAGAACTAATTTCACTTCTCTTAAGCATTGATTTTACTGATTCTAAAACAGATATTTCACTCATTTTCAAAAGATGGATTTATGCTCAATCAAAAGTGAAATCAGTTTCGTCAAATGAGTGAAAATTATTTCACTTATTTTAGAAAACTGATTTCACTCATTTGATACAATTGATTTCACTAATTTGACACACTGATTCACTCGTTTCAACTGAAAGAAAAACATTTTTCATAAAACTAACTTCACTATTTTCAAATAACTCATTTTACTTGTTTCAAAAAACTGATTTCACTCAATTAAAAAAATTATCAATTCAAAAAAATCATCTCGGTTAATAAAACAGATTTCGCTCGTTTCAAAAATTATATTTCACTCACTTCAAAAAGGATTTCACTCATTCAAACACTCATTTAACTCAGCACAAATATCAGTTTCAAACATTAAAAAAACCTATTTCACTTATTTCAGAAAAATATTAAAACATATTTCACTCAGCACAAATATCAGTTTCAAACATTGAAAAGGACGTTTCACGCCAAAAAAAATATTTCATTTTTTTCAAATAGCTTATTTCACTCATTTCAGAAAACACATTACAATCGAGCAATTGAAATATTATATTTCACTTGTTTCAAAAAAATGATTACACTCACTAAAACATAGATTTCACTAGTTTCAGAAAAGCACATTACTGTCACTCCTTTGGAGAAACAGTTTAACAAGCTGGAATATGAAACTCACAAAGAAAACTATATTCAGAAAAGTGGTTTCAATCATATCAATAACTGATATCAAATTTACGAAAATTGTAACTTGAAATCACTAGTAGAAAAAGGGTCAATAGTGAAGCACATTAGTCCCGGTTTGTAACAGAACCGGCACTAATGTGATCAATAGTACCGGTTCGTGGCGGCGATCAATAGTACCGGTTCATGGCGAACCTTTAGTACCGGTTCATGCCACGAACCGGTACTAAAGAGGCTGTGGCAGCCCGCGGACAGGCTACGGCCCCACCATCACCATTTAGTGCCGGTTCGTACCACGAACCGGTACTAATGAGGTTATGGCAAGCTGTGTTTAGTCTCACCTCGCTCCCTTAACAAGGTTTTTACCACCTTAAATATGTTACTTCTCAAACTATCACAAGCACTTGGTCTTCATTGAACTCTATGTGTAGAATTTGTGGCCGCAATATGAGTCTTCACCGGTTTACAAATCCTTGAGGACTCATATTGACAATTCAGATTGTACACAAAAAGATCATTGATGATCAAAGTATTTTTGATGTATAAGATCATATTGACAATTCACACTGTAAAGAAATATAAGATCATGATCTAAATGCTCTTATATTTTTTCCGTTCCGTATGCACCATTCAAAGCGACGTCATCAATTTTCAACCCTTTCTGACATCATTTGCTATTTTCAGTCAATTACCGATTTGTTTAGAGAGCTAAATCACCCTGAAATTGAAAAGCACTACAAATGAACTCTAAAAAAGTCGAAACTTGGCATGGTATCGTCATTTCACCCACATAGCATGTGCAGAAAAGTACAGAGGGTTACGGAAAAAACTGGATGCACTTCGTTTACAAACTGGACAATCTCTTTCGAAGTATCCGGGTTTCGGACGAAAACTCATCTGTTACAAAGGCATTTCATTTTTTTAAAACTTATTACAACTCCAGACTTTTTGTGTATTCAATATGCACCATTCAAAGCGACGCTACCAACTTTCAACCATTTCTGCCTTCATTTGCTATTTTTCATGCATTTAATGATTTATTTTGAGAGCTAAATGACCTTGAAATTGAAAAGCACTACAAATGAACTCTGAAAAAGTTGAAACTTGGCATGGTATCATCATTTCACCCACATAGCATGCGCAAAAAAGTAGAGAGGGTTACGGCAAAAACCGGATGCACTTCATTTACAAACTGGACAATCTCTTTCGAAGTATTCGGGTTTCTGACAAAAACTCATCTGTTACAAAGGCATTTCATTTTTTTAACTTATTACAACTCCAGACTTTTTGTGCATTCAATATGCACCATTCAAAGCGATGCCATCAACTTTCAACCATTTCTGCCTTCATTTGCTATTTTTCATGCATTTAATGATTTGTTTTGGGCTAAATGAGCCTGAAATGGAAAAGCACTACAAAATGAGACACATTTGTCCCGATTTGAATTTGAGCCGGCACTAATGTGTCCATTAGTGCCGGTTCCAATGGCTAGGCGGGAGGAGCTCTTTAGTACCGGTTCATGGCGAACCTTTAGCACCGGTTCGTGCCACGAACTGGTACTAATGAGGTTGTGTCAGGCTGTGGTCAGGCTGGGGCCCCACGAGCACCTTTAGTACCGGTTCATGGCATGAACCAGTACTAGGGTTTCTTAGTAAGCTGTTTTTTAGTCCCACCTCGCGAAGAGATAGGCACTAGGAGCGGTTTATAAGCCTTGATTGCAGAGACAATGAAGAAGAGGCTCAATGCTCACCTGCACGTTGCTTAGCTTCAAGCCTTGAGGAATAGGGTAGACTGCATGGAGCTATGTGCAGTGCAGTTTACACTATTTCGATAGGCTTGAAGCTAATTAACGAGCATTGCGCCTCTTTTTTATTTTTAATAACTTATTACAACTCCGGACATCTTCTGTTACGGCAAAAACTGGATGCACTTCATGTACAAACTGGACAATCTCTTTCAAAGTATCAGGGCCAGTTTCGGACGAAAACTCATCTGTTACACCGGCACTTCATTTTTTAAAACTTATTATAACTCCAGACTTTTTGTGCATTCAGTATGCATCATTCAAAGCCACACCATCAACTTTCAACCATTTCTGCCTTCATTTGCTATTTTTCATGCATTTAATGATTTGCGTTGAGAGCTAAATGACCTTGAAATTGAAAAGCACTATAAATGAACTCTGAAAAAGTCGAAACTTGGCATGGTATATAAAAATAAATGAATAGAAGAAAATAAATAAAGCAGAAAAGAAAAAATCGAAACTCTGCAAAAAAAACTACTCAGAAATAAATTGAAGAAAATAAATAAAGCAGAAAAGAAAAAAACTATATAAAAAACTATTCAGAAATAAATACAAGAAAATAAATAAAGCAGAAAAGAAAAAAACTATATAAAGAAACTACTCAGAAATAAATAGAAGAAAATAAATATAGCAGAAAAGAAAAAAACTATATAAAAAACTACTCAGAAATAAATAGAAGAAAAAAGAAAGCAAAAAAGAAAAAAAACTATATAAAAAAAATTGGGGTGCTGCCCTGTGGTTCTGCTAGACCACGGGCGTGAAATTTCAGGCCCACAAGACCCAGCAGGCTCACAGGGCAGCGCACCGTAGTTAGGCCCAGAAGCCTGCTTTATAGAGGGATTCAAAAGGGCAGCCGCGGCTGGGTTTATAAACCAGTGCAACTGCCCTTCGCCCGGCGAGGTGGGACTAATCTTTGTCCACCGCGGGTGGCAGCGCACCACCTTTAGTACCGGTTGGTGGCTCCAACCGGTACTAAAGGGTGGTCTTTAGTACCGGTTGGATCCACCAATCGGTACTAATGGCCTGCTCTTCCCGCCTCTTCGCCTGGCCAAAGTTGGCCTTTAGTACCGGTTGGTGGCTCCAACCGGTACTAAAGGCCTCTCCTATATATACAACACTTACGAAAATTTTCAATTAGTTCCTGTTCGTCTTCGTCGCGCTCAGCCCCCGTCGGCGCCCCCGCCCCCGCCCCGTATCGCGCCCTGTCCCCGTCGCCGTCGTCGCGCCCCGGCCGTCCCCGTCCCCGTCGTCGCGCGCGCCCCGTCCGTCCCCGTCCCCGTCGTCGTGCGCCCCGGCCGTCCCTATCGTCCCGCGCCCCAGCCGTCCCCGTCGTCGACGTTGCCGCCCCGTCGCGCCGTCCCCGTTGTCTCCGTCTCGCGCCGCCGCCCCCGCTCGTACGTACACACACACATACACACAATTTTTTTTACTTATTTTCTGTTTTCTGTTTTCTAGATTAATGCATGTCAAATTGTTAATTAGATGAATTACCTAGATAAGAATGTTAGATGAATGTCGAATGTTAGATATGAATTAGATAGAAAAGTTAAATTAATGTCAATTTTTAGATGAATTAGCTAGATATTAATTAGGTATATGAGATTTGAACTAGTTGAATTAATATAACTAGTTTATTTTTAGTAAATGCTTAGTTGAATTAGTTGAATTAATAGAAATAGTTGAATTAATAGAACTAGTTGAATTAGTTGAAATAATAGAACTAATAATGTTTCACCTATATATAGAACTTAACTAGCTAGATGTTAATGTTAATGATTTTTTCTGTTATTTGTTATTGATTTTTTTTTCTGTTTTTTAATTATATATATATATATATAGTTTATATAAATGTTAGATTAATGTCAAATGTTAGATTAATTAGATAGAAATTTATGTTAGATATTAATGTCAAATGTTAGATGAATATTAGAATTAGCTAGATATTAATTAATGTTAGATAGTAAGTGTTTAATGTTTCACCTATATGAACATAGGAAATGTCGTCTTACGATGAAAAATATTTCATTATGTGCGAATACTGTGAAGAACAACGCAGCCTGTGCGACAGAAATTTCCTTGTTGATAATAGGCGCTTCAGTATCAAGCTGGATGAGACATTCGAAGTGGATACAGTAAGTCACAACGGCAAGTATTTTTTCGTAATAAAGCATGACTTATGCTTCATTTGCTTCAACTTATAATTTTAAATTTTCACTATTCTACTAGCGCATCCCCTGCCATGCAAGAATTTTTGTCTTGGATAAGATAGGTTTCAATGCTATGGATGATATGGAGGTAAAGAGAGTTTACTTGTAGACCGAGCATGGGTATAATTTCAACGTCAAATTATACAATGCAGACACATACACCCATTTTGAATGCAAAACTTGGCAAACACTATGCAAGGCTTATGCATTTGAGTCTGATATGGTTATCACCTTTGATATTCGTCTGGAAGATGATATTAAAGGTAATAGAGACATCTGGGTCGATGTGCAGACGCCTCCAGTTCTACCATTATGTGAGTTTTTCTCAACCATGTTTATGTCTTTGATATTGTTTATTCAAAAATAGTTGACAACTAATTTCTATTGTCAGCTTATTTCGGTTCAAGCAAACATGTCCGGCGCTTGGTAGACAGGACCTACTACTGTCCTGGGGCTGAACTAAACTGCAAGGAGATAAGTCATTATGTTTCATGGCTTGAGGATCTTCATACTGTCAAGACAAATTTTCTTCCTGCACTTAGAAATGTTAGTACTCAAAACATGCGACCAATAGTGATCGTATTGAACTACGGTCAAATCTATAATGGAAAGATGGTAAGATTTTTTACTATCCTTAGTGCATCTTTTGCATACATTATTTTTGAAGCTAAACTTTCATTGCTAAGTACATTAATTACTATACGATGTTCTTCAACAGGGACTCCCGATGACAGTTGTGCCTTAGTGGATCAAGACTAAAGGTCGCATGTCAATGGTTAGCTTACGACCAAGATATCCTACATTGCACATGAGTGCATTCAGGATTTCTGAAAGCGATGAATGCTTAATAGTGAAAGATTGGAGCAAAATTGTTAACGATCCCAGAGAAGTACTAGGGGGCAGCCATGAGAAGTGCATCCCACGATTAGGAGACAGATTCATCTTCTTGCTCCAGTATGATGAATCAGGAGAGCTATACATGTTCTATGCTATTTTACTTGAGAGGGAGCAGCAGGAGTGATTTAGCTAGTTCATACTCTTAGTACTTGTCCTCTCATGTCCATATTCTTCGTCCTGAGATTAATCTCAAAAAGTGATTTGCTTGTTATGAACGCTTATAATATCATGACTATGTTGAACTCGATGATATCTTTGCTTCTGGTACAAGTGAATGCTTCTTCTTTAAGCTAGTGTTGGTGGTGATTAGATAGCGGTAATGACTATGATGATTAAATAGTGGTAATGAAGACTAGATGATTTTTAGCTAGCTAGTATGCTGTTGTTGGTGATGATATGATGCAAGAGTTTATATATTAATATGTGATGATGGTGGTGATGATGATGAGTTATTATATATATCATTTATGAAAGAAATCGCAAATTAGTTTGAAATGGATGGATCCTAGCTAAGTGATATATGCCATATCCATATTACTTGATCACTTAGGTGATCAAGTAATATGGATATATGGCATATACTTGATCACTCAGCTAGCTAGGATCCACATGCATCCAGTCGAAACTAATCTGCGGTATTTTCACCTAATGATTTAACAACTCATTATAACGTAAAACAATCCTAAATTAAATTGATAACACAAATTTAAAAAATAAAATAAAAAATAAAACCAAAACCCACAAACATTTAGTACCGGTTGGTGTTACCAACCGGTACTAATGATCTACCGCATCCGTGGCCTGGCTCGTGCCACGTGGTGGCACTTTAGCGCTGGTTCATGCCGAACCGGTACTAAAGGGGGGGAGGGCTTTAGTGCCCACCCCTTAGTGCCGGTTATGGAACCGGCACTAAACTCCTTTACGTACCGGGTCTAAAGCCCGGTTCTGCACTAGTGAATTAGTGAAATTAATTTTTTGATATGATTGAAATAGTAAAAAAATAACCCTAAAAAAAGAAATAGTAAAAATTAAACTAGTTTAAATATATTCAAGATTGGTCTTATTCTAAAGATATTATGTTTAGGAATTTGAATATTTGAAAATTTTAAATAAAAGAACATTACTGTAAAAAATATTGGCCTTCTAAAAATGTAAACAAAAATGAAATGCATGGATTTGTTTGAGAGAGAGAGAGAGGGGAGAGATGCCCCATGCATGCATACATCCCACTGCAAATAGTACTGCATTTCCTGCCATGAGCCCTATTGATCTGACATAGATTTGACTATATACAAAAGATTACCTGTCACAATACATGATTATACATATGAATGGGGCCTACTTAGACACAGATCATAAATCAGCTGAATAGTGGATGCTATGCCGGTACATCCTAGCTCCGGTAAAAAGGTGTTTGCGTATAGTGAGTGCTGAACACGTGTATGGCCTAAACTTTTTGCACACACCTAATTTTTGAGGACACCGATAAGTACCGAACGTTTGGAATTTTACCATGGCAAAACAATGTTTTTTTTGCAATTTATGTTTGTTGACCATAGCAAATTTTGTTATCAAGCATGACAAATTCGTCCTCAGTTTATTTTTTGATAGAAAATTGCCGTGCTAGTAAATAAAAGTTACCACTATTCTCTCGCTTTTTATTTACTTCACATATTAGATTTGACTGAAGTCAAGCTTTATATAGTTTGTTGAGTTTATAAAAAATAATATTAATATTTATAATGATGTGAATTTTTTTTGCGAGAAAAAGTTTCAATTTATTCATTAACTGTTAAGGTAGTACAAAGAGCATCAGAAGTAAAAAAGTACATCCAGATCCGTAGACCACCTAGTGATGAAGGCGCGCCGCTGTCATCGCCCCTCCCTCATCGGAGCCAGGCAAACTTTGCTGCCTATAATAGACAGTCGGGAAGTCATCGTGGTAAGGACCCATAGAACTAGTGCACCAGGATAGCAACTGGTAATGAAGAGATGCATAGATAAGAAGGATCCAGCCTGTAGAGACATGAACACAGACGAACGAAGATTGGATCCACGTGGATCCACCAAAGACAAACACCGACCGAATCCCGGGAGATCTACCAGTGACAAACCTGTACACACCCTGCGACGATGCTAGAAACACCATTGGGACGGAGGTTAGTCGGGGAGGACGTTATTCCATCTTGAGAGAGCCGCGACCGCTTCGTTTCTTTGAGCAGGGCACAAACCCTAACATAACTCAAAAAACCATCTGAAAACGGAGCCCTTCCGCTGGCAAGGGCCGGGATGTACCGCGCTTCCATGGCCCTAAGGCCATAGAAGACATGATAGACCGACGACGGCACCGACGGGAGGCACGAGAAACCCTAGCGTATATAAACTTTGTTCATAATGTATTTCATGTGAAAATATATTCACTGTTGAATATAATGATATTGATTTGGTGTACATGTTAATATTTTTTGATAAACTTGGTCAAAGTTTATAAAGTTTGATTTTAGATAAAGCTAATATGCATAGTAAATAAAGATAGATGGAGTAGTATATTTTTTGTGGGGCAAATATATCAATGAGTGAGTAAATTTGATATTCTTTAAATTAACATAACACAATTTATCCTATCAGTACCTCGATTAACATCTCATTGGACTATTAACATACTTGGGGTTTTCCATTTTGATGAAAGCGCATTAAAAGAAGGAACAGTTACATTTCCCTTCTAATTTTGTCCCGACCTCATCTTTACCACTAAAAAATAGATGCTCAACTTTGCCCCTTTTTCGTGAGAAGCCCTTATGGGAATACCTATGTGTTGTTTCCGTCCGGTCAAAGGGGTTTGAACGTCATCGAGACGTTTGCGGGACATGGTTGCCCCTGTGTGCATATGCCACTTACGGGTGGGACCACCTCCATGAAAATAAAAATGAAAGTAAAGCTCTCTCTCACCTCTCTTTATTTCAGTAACATGTGGGGCCTTACAAGAAAGAGAGAGAGAGAGAGAGACGCCGCCAGGGCACTGCGGCTGATCCATGGCATCGCCGCCTCCCGTGTGCCCGACCGTCCTTGTCCTGTCATTCAACATCGGCATACCGCCTCGTCTTCATCTCCATCCTCTCCTCACCTCCCAAGCAGGCGTGTCGCTGCGCTCCGGCCGCTATTCCACCGCGGAGCCAGTGACTGCCAAGCAGTGGCCGACAGTAGTAGCCGCCAGCGCAGGCTTCTCGTGCATGCCCGCTCTGCCCATCGAACGTGAGTCCCTCTGACTGGACGGAATCGAGTGGAGTGTGGCCATCTTCTCCACCTCCGGCAGCTAGCCATCCCACCCGATTTGACCAGATTTGATGAGCCCCGGTGCCCCCTACCGCTTCCTCATCTCCAGGATGACCTCGTGAATCCGCCAGAGAACACCATGACGAGCTTCTCTTCCTCTGTCCGACTCCTCGCGACACTGTGCTTCAGCGACCACCACCGATGTCACTATCGTCGTACTGGACATCCCTGACCTCGCCGTAGCTTCGCCTAGCGCCCCCTCTTCGCTGCTCTCGTGCCCTCTGCCACCTACCAGAATATCCCCTGCTCCTCCCCCTCAAGGTCCAAGACCCACGTCGGCAATACCAACCGGCCAAGCCGCGCTGTCACTACCGTCGTACCGGGCATCACTAGCCTCGCCGCAGCTTCGCCTAGCACCCCCACTTCGCTGCTCTCGTGCCCTCTGTCGCCTACCAGAATATCCCCTGCTCCACCACCTCAAGCTCCAAGACCCACGCCGGCAATAGCAACCGGCCAACCCGCGTGAACTGATGTTGACCCTATGGTGGGTCCCATGGCCCACTTGTCAGGATAGACAGATTGTGAGAGAGTTTCCCAAATTTTTCTTGTTGGGGTCCGCATGTAAGTGAGAGATACAGGGAAGGTGATAAAGTGGGAGTATTTTCTTTTTTAAAAGGGTAGATCCCACACGTTAGTGGCATATGCACTGATACGTCTCCAACGTATCTATAATTTTTTATTGCTCCATGCTATTATATTATCTGTTTTGGATGTTAATGGACTTTATTTTACAATTTTATATCATTTTTGGGACTAACCTATTAACCGGAGGCCCAACCCAAATTGGTGTTTTTTTGCTTATTTCAGTGTTTCGCAGAAAAGGAATATCAAATGAAGTCCAAACGGAATGAAACCTTCAGGAACGTGATTTTCTCAACAAACGTTATCCAGGAGACTTGGAGTGGGCGCCAAGAAACAATCGAGGAGGCCACGAGGCAGGGGGGCGCGCCTACCCCCCTGGGCGCGCCCTCCACCCTCGTGGGCCCCTCGTTGCTCCACCAACCTACTTCTTCCTCCTATATAAGTCCACGTACCCCGCAAACATCCAGGAGCACCACGAAAACCTAATTCCACTACCGGAACCTTCTGTACCCGAGAGATCCCATCTTGGGGCCTTTTCTGGAGCTCCGCCGGAGGGGGCATTGATCACGGAGGGACCCTACATCAACTCCATGGCCTCTCCGGTGATGTGTGAGTAGTTTACTTCAGACCTTCGGGTCTATAGCTAGTAGCTAGATGGCTTCTTCTCTCTCTTTGGATCTCAATACAAAGTTCTCCTCGACTCTCTTGGAGATCTATTCGATGCAATCTTCTTTTGCGGTGTGTTTGTCGAGATCCGATGAATTGTGGGTTTATGATCCAGATTATCTATGAACAATATTTGATTCTTCTCTGAATTCTTTTATGTATGATTGGTTTATCTTTTCAAGTCTCTTCGAATTATCAGTTTGGTTTGGCCTACTAGATTGATCTTTCTTGCAATAGAAGAAGTGCTTAGCTTTGGGTTCAATCTCATGGTGCTCGATCCCAGTGACAGTAGGGGAAATGACACGTATTGTATTGTTGCCATCGAGGATAAAAAGATGGGGTTTATATCATATTGCATGAGTTATTCTATTCTTATCAACTTAGTACTCTAGATGCATGCTGGATAGCGGTCGATGTGTGGAGTAATAGTAGTAGATGCAGAATCGTTTTGGTCTACTTGTCGCGGACATGTTTCCTATATACATGATCATACCTAGATATTCTCATAATTATTCGCTTTTCTATCAATTGCTCAACAGTAATTTGTTCACCCACTGTAACACTTATGCTATCTTGAGAGAAGCCACTAGTGAAACCTATGGCCCCCGGGTCTATTTTCCATCATACAAGTTTCCAATCTATTTTATTTTGCAATCTTTACTTTCAATCTATATCCTAAAAATACCAGAAATATTTATCTTATTATTATTATCTCTATCAGATCTCACTCTTGCAAGTGGCCGTGAAGGGATTGACAACCCCTTTATCGCATTGGTTGTGAGCTTCTTATTTGTTTGTGGAGGTATGAGGTAACTCGCGTGTGGTCTCCTGCTGAATTGATACCTTGGTTCTCAAAAGCTGAGGGAAATACTTACACTACTTTACTGCATCATCCTTTCCTCTTCAAGGGAAAACCAACGCAGTGCTCAAGAGGTAGCATGCACACAAGGGCAACCATGTCTATCAAACCTCTCTATGACAGTCAAATCCCTTTGACTAGACAGAAATGACATGGGAGGGTATTTCAATAAGGGCTTCTGACGGAAGAGGGGCAAAGTTGAGCAAATATTTTCTTTTAGAGGTGAAGATGAGGTCGGGACAACGTTGGGGGGGGGGGGTTGGAATTGACCCTCAAAATAAACTAGAAAGCATGGACGGATCCAGGAATCTGGGATAAGGGGCCAATCAAATAGGTAAAGGTCGGATGGGGTAAATGGACGAGGCGTTTTAGCTCCCAGGCTCAGATGAGCCCGCGAGTGAACAAAAATTCGCTAAAAATACTAAATAAATTCAAACAATTCAGAATTTTTTGTGTGGAGAAAGATGACTGAGTATGTGATGTCCATGCCAAATTTCAAAGAATTTGGATATCTGAGTAGCTCTCAGCAAAGAAGACAAATTTGGGGTCTGTGAAAAAGTTTACTGTTTGAGCATTGTTTGAACCCGACTTTTTTCCTGAGAGCTACCCAGATGTCCAAATGTTTTGAAATTTGGTACGCACCTCACACTCTTAGTCATCCTACTTCATAAAAAATATTCAGATTACTTTTAACCTTTTTAGTATTATTTTTGAATTTATTGTTCACCGGGTGCAAATGAGTCCGGGCTCAGAATTGGATATTCAGGGGCCACTACATAATATCTAGAGCATTTGAGCTAACAACAGAGGGGTGTTGTCAAAAAATAAATTATCATGGGATGAACTCTCTCCCTGCTAGCAACGTTGCGAGCGACATCATGTTTTAGTCTGTCATAAGAGTTGTGTATTTTTAAATCTTATGTCTTATATTTTTCTCATATTTATTCTTTCAATGCATAATGGATAATATTTTAAGCATCAATACATGTCTGAAGGTGTAACATAGACCATTAGTTTGTATGTGAACTAATAGTTATGGTGTTAATACATAGAACATTAATAAAGGCACAACAACTACCAAAGGAGCTGGTACAGGTCATGGCCTAGCTCAAGGATTCCGAGAAGGCCACTTATAGGCGCCGGTGCGCCGGCTCAGTTTTGGGCCGGTCGCACCATCAGCGTCCGATCAAAAAAACATTAATCTACCCTAAAAAACAAACATTAATCGCATGATGCCTTCCTTCCTCTCAACGTATTCTTCCAGGAAAAAATCCCCATCGCGCCGCCATTAAGGAGCAACACGCCCGGCCTCCAAGCGCCGCCCGCACGTTTCTCGCATGTCGCTGCCCTCGACACCGGTCGCCGTCGCTGCCCTTGTCGCCAGTCCCTGTTGCCGCCCTCGTCGCCGGTCTCCGTCCAAGCTGTCGGTTGTCGGCTTCATGCATGCAGCAGCCCATGGCGCTCCCATGGCGACGGCCATAGCTCCGGTGTGATGGCCGCAACTCCGCAGCCAGCCATCCTCATCACCGATTGCAGCATCAAAATGGCACTGCCGCATTGCTCACAGCCCAAGAAATGGTGGTAGAAAAAACCTGTGCCGGTTCCAGCAAAACAAGCACACGGTGGAAGCAATAAAATGGGGCACTGGTTCCAGCAAAAAACACGCACACGGTGGAACCAAAAAACATAAGACACTGGTTCCAGCAAAAACACGGTACAGTGGAAGCAAAATGAGATACCTGTTCCAGAAGAATCAAGACGGTGGTAGTGAAAAAAAATTGTCGTTTCCAGCAAAATCCAAAAGCAGTAGTAGCAAAAAAATGGGGGTGGTTGTAGCAAAACACAAACTGGTTGCAGCAGCACCATCGGGTCGTAGTCACCACTGCCGTGCGATGGCCCCCTTGGTTGCAGCAAATCTTGTCGCCGGTGGTAGCTTTCCTAGTTCCAGCTGCAGCAAAATCGCAGCAATGTCGTCATCGCCACAATACCACCATCGCCCCCCTTGTAACAAATCTGGCCGTCGGTTGTAGCATGGCCGGTCACTCGTTGTAGCATGGCCAGTGTGTGGTCGTAGCATGGCTGTGCGGCGACAGATTTGGGAATATGCCGTGCCCATGGCCAAAGGTGGCGAGAAGGAAAGTGGTGGATGACCATGGCGCCCACCCAAGGAGCTCGCCGGTGTCGACTCCCCGTTCATGCTACAAGGAGTCCACCCAAGGAGCTCGCCGTTGACGACCATGGGGCTCGCCCAAGAAGCTCACGGGCGAGGTACAAGATTGGAAAGAGGAGAGAAAGTATAGGATGTGTTATTTTGGGTTGGGGGAATGAATGGACGAGAGGAGTCCATGAGAAGATAATGCATCGCAGGGGATAAGCTGTTGTATAGGAGACAGACACGTTGTGAGATGACCGGCCGAGTCGTTAGCCGGTCAACCATCCACAAACATTTCCCTTTCGAGAAGGAGGTCGAGCGTGGACGAGAACATGTTTTAATGGTCGATGGAATCTTGTTGCTCTGATGGCGCTCCTTTCCCCTCCCCTCACCCTTCCCCCCTCCTCGACCCCGACCCCGGCGCCTCCGGCCACGGCTGGTGCCATCCCAGTGGAGCTCCTTCCTCCACCGCCCCTCCCCCTCCTCCCTTTCCCCTGTCCGCATGGTGGCCTCGGTGTTGCCTCGCGGTCGCGATCTCGGTTCCCATTTTGAGGATCTTGGAGATGACGAGATCTACTCTTCTGATGATGACGATGGCCCCTCCCATGGCTCCCCGCTCCTTCTGTCGGCTCTCAAGGCACCGACACATCTTCGGAAATTTGCCCCTGGGGCAGGGGCAGGCTGGTGCTGTCGCCGGAGCTCGCTTCTGGCTGACAGCGTGTTGGGCGCCGCTGGTGCAAATCTGGTAAGTTTTCGTTCCGTTCCCTGGGTCGTGGCGTCCTTGGTTCCTCGCCATCTGTGGTCGCGTCACCGGCCCCATGGTTTTCTCGCTAGGCTCTGATGGTTCCGTGGTGGTCGTGCCTACCTTGTGCTCGCCGTCGGCGCTGGATTCGCCTGGCTCGTCGGGGGCTGGGGCTGCGGCGGTCAAGCAAACCCTAGATCGGACCGCGGTTAAGGTGGATGGTGGGCCCTGTGGTGCGGTGGGCTTGGCGCCTCCTGGGCCTCCCTCAGCTCCTTTTCTTTGTTTGTTGTCTTGCTTCCCCCCTCCTGCCAACCCCTCCTCCGCGGCCCACTCGTCGGGCCCAGTCCAAGCGGGCCTAGCTTGCACTGGTTATATATGGGTGAGGAGGGGGTTTCTTCCCCCCCTTTCTAGGGTTTCCGGCCTCCGTTGCGGATATCTACAAGCATCCCTCCCCCATCCGTCGCTTTCTCAGATCCACTCCTCCTCCGCCTCTTCTCCTCTTCTTCGCTGAGATCCTCTCCATGGACAAGTCTAGGGCATCTTCGAGTGAGGCCATGTCACATAGCAAGCGCCGGCGTGAGGTTTCACCTAGCCATGGGGCGGATCTGGAATATGAGGCCGATCTCCGCTCCAAGCTTGAAGCTGAGCGATCAACGCATGAGTAGGTGGCCTGCGACCGCGAGGCTTGGGCGGTGGGGCCGGAGTGGCTCCAACGCGACGAGCAGGCACGGGCGACAGCCGGATCTGGACCATTGGCGTCCGGATCTGGTGCTGTGGGCTCGTCTGCGGCCGATCCATGGGAGGTGGCGGCCTCGAGCGGGCTTGTTGGCTCTTCTTCCTCGGGCCCGCTTCCTGCTGAGGCGCGGGGTCTGGCAGCCCCAGCGCGGCAATCTCAGCCCTTTCTGTCCTCCTCCGTGCTTCTTCTCGGGCTCGTCGTCGTCACAGTTCAAGCCTTGTCGTTCCACGGCTTCTGGCCCTGCCTCGACGGGGTTGGGGGACGGCATCCTGCCTCCTCCTCCCCCGCCTCCTCCCCGCTAAAATGCTAACCCCCAAACCCTCCGGCCTCCCTCACATGCTTTGCTTGCCATTAGCTAGGGCACTTCCTGTCCAGATGCCTCAACCCCCCATTTTTCTTGATATGTAGATGTGAGGGGCATTTGACAATGGACTACCAGAACTGCAGCAAGCCTCCAACCTTTTTCCAATTTGGCACGGGCCTCCCTGGCTGCTCCTTCTTTGCACTGTACAGTGATCTTCCCTTGGTCGTTGCGGCCCCGTCATTCTCGAATGTTTCTATTGTTTTGGTCCAGGACCAGAAGATTTCCCCGCAGACCTTGTTGGAGGGTTTGTGGATCTGGAATGAGGGAGGTTTGGATTGGCAAGTTCGCCAGCTTTCTCACCATGAGTTCGCTGTTGTATTTCCCTCCAAGGAATGTCTGAAGATGATCTCGTCATGCACAAGTTTCACCCTCCCCTACAACCAGATGGTGGTGTCTGTTAAGGTGTCCACGTGCGGAGCCAAAGCGATGGGATTGCTCTCCCACATCTGGGTGCTGGTAGATGATGTCCCAGCTGGGTTACGCTCGACTCCGTTCATGATGGCGTTTGGAGATCTGATTTGCAAGCCTGTTGAGGTCGATCCGGAATCCATATAGAAGATTGGTCTGGTGCGTATCAACGTCTGGTGTGTGGATCCGGTTTGTGTTCGGGGCTCGCTTGATGTTTTCTCTTCCTCTGATGGTGTGCGGCTGTGGGTTCGAGCCAAGGATGCTGAGGCGTTCCTGGCCCCTCCTCCTCCACCTCCTCCTAGTTCTACCAATGCTGATCAAGACAAACAAGGTGTTGGTTTGATGGGTGGGCAGAATCCTAGTGATGGTACTGATCCTCGTTTCACTCAGTCCAAATGGGACAGCCTGGAGCCGGAAGAACGCGAGCTTTTCAAACCTAATGCTCCGGTGGGTACAGCCCAGATGGATGGGGTGGATGCTACTACCAAGGAAGGGATGACCCAGGCGGCTGCAAGACAAGGCAAAAACGTTATCATGAGCACCCCTATCTCGGGGGTTTGCTCCAACCTGCCTCGCCGGCCTCTTTCTCCTTCATTCTCTGGGATTGAAGACCTGCCTCCGTCCCCTCCTCATCCTGCCGAACCTAGCTTGACCACGAAGAATAAGACCTCTGTGAGAAAGTTCTCGGCCAAAAGTAGGGCTTCCTCAGGCTCAAAGCACTCAATGATGGGAATCTGTCGTCGTCTAGACAAGGACATGGGGGCGTCATTTGCTTCCGGCCCTGCCTCGGCCTCTCTTGCGGCTCGCTCCCCTCTGCTCCATTCACCGGTGTCGATGGCTCACAAGGGTAGGCGCATTCGGGACTCCGGCGTGCTTGTGGCTGTGCGGGATGAGCGCCGTGCTGCGGCCAAGGATCTTCCCTCCCCAGGTATGGTGCCTCATTCACCTTCCCCTTCCTCTCCTATTCGCCTTGTTCTGCCTTCGCTTTCGGATGATCATTTATTGCATATTTTATCGAACGTGGGTGTTTGTTTTGAATTTGGTGCTGGTTCTCCCTTGACTATTCTCTCCACCATCAGAGCTAATGAGTTGGCTCAAGCAGCCATTGCCAAGGCCAAGGAGGCCGGCGCGGCTTGGGCTTCTAGGTTTGTTCCTGGACAGGCAAATGAGGGGGTCGTGGACGATGGTTGTGGCCAGTCTATTCCCCTTCCATCCAAAATGGGCACGAGCAAACGTTCTAAATCTTGTGTGGCTCCCTGCAGGTGTAGTCTTCGCATCAAAAACCTATCTTTCAAATGAAAGCTTTGTTCTAGAATATTAGAGGTTTTGGCGCTAGGGGGCGCCAAGACCAAATTACAGATGTTGTCCATGGAGATAACATTGACAGTTTGGGGTTGGTGGAAACCTTCAAAGAATCTTTCTCCCCTAATGAACACTTTGTGATAGTGGGCATGGATAGATTCGATTGGCACCTTCTTCCTTCCTCGGGGCACTTGGGAGGAAAGTGGCATTTTCTAGGAAAGTATTGTTGTACACCATCGACATCTTAACACCTTGTGGAAATTTATGGTGGTTTATGGCCTTGCAGATTATTCGCTTACTGCTACCTCTTGAGCATGCGTTGGTTTTTCCTTGAAGAGGAAAGGGTGATGCAGCAAAGTAGCGTAAGTATTTCCCTCAGTTTTTGAGAACCAACACTACTAGGGAAAAGGCTAGCAGCAGCACGGGTTTTAGGTGTATCAGTAGCGCGAGGAGTGACACTACTAATAAGGCGCTACAGCTAACACGTAGCAGTAGCGTGTGCTCACCAGCGCTACTGCTAGACAAGTGTAGCAGCAGCGTGCTTAATGGAAGCTCGCTACTGCTAATAGCTATAGTGCGCTTCTCATGTGCGCGCTACTGCTACTACCGCGCTGCTGCTAACTGTTCTCCACTCGCTACTACTAATTTTAGTAGTTTTTTGTTTTGTTTTCGGCATATTTGTTTTGTATTTGAACAGGCTTTATAGAAGAATCTTTAGCACATACAAATGTCATCATGATACACATACAAATGCCTGCGAGACCACAAATGTAATCATAGCATATACATACAAATAGTCTCATCATAATCATCATCCAACACAAAGTGGTATCTTGTCATCATCTCGAAAATAGTGATACATGCAAGTCTTGAATACTTGCAACTACAACGTCATCCATCTAAACAAAGGTATACACGAGAAGAGCTATCACTATGAGTGAGAGCGGAACTATGTAGTACATGAGGTGGCGGTTACGAGTCCTCTCTCGCGCTAGCGTGAACCTCAAGTAACTAGCTTCTCCTTCTTGTCTGCTTTTGAAGCGTTTATGGCTGGCGCCCAAGAACCCATTCACTTGCGCCTGACACTCATGCCACTCGTTGTACACCCCCGGAAACTTCCCTTTGTACACGACATAGCACTTCCATCTCGCCATCAAGAAACTAGGTACCTGTTAGAGATGCATGTTCATGAAGAGGATGTACAATCATATATATGCAACAAAATATACTAGAGCAACAGTGAAAAAGAAAGGGTTAGCAACTAGATGCAACATACAGTACGCAAATTAATTAACTAGAGGTACGCATGTCATCGTACGCAAACTAACAAAGTAGCGCTACGCAAGTTCGGCAGGGGCCGTGGACATCACAAAGTTTCATCGCTACAAAAAGTATACAAGTTCAACCGACACATATCATCATCATCGGCATCATAAATCACTAGAAGTTCCATCCTTCCATATCATCGAGGATGGACCCTAGCTTCTTGAACGGCGTGAGGTCTAGACGTTGCATGCCTATGTGAGTTCGGACGTCAGCTCGCGATATAGGCTTGTGGTGGAACATCCCCTTCTCATCGACGACTTCTTTCATGATGATCATCGCAATGTCGCTTTGGATGCGAAAGAAGTCATCTCTAAGTTTATAATCCGCTTCTCCATGAGATTCTAGACACTTGTGGATATGATCATCATTTCTGCTGCTCATGTGAAGCTTTTGGTGATCCGTGTTGAACTGAATCCTGAGATGGACGATGTAGAATCCATCCTTCTTGCTTGGTTTTGGGACATGCATGCAGGAGAAGTTAGTTTTATGCGCGAAACCCATCATCTTGTTCCTTTGTTTCCTGATCTGCATGTGGCCACCTCTAATGCTGAAGCCTTGGAGAGCATCATCTAGAATATTCATTATGTGGGTGTAGTCTTTTTTTCTCGTAGTCTCTGGAAGGGTCAAAATACACAGCGTGGGAGACTTGCGGGTAAAGAACGATAAGGACGGCGTGCCCGTTGCTGCGGGGAAAAGACACCTCAAATTATTCCCCATGAGAGAGAAGGAATGATTGAAATGTACGAAAGGGTTGTCCGGAACTGACTTACTTTGGATGATAAGGCACGAGGACAATTTCCCGGTCCTTATTCTGTACCATGAAGTTTTGGAGGTACTCCCTAGCAGTTTCATGCTCAAAGTCGCTGAGACTCAAGAAAGACTCGTGCATGTAGTACGGATCCGCCACACAGATTTGCGAGACTTCTTCACTCTTCATGACGGAGCTCATATGTAGCGCAAAAAGGCGGACGATTGTAAAATCGAGCTGCCTTATCAGAAACATCTCAAAGATATGGTCAAACCGCAGGAAGAACACCTCCGCGGGTCGTGTCTCGATGTAGCACTTCCCCTCAGGCACACGAGCCGCGTATGTCAGATATCCTGGATCCTTTGAGGCTAGTAGGCTTTTCTCAGTCGACAGCACATGGTCGTGCAGTCTCCTGAGATCCCCTGATAGTGCCTCCAGCGGTTTCAGCGGTAGCATCGGCTCGCCCGTGAGATGGAACATGGCCGCACCTTTCACGGGTACACGCTCTTCAGAATGCATCATCTGGCTGCTTTGTGCTCTGGATTGTTTGGAGGCAGTTATCGTCCCCGATCTCTTCCTCTCCTTTTTCTTGGGCACACCCTCCAGAACCTTCCTTAACCCCTACCCCAGGGTTCCCAGGCTAAGCACTGTACGACCCCCGGCTAGTTGTGCCTGTGTTGAGGCGACATCTTCAGGCGTGTCCTATGAGGAATTCATGAAGAGAGACTTTTTGCAATCCTTCCAACGACCTTCCTGCCCGGGCATATCATCCATATCCTCATTAGCAGGCTGATAGCCCGATTCGTCATATGGTTGACTCATCATATCTATGTCACATTCATACGCGTTTGTATTGAGGAAACCTATAGGGTTGACCTCCGTCTCATCATCCATTCTCTGTTCTACAGGACCGATTACATCAGCCAGTACTATTGCACCCCCTTCATCACGTCGTCCGCTGCTCTCACTCGGCACTACAGGAGCTGGTAATTGCGTAGGCGGGGTGGTGGTCTCCGCACATGCTTGTTGATGTGTGGTTATTGGTGTGCTCTCGGCCGGCTCCAGACGAATAAGATTCTTCGTCCATAGCGGCACCCAACCCTTGCAGCTTCCAATCCGCGGCGGGGTCTCGTCGTCCTCTCCCACATGCTGTACTGGAGGAGGCAACGCCTCGTGCCCCGATTTCACACTGGACAAGCTAACCCTGAAGTGCCCAGCGGGGATCGACTAGTTGTGGAACGTGGGTTTCAAGGGGTTCAATATCATCCCCTTTCCCACGTCGACCTTCTGGCCTTTTATCAAGTAGAGTATGGTGCACGGGGTTTCTTTGCCCTGCAAACACATATGTCTGTGGCATAAAACATCCAAAAGGCAACAAAAATGGAATATTCTATATATATATATATATGTTGGTGCGACATGTAATTACCATGACGGCGTCGAGCTCAGCCAAAGACGAAGGCCCACCTAGCGCGCCACAGACTGAGGACGGGCTGCTATGAGCGGGAGCGACCACGAGAGGAGGCCCGGTTGCGTGAGCAAGTGATGGTGCGGTGTTGTTGTTGTTCATGGAGTTGCTCCCGACGAAACTGGGCATTGGGAAATCATGTACCGTCTTGTCTGGATTTTCCTTCGTCCAGTTGATGATAGTTGGAACCAAGTTAGTAACGAAATCATTTCTACAGGCAGTTACAGCTGCATTAACTGCCTGCTGTAGCAACTCATTTTTCTCCTCAGCTGTTTTTTCCGCGTCCTCAGCTGCTTTTTTCTCGACCGCAAGCTTCACCTTCGCGTTGATGTCCGCCTGACTAAACTTCTTTTTCTGCTTCTTGCCCTCCGCGCCCTCGTTGTAAAACACCTTCCACGTGGCGCCGTCTCCAGCGCCGTGCACATGACCATATTGCGGCCGCTGGCCCAAAGGGAGTCCCTTAAGTTCGTTCAAGGCCCGGTTGAGAGGGGTGTCCCACTTGGGCCTCGTCGGAGAAGTAGGGCTTTCGGCTGCAAGCTGGTGATTCTTCTCCAGTAGTCTAATCAATTTCCTCGTGATCTGGTCCGTGTAAAAAACCTTTTTCTCCTTGTTCCATTTGTAGCGGGCCCTGATGAAGTCACGCTCCAAGGGGTTGGTGAACTTCGCGAAGGGGTCTGGGAGACCCACGGCTTCACGTTTCGTGTCCTCCTTATCCCATACGGGCCTTTTATCGAGGTAGCCACGGCTTCCGAGGCGATGCTTCCCCGTGTTCCTTTGTTGAAGGCTCTTGAATTTCGCAGCCTTAGCCTTGGCTGCCTCGGTAGCGCAAGTGTCCTTGAACTTTTCGAACTCCTCTTCCGTAAGTGTCGGATTTTCCTCCAGAATCATGGACAGGGGTTCCTCGGCCTCAATAGCTCGTTTCACCCTCCCTTTCCAGGAGGCCAAATCATTGCTAAACATGCCCATGGCGTGATTGTTAATCTTTTTCATCTTTGGATCATCCCACAGTTGTTCTATGTTATCATCCCGGTCGGGGAAGTTGCATCTCTTGTGCAACTTTGTTAGGAGCAACTGTGTCAAATGTTCTTTACTCCTTAAGTCATCGTCGTTGATGCTCGCGCATTCCCGTAGGATGCATCCTAATTGGTTCCCATAGCACTTGCGAGGTTCTTCCGGCTCTAATGGCTCAAGCTTGCCAGGTGCCATCTTTGTGATCACAAGTCGTCCAATCCCTAGTTTGTTAGGTTTTCGTATCCTCTGCTTCTTATGCTTCCTCTTTTCGGTAGCGGCATCGGCGCCGGTACCTTCCCCGCCGGTCTCGGCGCCGCCATCGGTGCCGGCACCGTCGGTGTCGATGTCGGCGTCAGTACCATCATCGAGGCTGACCTGCAAACCTTGGTTAGCAGTCAAATAGTCGAGGTACTCTTGTTCACCCTCATAATCCATCTCGTCTGCATCTTGGTCAGAAGGCCCAGTTTCTTCGTTGTTCGACATGTTTCCTATGATTAAGTGTCCTCGTTTATTTCTAAAAGTATTAATAAATGAGAAATGACATAAAAAAGAAATCTATGTACGAGCACTCGATATGCCAACTATGTAGCACAAATCATGCCTTTATTCACGGCAAATTTCGGCATGACCTTTGCTAAAAAATGGACATATCGAGCGCCTGAAATTCACCAGAACAGAAATGAATCAACATTCCGGCGTAACATAGGCTACTCGGATCATTTACCAAAATTGAACCAAAACATCACATGTCCAAATGACATGTTCAAATTCCAAACATGACATGTGCAAAACATGACATATCCACATATCACATGTCCAGTTCAAATTTGCACATAAATTTAGCCTACCTAAATTTGCTTTAACAAGGGATGTTGATTTGGACAATTGCTTAAATGTTGCCTTTTCTTTTAACTACAATTGCTTAACCCTAAATTTCTGTCCTATTTTAAAACCTAGCTAAATTCATAACTAAATAGATAACCTAATTAACCTACTGCCCTAACTAAAACCTAAGTAAATTAACCGAAGAACCCTAGCTAGCAGAGAGGGGGGGGAGTTTATAGAGGGTGCAGGGGCGAGGAGGCAGGCCCGACAATGACCGAGGTTGGGAGGGGAGGAAGGAGAGGAGGGAGGCGAGGGCCGATGGGTCGGGGTCGGGGGCGAGCGCCGGGGTCGGGGGCGAGCGCTAGGGTCGGGGGCGAGGGCCGGGTCGGGGGCGAGCGCCGGGGCGCGGCGGTGCGACGGGGGAAGAGAGAGTGGGGATTTGGGGGGAAAAGAGGCGGGATGAAGCAGGGAGAGTGAGAATTTTGGGTTAAGTGGACGTAGCAGTAGCGCGTTTAGACAAAACACGCTGCTACTACCTTCACTAGCTGTAGCGGTTTAGATAAAACGCGCTGCTACTACCTTCACTAGCTGTAGCGGTTTAGATAAAATGCGCTGCTACTACCTTCACTAGCTGTAGCGGTTTAGATAAAATGCGCTGCTACTACCTTCACTAGCTGTAGCGGTTTTATAAGGAAATCGCTACTGCTAGCTTGACTGTAGCTGTTTTATAAGGAAATCGCTACTGCTAGCTTGACTGTAGCTGTTTTATAAGGAAATCGCTACTACCAGTTTTTCTGATAACATACGGTTGCTCAGCGCTGACGGTTAAATATGTATACAAAATGGGAACATATATATTACATCATTGGACCCATGCATAATAATGGCTAAGTGTGTATACAAAATAGGAACATATATATATATATATTACATCATTTGACCGATAACATACGGTTCCTCAGCACTGACGTTTTCGTTTTTGAGTCAGCTTCTTTCCCTTCTTGTTCGTTGAAGAATAATTGAGCCCCTCATTGTGACTTTGCCTTTTCCATGGAGTATGATTTTTCTTAGGTAATGTAGTATTGATTCTTCTTTTGACGTATACTTCATCATCATCGTCATCTTCCCTCATTGGGTTGCCGTATTGATCATAGTCTTCCTCGTTGACGACTCCATCCATTCCAATGATGTTCCTTTTTCCTCTCCTCATGACAACACGACTGGGATTGCATGGGTCAGTTATGAAGAAGCATTGTGTCACGTGCTTAGCTATACCCATGGCTCGTTTTTGGTGATAGCGTTCACAGTAGCGCTCTTGGCGTCGGGTATAGTCATGGTAGTGAAAATCCAGTTTTCTCTTTCGACATTCTTAGCCCATCTGACACGAAACATCATCGTGTTGTGCAGTCCAGAGTAGTCAAGCTCCCAGATCTCCTCGACCCTTCCATAAAATCATTCAGTTGCGCCGTTGTCGCTGCCGGTCATGCATTCCATCGTCACCCCTGAGTTCTGATCATCACTGTCCATATCTTTGGCCTCAGTGTAGAACGTGTATCCTTTGATATCATATGCCTGATAGGTTACGAGGTTGGGCGTGGGGCCATGTGCTTAGGCGTATATGAGAAATCCGTCCTTAGAGGCCTCCTCCGGGGGATTAGCAATAATATGCTCTTTGAACCAATGCAGGAAAGTGGAGTTGTGCTCTCTAGTAACTTCGGCGTCCGTCCTGCATACCCCCCGGTCACGATACTTCTTTGCGATAATTTCTTTGTGCAGTGCCACGAAAGGATCTACCTCGTCTAGGTTTTGTAGCACTACCAAGTTTGCTCTGTCAAAGTCGCTGCGTTGATCTGAGTATGCCACGTGCAGTTCCCTGCGACTGTTGCAGTGACCTTCTCCTTCGAGCCTCCCATCGTGCTTGTTAACGGGCAAACCAACACTAACACCAGACGGCTGGTCTGCGCCATATAGAAAATTCTCACAGAAAGAGATGCACTCTTGTGTCACATAGCCCTAGACGATGCTTCCATCCGGACGGGACATGTTATGAACGAATCCTTTGATGATCCCATTCATCCTCTCAAACGGCATCATGTTGTGCAGGAATGACGACCCTAGGTCTATCATGTCATCCACAATATGGACACACAGATGCACCATCATGTCAAAGAATGCGGGCGGGAAGTACATCTCAAGCTCATTCAGTATCACAACGATCTCTTCCTGTAGCCTTCGGAGCTAGTTCAGACTGATCGACTTTCGAGAGATGACGTCGAAAAAGTTGCATAGACCAATAAGCGTGTCACGGAGTGCTTGTCCATTATCCCTCTAAGGGCAACAGGTAGTATCTGCGTCATCATCACATGACAGTCATGGGACTTCATCCCACTGAACCTTTTCTTGTCCGTGTCTAGATATCTGTTTATCTTGCCACAGTAATCGGAACTAACTTTGACTCCGTAAGGCACTTAAAGAATTGATCGATCTCAGCCTGACTTAAGATGAAGCAAGAAGGGGGGCAATAATCCTCTTTCTTTATTTTCTTGCCCTTCTTCTCCCGTGCCTCTGTCTCCGTCTCTGTCTCATCTAACATTTTACGGGGCGGCATGTGCAGATCTTCCCTGATTTTCAAATCTTGCAAGTCTTTTATTGTCTTCGGCCCATCCTTGGTCTTATCCGGCATGTTCATCAGTGTTGCGAGCAAGCTCTCAAGGACATTCTTACAGATATGCATTTGATCAAGGCAATGAGGTGTATCGAGTTTGTCCCAGTACTCCAAGTCCTAGAACACAGACCTCGTCTTCCATACCTTCAGCAGCGGCTCCGGCGCCTTTCTCATCGTCTTTCCCGGCGCAGGGCACTCCTTCCAGTTTTTCAACAGCTCATCGATTTCGGCACCGCTCCGCTTACGTGGAGGTCCTCGATGCTCAGCGTGACCATTGAATAGATCTCCATGGTTTCTCCACGGGTCGTCCTGTTCGAGCCATCTTCGATGCCCTATGTACACGATTTTCCCAGAACCACCATCTTTCCTTGAAGTTAGCTGCTGAGACGTCGTATGATCCATGCACCACATGCATCCGCAATATCCATGGCACACCTGGCCTGCCACATATCCGTAACCGAGATAGTCCTGCACTGTAGTGATCAGCACGGCTCTCATGTTGAAATACTTACCTTTGCGGCATCCCATGTCTTGGCCGGTGTTTTCCATAACGTGTCTAACTCCTCATGAAGTAGCCCCAGATACAAATTAATATTATTTCCTGGTTGTTTCGGCCCGTGAATAAGCATGCTCATGTGAATGTACTTCGATTTCATGCACAACCAGGGGGGAGGTTGTACATCCATACAAACACGGGCCATGTGCTATGGTTGGTGTTCTGGTTGCCAAATGGATTCATGCCATCGGTACACGTGCCGAGCACGATGTTCCTTGCATCACATTCAAAATACCAATAGAAGATGTTCAACGCTCTCCACTGGCTTCCATCCTTGACGTGTCCCAGCTTCGGATCATCTCCATCGTCGGGCTTCTTCCTCTCCGCGTGCCAGCGCATTAGCTTTGCTTCCTTGGGATCTACAAAATACCTCTGGAGACGGGGAGTGATTGGTAAGTACCATACCACTTTCTGGGGACATTTCTTCCTGGCCTTCTTGTATCGAGAAGCACTGCACACTGGACAGCTTGTTTTTTCCGCGTGCTCCTTCCGATAAATTATGCAATCGTTGATGCATGCATGGTATCTAACGTGTGGCAGATCAAGAGGGCACATGATCTTCTTGGCCTCATCAACTCTACTAGGACATAGATTACCCGCGGGAAGAACATCCTTTAGGTACTTGAGATGCTCATCGAGGCTAGTGTCGGTCCATTTGTTTTTAGCCTTCGTCTTCAGGAGTTGGAGCGTGAAACTCAAGCGGGTCACCTCAGGATTGCAACCATCATACAATGGAGTGTTCGAGTCTACCACTAGTTGCTCCAGCTTAGCCTCCTCTCTAGAAGCAGCACTCTCAGTACGATTGAACTTAGTACGATTGAACTCTGCTGCGTGGAGTCCATGTCATTCTCTCCGCAGCCATGTCCGGCCCCTTCTCCACCGCCATGTCCGGCCTCTTCCCCGCCGCCATTATCGATCATCTCTTCGTCTTGCCCCGTGTCATCATTGCCTGCCCCATCGGCATCCTCAACATCATCATCCTCATCTTCAATTATCCACCGAGTATAGCCATCCATGAAACTAGTCATGAGCAGGTGCGCTTCGACACGACCATCGTCATGGGGGTCGAGCCAAACTATTCCTTTGCATTTTCGACACAGACATAAAACCTCTGTCCGGTTATTTTCTTTCATGTCCTACATCACCGACCGCAACCACCTGTCCACCATCGTTCCATTGACCATCGTCAACTCTGCACGGTAATAATAAACAAATTGATTATAAAAATGCGTGCATGCATCAAAGTCATACAAAAATTCGGCATGACCTTCCTTAAAAATAGGACATATATAGATATAGAGTTAGCCCGGAATTCGCCGAAACAGAAATAAATCGACATTTCGGCAAAACATAGGCAACTCAAAGCACAATTTGGCATCAATTCATGCCACACACACACTTTCCATAAACATATCACACACAGATAAACATATTTCCATTTTGCAAAATCATGAAATTTGAATCACCTATATCTCGAGATCGAGCACACGGTGAAGATGATGATGTAGGGAGATCAAAAGTGCACAAAGCTCTTCTTGACAAAGATAGATCTAGTTAGGGGGAAAATAGGTCACTTAACTAAATGCTACATCTACCTAGCTACCTAATTTGGGAGGAGACAACTTCAACTAGTGGAGGGGGAAGGAAAAAGAGAAAGGAGATGCATTAATGGAGGTGGTGTAGTTAGCTAGGAGTAATGAAGAGAGAGAAAGGTAGGTAGAAGAGGGAGAGTAATGGGGGAGAAGTATTGAGGAATAAGAAGAGTGAGAGTGGGAGAGGTAGGGGAAAGGGAGAGGAGGGGGAGGGGAGGGCGGGTGGGGAAAAGGTGCTGGGTGCGGATTAGCAGTAGCGCGGGACATAAAACGCACTGCTGCTAAGAAAGTAGCAGCAGCGCGCTTTTGGTACAAGCGCTACTACTAACCGGGACCAAAAGTGTGCCCGATTTGAAAATTAGCAGCAGCGACCTCAGAAAAACCGTGCTACTGCTACAACTATAGCAGTAGCGTGGCTCACGGCACCGCGCTACTGCTAAGCACTTGTCAGTAGCGGGTTTTCCACACCCGCGCTACTGCTAATTAGCAGCAGTGCTCCTTTTTGAGCCGCGCTGCTGCTAAGATTCTGTGTATAGGGTTTTCCCTAGTAGTGCAAGGTATCAATCCAGTAGGAGACTACACGTAAGTCGCCTAGTACTTGCACAAACAAATAAGAACATTGCAACCAACGCGTTAAAGGGGTTGTCAATCCCTTCATGACCACTTGCAAAAGTGAGATCTGATAAAGATAATAAGATAACTATTTTTGGTATTTTGTTTTATAGATTGGAAAGTAAAGACTGCAAAATAAATAGTAAACTAGAATTGTAGATCGAAAACTTATATGATGTAAAGTAGACCTGGGGGCCATAGGTTTCACTAGTGGCTTCTCTCAAGATAGCATATATTATGGTGGGTGAACAAATTACTGTCGAGCAATTGATAGAAAGGCGCATAGTTATGAGAATACCTAGGCATGATCATAAACATAGGCATCACGTCCGTGTCAAGTAGACCGAAACGAATCTGCATCTACTAATATTACTCCACACATTGACCTCTATCCAGCATGCATCTAGAGTATTAAGTTCATAAGAACAGAGTAACGCATTAGGCAAGATGACATGATGTAGAGGGATAAACTCAAGCAATATGATATGAACCACATCTTGTTATCCTCCATGGCAACAATACAATACGTGCCTTGCTACCCCTATTGTCACTGGGAAAGGACACCGCAAGATTATACCCAAAGCTAAGCACTTCTCCCATTGCAAGAAAGATCAATCTAGTAGGCCAAACCAAATTCATAATTCGAAGAGACTTGCAAAGATATCAAATCATGCATATAAGAATTCAGAGAAGAATCAAATATTGTTCATAGATAAACTTGATCATAAACCCACAATTCATCGGATCTCGAGAAACACACCGCAAAAAGTATTACATCGTATAGATCTCCAAGAATGTTGAGGAGAACTTTGTATTGAGAACCAAAGAGAGAGAAGAAGCCATCTAGCTAATAACTATGGACCCGGAAGTCTGTGGTAAACTACTCACACATCATCGGAGAGGCTATGGTGTTGATGTAGAAGCCCTCCATGGTCGAATCCTCCTCCGGCATATCGTCAAAAAATGTCCCCAGATGGGATCTCGTGGGTACAGAAGGTTGCGGTGGTGGAAAAGTGGTTTCGTGGCTCCCGTGGATGTTTTCAGGGTATAAGAGTATATATAGGCGAAAGAAGTAGGTCGGTGGAGCTACGAGGGGCCCACGAGGGTGGGGGGCACGCCTGCCCCCTGGGCGCGCCACCCTACCTCGTGGCCGCCTCGTTGCTTCCTTGACCTCCACTCCAAGTCTCCTGGATTGCGTTTGTTCCAAAAAATATCCTCGCGAAGGTTTCATTCCATTTGGATTCCGTTTGATATTCCTTTTCTGCGAAACACTGAAGTAGGCAAAAAACAACAATTTGCACTGGGCCTTTGGTTAATAGGTTAGTCCCAAAAATAATATAAAAGTGCATAATAAAGCCCATTAAACATCCAAAACAGATAATATAATAGCATGGAACAATAAAAAATTATAGATAGGTTGGAGACGTGTCAAGCATCCCCAAGCTTAATTCCTGCTCGTCCTCGAGTAGGTAAATGATAAAAACAAATTTTTTGATGTGGAGTGCTACCTAACATGATTTTCAATGTAATTCTATTTATTGCGGCATGAGTGTTTAGATCCAAAAGATTCTAGACAGAAGTTTAATGTTGACATAAAAATAATAATATTTCAAGCATGCTATCCAAGCAATTACGTCTTATCAAAATAACATAGCCAAAGAAAGCTTATCCCTACAAAACCATATAGTTTGTCCATGCTTCATTTTCGTTACACAAAATGCTCCCATCATGCAGAACCACGATGACAAGCCAAGCAATTGTTTCATATTTAGCCTTTTCAAACTCTTTCAACTTTGACGTAATGTATGAGCGCGAGGCATGGACATAGCACTATGGGTGGAATAGAATATGATGATGGAGGTTGTGTGAGAAGACAAAAAGGGAGAAAGTCTCACATTGACGTGGCTAATCAATGGGCTATGGAGATGCCCATCAATTGATGTCAATGCAAGGAGTAGGGATTTCCATGCAAAATATATGGGTGTGCATCCAACTTGCTTGCTCACAAAGACCTATGGAATTTTGAGGAAGCCCATCATTGGAATATACAAGCCAAGTTCTATAATGATAAATTCCCACTAGTATATGAAAGTGACAAAATAGGAGACTCTCTATCATGAAGATCATGGTGCTACTTTGAAGCAGAAGTGTGGAAAAATGATAGTAGCATTGCCCCTTCTCTCTTTTTCTCTCATTTTTTTATTTGGGCCTTCTTTCTCCTTTTTATGGCATTTTCTGTCCGGAATCTCATCCCGACTTTTGGGGGAATCATAGTCTCCATCATCCTTTCCTCACATCGGACAATGCTCTAATAACGAAAATCATCACACTTTTATTTACTTACAACTCAAGAATTACAACTTGATACTTAGAACAAAATATGACTCTATGTGAATGCCTCTGGCGGTGTACCGGGATATGCAATGAATCAAGAGTGACATATATGAAAGAATTATGAAGGTGGCTTTTCCACAAATACGATGTCAACTACATGATCATGCAAAGCAATATGACAATGACGGAGCCTGTCATAATAAATGGAATGGTGGAAAGTTGCATGGCAATATATCTCGGAATGGCTATGGAAATGCCATAATAGGTAGGTATGGTGGCTGTTTTGAGGAAGATATAAGGAGGCCTATGTGTGATAGAGCGTATCATATCACGGGGTTTGGATGCACCGGCGAAGTTTGCACCAACTCTCGAGGTGAGAAAGGGCAATGCACGGTACCGAAGAGGCTAGCAATGATGTAAGGGTGAGAGTGCATATATTCCATGGACTCAACATTAGTCATAAAGAACTCACATACTTATTGCAAAAATCTACAAGTCATCAAAACCAAGCACTACACGTGTGCTCCTAGGGGGATAGATTGGTAGGAAAAGACCATCGCTCGTCCCCGACCGCCACTCATAAGGAAAGCAATCAAAGAACACCTCATGCTTCAAATTTGTCACACAATGTTTACCATACATGCATGCTACAGGACATGCCAATTTCAACACAAGTATTTCTTAATTCCACAATTACTCAACTAGCACGACTCTAATAATACCACCTTTATATCTCAAAACAACTATCAAGTATCAAACTTCTCATAATATTTAATGCACTCTATATGAAAGTTTTTATTACACCCATTCTGGATGCCTATCATATTAGGACTAATTTCATAGCCAAAGAAAATTACAATGCTGTTCTAAAATACTCTCAAAATAATTTAAGTGAAGCATGAGAGATCAATAATTTCTATAAAATAAAACCACCACCGTGCTCTAAAAAGATATAAGTGAAGCACTAGAGCAAAATTTATCTAGCTCAAAAGATATAAGTGAAGCACATAGAGTATTCTAATAAATTCTGATTCATTTGTGTCTCTCCAAGAGGTGTGTACAGCAAGGATGATTGTGTTAAACTAAAAAGCAAAGACTCAAATCATACAAGACGCTCCAAGCAAAACACATATCATGTCGTGAATAAAAATATAGCCTCAAGTAAAGTTACCGATAGATGAAGACGAAAGAGGGGATGCCTTCCGGGGCATCCCCAAGATTAGGCTTTTGGTTGTCCTTGGATTTTACCTTGGGGTGCCTTGAGAATCTCCAATCTTCGGCTCTTTCCACTCCTTGTTCCAAAATCCATCAAATCTTTACCCAAAAACTTGAAAACTTCACAACAGAAAACTCAACAGAAAATCTCATGAGCTCCATTAGTATAAGAAAACAAATCACCACCTTAAGGTACTTTAATGAACTCATTATTTATTTATATTGGTGTTAAACCTACTGTATTCCAACTTCTCTATGGTTCATACCCCCCGATACTAGCCATAGATTTATCAAAATAAGCAAACAACACACGAAAAACAGAATCTGTCAAAAACAGAACAGTCTGTAGTAATATGTAGGTTTAGAATACTTATGTAACTCCAAAAATCCTGAGAAATTAGGAATTCCTAAATAATTTGTATATTGATCTACTGAAGTTGGAATTGATATTTTATCACTCCCTGGTAAAAAATGAAAATTATTCTCGTGAGTGCATACTTTCTGTTTTTTAGCAAGATCAAACAACAATCATCCAACAAGATCCTAAAGGCTTTACTTGGCACGAACACTAATTAAAACATAAAAAACACAATCATAACAGAGGATAGAATATTTATTTATTACTAAACAGGAACAAAAAGCAGGAACAAAAATAAATTTGGGTTGCCTCCCAATAAGCGCTATCGTTTAACGGCCCTAGCTAGGCATAAAACAAGAATATATCTAGGTATTGCCATGATAATGATAAGGCAAATCACGAAAACTCATCTCATACTCCCTACGTTCAGCAGCAAGTTTTCTTTGTGGCAAGCAAAAGTAATCAAAAGGGCTAAATTAATGGGACAAAAAGTCCCCAAGATCAAGCTCAAGAAGTATCGGTTCCTCCTTTGGCCCCTCATATTGCGCAACCAATTCATCATTATAAGCATTCTTTTGGGAAAAAGTCATGAGCCTTTGTTCAAGGGAGAAACCTAACCCATTGTTCTGGATAGCAAAATTATCATTAATTTCAGAAATCCTGTCAACTAGAAAATTGGTAGGAACCTTTTTTCTAAGGTTTTCATTAAAAGCAACATGATCTAAAGATCGTAAGCGCATTATGTCTTCTTGATAGAAAAGGATTGCTTCTATGGGAGGACGGCCGGCGTCGACCCTATAATGCGCAAAAATTTCCTTGGCCTCTTTTATTATAAATCTGAACTCATGAGTTAAAAAGGTGGTAGCTACTCGCTTAACAGAAGAATGCTTAATATTAGAAAATTCTAGAAAAATTCTCTATATGCAAGGATGCATGTGGATAAACTGTCTTTCAAGTTCAACCACGAGCAAAGATATAGCATCCGCAAGAATACTGGTTTTATGAATAATAGACCCGCTCATGGTGGGCAAAGCACCGGCGCAAGTAAAGAAATCTTGAATAACTGCTTTTCCAATAATATTACCACTACCGATCCGAAACTTTTTAGTGTGTAAAATAGTAGGTTCTTCATGAGGATAATCAAAAGAATCAACGTTTCCCGATCGTTACTACTATTCTTTTCAATGATTACCTCCCTAGTTTCAGACATGATGGCAACAAAACGTACTAAGAACAAACACACAAAAGGCAAGCGGAAAGAGACGAATGGAAAAAGGGCGAATAAAACGGCAAAGGTGAAGTGGGGGAGAGGAAAACGAGAGGCGAATGGCAAATAATGTAATGCGAGGGATAAGAGTTTGTGATGGGTACTTGGTATGTCTTGACTTGAGCATAGATCTCCCTGGCAACGGCGCCAGAAATCCTTCTTGCTACCTCTTGAGCATGTGTTGGTTTTCCCTTGAAGAGGAAAGGGTGATGCAGCAAAGTAGTGTAAGTATTTCCCTCGGTTTTTGAGAACCAATGTATCAATCCAGTAGGAGACTACATGCAAGTCGCCTAGTACCTGCACACACAAATAAGAACCTTACAACCAACGCGATAAAGGGGTTGTCAATCCCTTCACGGCCACTTGCAAAAGTGAGATCTGATAAAGATAATAAGATAAATATTTTTGGTATTTTTGTTGTATAGATTGGAAAGTAAAGATTGCAAAATAAATAGTAAACTAGAATTGTAGATCGGAAACTTATATGATGTAAAGTAGACCCGTGGGCCATAGGTTTCACTAGTGGCTTCTCTCAAGATAGCATATATTATGGTGTGTGAACAAATTACTGCCGAGCAATTGATTGAAAAGCGCATAGTTATGAGAATATCTAGGCATGATCGTAAAGATAGGCATCACTTCCGTGTCATGTAGACCGAAACAGTTCTACATCTACTACTATTACTCCACACATCGACCGCTATCCAGCATGCATCTAGAGTATTAATTTATAAGAACAGAGTAACGCATTAGGCAAGATGACATGATGTAGAGGGATAAACTCAAGCAATATGATATAAACCCCATCTTGTTATCCTCGATGGCAACAATACAATATGTGCCTTGTTGCCCCTACTGTCATTGGGAAAGGACATCGCAAGATTGAACCCAAAGCTAAGCACTTCTCCCATTGCAAGAAAGTTCAATCTATTAGGCCAAGCCAAACTGATAATTCAAAGAGACTTGCAAAGATATCAAATCATGCATATAAGAATCCATAGAAGAATCAAATATTGTTCATAGATAAACTTGATCGCAAACCCACAATTCATCGGATCTCGACAAAAGACACCGCAAAAAGTATTACATCGAATAGATCTCCAAGAACATCGAGGAGAACTTTGTATTGAGAACCAAAGAGAGAGAAGAAGCCATCTAGCTAATAACTATGGACCCGAAGGTCTGTGGTAAACTACTCACACATCATCGGAGAGGCTATGGTGTTGATGTAGAAGCCCTCCGTGATTGAATCCCCCTCCGGAAGATCGTCAGAAAAGGTCCCCAGATGGGATCTCTTGGGTACAGAAGGTTGCGGCGGTGGAAAAGTGGTTTTGTGGCTCCCCTGGATGTTTTCAGGGTATAAGAATATATATAGGCGAAAGAAGTAGGTCGGTGGAGCTACGAGGGGCCCATGAGGGTGGGGGGCGTGCCGCCCTACCTCGTGGCCACCTTGTTTCTTCCTTGACCTCCACTCCAAGTCTCCTGGATTGCGTTTGTTCCAAAAAAGATCCTCGCGAAGGTTTCATTCCGTTTGGATTCCGTTTGATATTCCTTTTCTGCGAACCACTGAAATAGGCAAAAAAACAACAATTTGCACCGGGCCTTCGGTTAATAGGTTAGTCCCAAAAATAATATAAAAGTGCATAATAAAGCCCATTAAACATCCAAAACAGATAATATAATAGCATGGAACAATAAAAAAATTATAGATACGTTGGAGACGTATCACTTATCTCACTACTAGGGAAAACCCTAGTAGTAGCGCGGGTTTAAAGCCCACTAGTAGCTCGGGCAGCCGCGCTACCAATAAGGCGCTACGGCTATTACTTAGCAGTAGCGCGTGCGACAAGCACTACTGCTAAGACACATAGCGACAACGCTTGTTCTGTCCCGCGCTGCTGCTAATCTAGCTAGTTGTAGTGTGTTTTTTATCCATCACTACTAGTACTCTTTTTTTCATTTTAGTGTATTTATACGTCATTATACAAATTTTGGTACAGTACCAATTATGAGGTTTATATCATTATGTCCATAACAGTGTGTCAAATGAAGGTGGATTAGGTTCAAGTGGAGGCAATATGTGGTGCATGTCAAAAGTATACTACTAATCCAAACATGATCTAGTTTGGACTAGTAGTACTTTTGATGTGCACCACATGTTGCCTCCACTTGAATCTAATCCGCCAGCACAAGCTATTTAATAATCATCATTGTCATTACCACCAACAGTATTTATTTAATCACCATAGTCATAGTGTAGCACACACTAGTAGAAAACGGAGCTTTAAAACCGGTTCGTAAGGGCCTTTAGTGCCGGTTCCATAACCGGCACTAATTGGTGGGCACTAAAGGCCCCCCCCCCTTAGTACCGGTTCGGCACGAACCGGCGCTAAAGTGCCACCACATGGCGTGAGCTCGCGCCCTGGTATGGGGGACCTTTAGTACCGGTTGGTGTTACCAACCGGTACTAAAGGTTTTTTTTTAAATTTTGAATTTTTTTTTTCGATTTTTAATTTTTCTGAATTATTTGGTGATTTAGTGTCTAATCACCTCTCTTAACTGCTCAAGTGTGGATCACTCATTCCAAATCATCTAACTTCTCGACCGGTCACCCATCCCTCTCATTACTCTAGCCCGAGCACGCTTATCTTTCGGGTTCTATTCTCCTTCGTTTCCAAGTCTGCACTTGTTGTTTTCCTGACAATAGTAAGATGCCAATCCTATTAACCCTCAGGAGTTTAGCTTGAGCATGAAGTCACACATTTCACTGTTTGAGTTTGAAACTATTATTCTAAAAAACAGTAAATATTTAGTAACACTAATATTTCTTCAATAAGTTTGACCATAGTTTGGCCACAGTTTGACCATAGTTTGACCACAGTTTGACCATAGTTTGACCAGATTTGACCAAAATTAAAAAAATTGAAATAATTATTTAGTAACACTAATATTCTTTAATAATTATCTAGTAACATTAATACTTCATGAATAAGTAGTTTGACCAGATTTAACAATTTTTTTTAAAAAAACTTAAATTTGACCTTATCTTTTCACTAGTGGCTTCTCTCAAGATAGCATATATTACGGTGTGTGAACAAATTACTGCCGAGCAATTGATTGAAAAGCGCATAGTTATGAGAATATCTAGGCATGATCATAAAGATAGGCATCACTTTCGTGTCATGTAGACCGAAACGGTTCTGCATCTACTACTATTACTCCACACATCGACCGCTATCCAGCATGCATCTAGAGTATTAAGTTCATAAGAACAGATTAACGCATTAGGCAAGATGACATGATGTAGAGGGATAAACTCAAGCAATATGATATAAACCCCATCTTGTTATCCTCGATGGCAACAATACAATATGTGCCTTGCTACCCCTACTGTCATTGGGAAAGGACATCGCAAGATTGAACCCAAAGCTAAGCACTTCTCCCATTGCAAGAAAGTTCAATCTAGTAGGCCAAGCCAAACTGATAATTCAAAGAGACTTGCAAAGATATCAAATCATGCATATAAGAATCCAGAGAAGAATCAAATATTGTTCATAGATAAACTTGATCATAAACCCACAATTCATCGGATCTGGACAAAACACACCGCAAAAATTATTACATCGAATAGATCTCCAAGAACATCGAGGAGAACTTTGTATTGAGAACCAAAGAGAGAGAAGAAGCCATCTAGCTAATAACTATGGACCCGAAGGTCTGTGGTAAACAACTCACACATCATCGGAGAGGCTATGGTGTTGATGTAGAAGCCCTCCGTGATCGAATCCCCCTCCGGAAGATCGTCGGAAAAGGTCCCCAGATGGGATCTCTTGGGTACAGAAGGTTGCGGCGGTGGAAAAGTGGTTTTGTGGCTCCCCTGGATGTTTTCAGGGTATAAGAATATATATAGGCGAAAGAAGTAGGTCGGTGGAGCTACGAGGGGCCCACGAGGGTGGGGGGCGTGCCGCCCTACCTCGTGGCCGCCTTGTTGCTTCCTTGACCTCCACTCCAAGTCTCCTAGATTGCGTTTGTTCCAAAAAAGATCCTCGCGAAGGTTTCATTCCGTTTGGATTCCGTTTGATATTCCTTTTCTGCGAACCACTGAAATAGGCAAAAAAACAGCAATTTGCATCGGGCCTTCGGTTAATAGGTTAGTCCCAAAAATAATATAAAAGTGCATAATAAAGCCCATTAAACATCCAAAACAGATAATATAATAGCATGGAACAATAAAAAAATTATAGATACGTTGGAGACGTATCACTTATCTCACTACTAGGGAAAACCCTAGTAGTAGCGCGGGTTTAAAGCCCACTAGTAGCACGGGCAGCCGCGCTACCAATATGGCGCTATGGCTATTACTTAGTAGTAGCGCGTGCGACAAGCGCTACTGCTAAGACACATAGCGACAGCGCTTGTTCTGTCCCGTGCTGCTGCTAATCTAGCTAGTTGTAGTGTGTTTTTTATCCATCACTACTAGTACTCTTTTTTTCATTTTTAGTGTATTTATACGTCATTATACAAATTTTGGTACAATACCAATTATGAGGTTTATATCATTATGTCCATAACAGTGTGTCAAATGAAGGTGGATTAGGTTCAAGTGGAGGCAATATGTGGTGCATGTCAAAAGTATACTACTAATCCAAACTTGATCTAGCTTGGACTAGTAGTACTTTTGATGTGCACCACATGTTGCCTCCACTTGAATCTAATCCGCCAGCACAAGCTATTTAATCATCATCATTGTCATTACCACCAACAGTATTTATTTAATCACCATAGTCATAGTGTAGCACACACTAGTAGAAAACGAAGCTTTAAAACCGGTTCGTAAGGGCCTTTAGTGCCGGTTCCATAACCGACACTAATTGGTGGGCACTAAAGGCCCCCCCCTTTAGTACCGGTTCGGCACGAACCGGCGCTAAAGTGCCACCATGTGGCGTGAGCTCGCGCCCTGGTATGGGGGACCTTTAGTACCGGTTGGTGTTACCAACCGGTACTAAAGGTTTTTTTTTGTAAATTTTGGAATTTTTTTCGATTTTTAATTTTTCTGAATTATTTGGTGATTTAGTCTCTAATCACCTCTCTTAACTGCTCAAGTGTGGATCACTCATTCCAAATCATCTAACTTCTCGACCGGTCACCCATCCCTCTCACTACTCCAGCCCGAGCACGCTTAACTTTCGGGTTCTATTCTCCTTCGTTTCCAAGTCTGCACTTGTTGTTTTCCTGACAATAGTAAGATGCCAATCCTATTAACCCTCAGGAGTTTAGCTTGAGCATTAAGTCACACATTTCACTGTTTGAGTTTGAAACTATTATTCTAAAAAACAGTAATTATTTAGTAACACTAATATTTCTTGAATAAGTTTGACCATAGTTTGACCACAGTTTGTCCATAATTTGACCATAGTTTGACCAGATTTGACCAAAATTCAAAAAATTGAAATAATTATTTAGTAACACTAATATTCTTTAATAATTATGTAGTAACATTAATACTTCTTGAATAAGTAGTTTGACCAGATTTAACAATTTTTTAAAAAAACTGGTTTTTGACCATATCTTTTCACTAGTGGCTTCTCTCAAGATAGCATATATTACGGTGTGTGAACAAATTACTACCGAGCAATTGATTGAAAAGCGCATAGTTATGAGAATATCTAGGCATGATCATAAAGATAGGCATCACTTCCGTGTCATGTAGACCGAAACGGTTCTGCATCTACTACTATTAGTCCACACATCGACCGCTATCCATCATGCATCTAGAGTATTAAGTTCATAAGAACAGATTAACGCATTAGGCAAGATGACATGATGTAGAGGGATAAACTCAAGCAATATGATATAAACCCCATCTTGTTATCCTCGATGGCAACAATACAATATGTGCCTTGCTGCCCCTACTGTCATTGGGAAAGGACATCGCAAGATTGAACCCAAAGCTAAGCACTTCTCCCATTGCAAGAAAGTTCAATCTAGTAGGCCAAGCCAAACTGATAATTCAAAGAGACTTGCAAAGATATCAAATCATGCATATAAGAATCCAGAGAAGAATCAAATATTGTTCATAGATAAACTTGATCATAAACCCACAATTCATCGGATCTCGACAAAACACACCGCAAAAAGTATTACATCGAATAGATCTCCAAGAACATCGAGGAGAAATTTGTATTGAGAACCAAAGAGAGAGAAGAAGCCATCTAGCTAATAACTATGGACCCGAAGGTACATGGTAAACTACTCACACATCATCGGAGAGGCTATGGTGTTGATGTAGAAGCCCTCCGTGATCGAATCCCCCTCCGGAAGATCGTTAGAAAAGGTCCCCAGATGGGATCTCTTGGGTACAGAAGGTTGCGGCGGTGGAAAAGTGGTTTTGTGGATCCCCTGGATGTTTTCAGGGTATAAGAATATATATAGGTGAAAGAAGTAGGTCGGTGGAGCTACGAGGGGCCCACGAGGGTGGGGGGCGTGCCGCCCTACCTCGTGGCCGCCTCGTTGCTTCCTTGACCTCCACTCCAAGTCTCCTGGATTGCGTTTGTTCCAAAAAAGATCCTCCTGAAGGTTTCATTCCGTTTGGATTCCGTTTGTTATTCCTTTTCTGCGAACCACCGAAATAGGCAAAAAAACAGCAATTTGCACCGGGCCTTCGGTTAATAGGTTAGTCCCAAAAATAATATAAAAGTGCATAATAAAGCCCATTGAACATCCAAATCAGATAATATAATAGCATGGAACAATAAAAAAATTATAGATACGTTGGAGACGTATCACTTATCTCACTACTAGGGAAAACCCTAGTAGTAGCGCTGGTTTAAAGCCCACTAGTAGCACGGGCAGCCGCGCTACCAATAAGGCGCTACGGCTATTACTTAGCAGTAGCGCGTGCGACAAGCGCTACTGCTAAGACACATAGCGACAGCGCTTGTTCTGTCCCGCGCTGCTGCTAATCTAGCTAGTTGTAGTGTGTTTTTTTATCCATCACTACTAGTACTCTTTTTTTCATTTTAGTGTATTTATACGTCATTATACAAATTTTGGTACAATACCAATTATGAGGTTTATATCATTATGTCCATAACAGTGTGTCAAATGAAGGTGGATTAGGTTCAAGTGGAGGCAATATGTGGTGCATGTCAAAAGTATACTACTAATCCAAACTTGATCTAGTTTGGACTAGTAGTACTTTTGATGTGCACCACATGTTGCCTCCACTTGAATCTAATCCGCCAGCACGAGCTATTTAACCATCATCATTGTCATTACCACCAACAGTATTTATTTAATCACCATAGTCATAGTGTAGCACACACTAGTAGAAAACGGAGCTTTAAAATCGGTTCGTAAGGGCCTTTAGTGCCGGTTCCATAACCGGCACTAATTGGTGGGCACTAAAGCCCCCCCCTTTAGTACCGGTTCGGCACGAACCGGCGCTAAAGTGCCACCACGTGGCGTGAGCTCGCGCCCTGGTATGGGGGACCTTTAGTACCGGTTGGTGTTACCAACCGGTACTAAAGGTTTTTTTTGAAAATTTTGGAATTTTTTTCTATTTTTAATTTTTCTGAATTATTTGGTGATTTAGTCTCTAATCACCTCTCTTAACTGCTCAAGTGTGGATCACTCATTCCAAATCATCTAACTTCTCGACCGGTCACCCATCCCTCTCACTACTCCAGCCCGAGCACGCTTAACTTTCGGGTTCTATTCTCCTTCGTTTCCAAGTCTGCACTTGTTGTTTTCCTGACAATAGTAAGATGCCAATCCTATTAACCCTCAGGAGTTTAGCTTGAGAATGAAGTCACACATTTCACTGTTTGAGTTTGAAACTATTATTCTAAAAAACAGTAAATATTTAGTAACACTAATATTTCTTCAATAAGTTTGACCATAGTTTGACCACAGTTTGACCATAGTTTGACCACAGTTTGACCATAGTTTGACCAGATTTGACGAAAATTCAAAAAAATGAAATAATTATTTAGTAACACTAATATTCTTTAATAATTATGTAGTAACATTAATACTTCTTGAATAAGTAGTTTGACCAAATTTAACAATTTTTTTTAAAAAAACTGGTTTTTGACCTTATCTTTTCACTAGTGGCTTCTCTCAAGATAGCATATATTATGGTGTCTGAACTAATTACTGCCGAGCAATTGATTGAAAAGCGCATAGTTATGAGAATATCTAGGCATGATCGTAAAGATAGGCATCACTTCCGTGTCATGTAGACCGAAACGGTTCTGCATCTACTACTATTACTCCACACATCGACCGCTATCCAGCATGCATCTAGAGTATTAAGTTCATAAGAACAGAGTAACGCATTAGGCAAGATGACATGATGTAGAGGGATAAACTCAAGCAATATGATATAAACCCCATCTTGTTATCCTCGATGGCAACAATACAATATGTGCCTTGCTGCCCCTACTGTCATTGGGAAAGGACATCCCAAGATTGAACCCAAAGCTAAGCACTTCTCCCATTGCAAGAAAGTTCAATCTAGTAGGCCAAGCCAAACTGATAATTCAAAGAGACTTGCAAAGATATCAAATCATGCATATAAGAATCCAAAGAAGAATCAAATATTGTTCATAGATAAACTTGATCATAAACCCACAATTCATCGGATCTCGACAAAACACACTGCAAAAAGTATTACATCGAATATATCTCCAAGAACATCGAGGAGAACTTTGTATTGAGAACCAAAGAGAGAGAAGAAGCCATCTAGCTAATTACTATGGACCCGAAGGTCTGTGGTAAACTACTCACACATCATCGGAGAGGCTATGGTGTTGATGTAGAAGCCCTCCGTGATCGAATCCCCCTCGGGAAGATCGTCGGAAAAGGTCCCCAGATGGGATCTCTTGGGTACAGAAGGTTGCGGCGGTGGAAAAGTGGTTTTGTGGCTCCCCTGGATGTTTTCAGGGTATAAGAATATATATAGGCGAAAGAAGTAGGTCGGTGGAGCTACGAGGGGCCCACGAGGGTGGGGGGCGTGCCGCCCTACCTCGTGGCCGCCTCGTTGCTTCCTTGACCTCCACTCCAAGTCTCCTGGATTGCGTTTGTTCCAAAAAAGATCCTCCTGAAGGTTTCATTCCGTTTGGATTCCGTTTGTTATTCCTTTTCTGCGAACCACCGAAATAGGCAAAAAACAGCAATTTGCACGGGGCCTTCGGTTAATAGGTTAGTCCCAAAAATAATATAAAAGTGCATAATAAAGCCCATTAAACATCCAAAACAGATAATATAATAGCATGGAACAATAAAAAAAATTTAGATACGTTGGAGACGTATCACTTATCTCACTACTAGGGAAAACCCTAGTAGTAGCGCGGGTTTAAAGCCCACTAGTAGCATGGGCAGCCGCGCTACCAATAAGGCGCTACGGCTATTACTTAGCAGTAGCGCGTGCGACAAGCGCTACTACTAAGACACATAGCGGTAGCGCTTGTTCTGTCCAGCGCTGCTGCTAATCTAGCTAGTTGTAGTGTGTTTTTTATCCATCACTACTAGTACTCTTTTTTTTCATTTTTAGTGTATTTATACATCATTATACAAATTTTGGTACAATACCAATTATGAGGTTTATATCATTATGTCCATAACAGTGTGTCAAATGAAGGTGGATTAGGTTCAAGTGGAGGCAATATGTGGTGCATGTCAAAAGTATACTACTAATCCAAACTTGATCTAGTTTGGACTAGTAGTACTTTTGATGTGCACCACATGTTGCCGCCACTTGAATCTAATCCGCCAGCACAAGCTATTTAATCATCATCATTGTCATTACCACCAAAAGTATTTATTTAATCACCATAGTCATAGTGTAGCACACACTAGTAGAAAACGGAGCTTTAAAACCGGTTCGTAAGGGCCTTTAGTGCCGGTTCCATAACCAGCACTAATTGGTGGGCACTAAAGGCCCCCCCCCTTTAGTACCGGTTCGGCACGAACCGGCGCTAAAGTGCCACCACGTGGCGTGAGCTCGCGCCCTGGTATGGGGGACCTTTAGTACCGATTGGTGTTACCAACCGGTATTAAAGGTTTTTTTTTTGAAAATTTTGGATTTTTTTTTCGATTTTTAATTTTTCTGAATTATTTGGTGCTTTAGTCTCTAATCACCTCTCTTAACTGCTCAAGTGTGGATCACTCATTCCAAATCATCTAACTTCTCGACCAGTCACCCATCCCTATCACTACTCCAGTCCGAGCATGCTTAACTTTCGGGTTCTATTCTCCTTCGTTTCCAAGTCTCCACTTGTTGTTTTCCTGACAGTTGTAAGATGCCAATCCTATTAACCCTCAGGAGTTTAGCTTGAGCATGAAGTCACACATTTCACTGTTTGAGTTTGAAACTATTATTCTAAAAAACAGTAATTATTTAGTAACACTAATATTTCTTGAATAAGTTTGACCATAGTTTGACCACAGTTTGACCATAGTTTGACCATAGTTTGACCAGATTTGACCAAAATTCAAAAAAATGAAATAATTATTTAGTAACACTAATATTCTTTAATAATTATTTAGCAACACTAATACTTCTTGAATAAGTAGTTTGACCAGATTTAACAATTTTTTTTTTAAAAACTTAAATTTGACCATATCTTTTCACTAGTGGCTTCTCTCAAGATAGCATATATTACGGTGTGTGAACAAATTGCTGTCGAGCAATTGATTGAAAAGCGCATAGTTATGAGAATATCTAGGCATGATCATAAACATAGGCATCACTTCCGTGTCATGTAGACCGAAACGGTTCTGCATATACTACTATTACTCCACACATCGACCGCTATCCAGCATGCATCTAGAGTATTAAGTTCATAAGAACAGAGTAACGCATTAGGCAAGATGACATGATGTAGAGGGATAAACTCAAGCAATATGATATAAACCCCATCTTGTTATCCTCGATGGCAACAATACAATATGTGCCTTGCTGCCCCTACTGTCATTGGGAAAGGACATCGCAAGATTGAACCCAAAGCTAAGCACTTCTCCCATTGCAAGAAAGTTCAATCTAGTAGGCCAAGCCAAACTGATAATTCAAAGAGACTTGCAAAGATATCAAATCATGCATATAAGAATCCAGAGAAGAATCAAATATTGTTCATAGATAAACTTGATCATAAACCCACAATTCATCGGATCTCGACAAAACACACCGCAAAAAGTATTACATCGAATAGATCTCCAAGAACATCGAGGAGAACCTTGTATTGAGAACCAAAGAGAGAGAAGAAGCCATCTAGCTAATTACTATGGACCCGAAGGTCTGTGGTAAACTACTCACACATCATCGGAGAGGCTATGGTGTTGATGTAGAAGCCCTCCGTGATCGAATCCCCCTCCGGAAGATCGTCGGAAAAGGTCCCCAGATGGGATGTCTTGGGTACAGAAGGTTTCGGCGGTGGAAAAGTGGTTTTGTGGCTCCCCTGGATGTTTTCAGGGTATAAGAATATATATAGGCGAAAGAAGTAGGTCGGTGGAGCTACGAGGGGCCCACGAGGGTGGGGGCATGCCGCCCTACCTCGTGGCCGCCTCGTTGCTTCCTTGACCTCCACTCCAAGTCTCCTGGATTGCGTCTGTTCCAAAAAAGATCCTCCCGAAGGTTTCATTCCGTTTGGATTCCGTTTGATATTCCTTTTCTGCGAACCACCGAAATAGGCAAAAAAACAGCAATTTGCACCGGGCCTTCGGTTAATAGGTTAGTCCCAAAAATAATATAAAAGTGCATAATAAAGCACATTAAACATCCAAAAGAGATAATATAATAGCATGGAACAATAAAAAAAATTTAGATACGTTGGAGACATATCACTTATCTCACTACTAGGGAAAACCCTAGTAGTAGCGCGGGTTTAAAGCCCACTAGTAGCATGGGCAGCCGCGCTACCAATAAGGCGCTACGGCTATTACTTAGCAGTAGCGCGTGCGACAAGCGCTACTGCTAAGACACATAGCGGCAGCGCTTGTTCTGTCCCGCGCTGCTGCTAATCTAGCTAGTTGTAGTGTGGTTTTTATCCATCACTACTAGTACTCTTTTTTTTTCATTTTTAGTGTATTTATACGTCATTATACAAATTTTGGTACAATACCAATTATGAGGTTTATATCATTATGTCCATAACAGTGTGTCAAATGGAGGTGGATTAGGTTCAAGTGGAGGCAATATGTGGTGCATGTCAAAAGTATACTACTAATCCAAACTTGATCTAGTTTGGACTAGTAGTACTTTTGATGTGCACCACATGTTGCCTCCACTTGAATCTAATCCGCCAGCACAAGCTATTTAATCATCATCATTGTCATTACCACCAACAATATTTATTTAATCACCATAGTCATAGTGTAGCACACACTAGTAGAAAACGGAGCTTTAAAACCGGTTCGTAAGGGCCTTTAGTGCCGGTTCCATAACCGGCACTAATTGGTGGGCACTAAAGCCCCCCCCTTTAGTACCGGTTCGGCACGAACCGGCACTAAAGTGCCACCACGTGGCGTGAGCTCGCGCCCTGGTATGGGGGACCTTTAGTACCGGTTGGTGTTACCAACCGGTACTATAGGTTTTTTTTTTGAATTTTTTTCGATTTTTAATTTTTCTGAATTATTTGGAGATGTAGTCTCTAATCACCTCTCTTAACTGCTCAAGTGTGGATCACTCATTCCAAATCATATAACTTCCCTACCCGTCACCCATCCCTCTCACTACTCCAGCCTGAGCACGCTTAACTTTCGGGTTCTATTCTCCTTCGTTTCCAAGTCTGCACTTGTTGTTTTTCCTGACAATAGTAAGATGCCAATCCTATTAACCCTCAGGAGTTTAGCTTGAGCATGAAGTCACACATTTCACTGTTTGAGTTTGAAACTATTATTCTAAAAAACAGTAATTATTTAGTAACACTAATATTTCTTGAATAAGTTTGACCATAGTTTGACCATAGTTTGACCACAGTTTGACCACAGTTTGACCATAGTTTGACCAGATTTGACCAAAATTCAAAAAATTGAAATAATTATTTAGTAACACTAATATTCTTGAATAATTATGTAGTAACATTAATACTTCTTGAATAAGTAGTTTGACCAGATTTAACAATTTTTTTTAAAAAAACTTAAATTTGACCATATCTTTTTTTCCTTTTGGAATTTGAGGATTCTAAAAAATTGCAAACAAGCCGTAGGCGGTCTCCATCGGATGCGGATTTTCGTGCTGAATTTTTTGATATATTATATGTTTTTTCCGACATCGTATGCAAAAGTTATAGCCGTTTTACATTTTCCCTACACTTTTTGCAAAACATGTCCAAATTTAAGTTTTCAAATTTTCGTAACTAGTAGATGTAGTAATATAACTACCTCTCGAAGGATTTTATTTTTTGAAGTTTTTATCATTTTCTTTTGATTTTTTCAGAACTGAAATGGCAACACACGGGGGGGGGGGGAGGGTTAGAGTTTGAAAATTGCCCTATAGTGCCGGTTTGTGTCACAAACCGGTACTATAGGTCAGACCCCTTTTGTACCGGTTCGTGGCACAAACCGGTACTAAAGGTTAGCCCTTTACTACCGGTTTGTGACACGAACCGGTACTAAAGGTGATCGTGGGGCCCCGGCCTAACGCCAGCCTGCCATCACCCCTTTAGTACCGGTTCGTGGCACGAACCGGTGCTGAAGGTTCAACACGAACCGGCATTAATGCATAGCCGTTCGAACTGGCACTAATGGTACCATTAGTGCCGGCTCAAATTCAAACCGACACTAATGTGCTTCACGTTTGACCCTTTTTCTACTAGTGACATCATCATTTTCAAAATCATTCTAGCTAGCTAATCACCACCAACACTAGCTGCGGTAGCTATCTAATCACCACCAACACTAGCTAATAATAATCACCATAGTCATTACCACTAATACTAGCTATTTAATCATCATAGTCATAGTGTAGCACATCATCATCTTCAAACTCATTTCTAGCTAGCTAATCACTCCTGCTGCTCTCTCTCAGGTAAAGTAACATAAAACATGTATAACACTTCTCCTTCATCAAGTTGGAGCATGCATATGAACCTGTCTCCAAATCGTGGGTTGCGCTTCTAATTGCTGCCCCCTAGTACTTCTCTGCGATCATTCACAATTTTGCTCCAGTCTTTCACTATTAAGCATTCCTTGCTATTAGAAATCCTGAATGCACTAAAGTGCATTGTAGGATATCTTGGCCGTAAGCTAAAAATATTCATGGTACCTTTAGTCTCGATCCAATCAGGCACAACATTCATCGGGAGTCCCTGTTGAAGAACATCGTATATTAACATAGTTAGCAATGAAGTTTAGCTTAAAAAATAATGTATGCAAAAGATGAACTGAGGACAAATAGTAAAAATCTTATCATCTTTCCTAAATACATGTGACCGTAGTTCAGTACGAACACTATTGGTCGCACGTTTTTAGTACTAACATTTCTAAGTGCAGGAAGAAAATTTGTCTTCACAGTATCAAGATCCTGAAGCCATGAAACATAATGACTTAGCTCCTCGCAGTTTAGTTCAGCCCCGGGACAGTAGTAGGTCCAGTCTACCAAGCGCTGGTCATGTTTGCTTGAACGGAAATAAGCTGACAATTGAAATTAGTTGTCAACTATTTTTGAATAAACAATATCAAAGACATAAATATGGTCAAGAAACTCACATAATGGTATAACTGGAGGCGTCTGCACATCGACCCAGATGTCGGTATTACATTCAATATCATCTTCCGAACGAATATCAAAGGTGATAATCATATCAGGCTCAAATGCATAAGTCTTGCATAGTGCTCGCCAAGTTTTGCATCCAAAATAGGTGTAGTCGTCTTCGTTTGTATAATTTTGCATGGAAAATATAACCATGCTCGGTCTTCGTCAAGTAAACTTTCTTTACCTCCATAGTACGACTGAAACCTATCTTATACAAGACAGAAACTCTTGCATGGCAGGGGATATGCAAGTAGAATAGTAAAATAAATAAATTATAAGTTGAAGCAAATGAAGGAGATGTCATGCTTAATTACGAAAAAAGAGTTGCCATTGTGACTTACTGTATCCACTTCAAAGTTCTCGTCCAGCTTGATGCTGAAGCTCCTATCATCATCTAGGAAGGTTCCGTCGCATAGGCCGCGCTCGTCTTCGCAGTACTTGCAAATACCGAAATCCTTTTCGTCGTCAGACATTTCCTATGTTCATAGTTGAAACATTAATTGAAAATCGATCGAAGACAACTACCAGGATACTCAACACACAAATCCGGGACACTCGATATTTCCTACATATTCTGGCACAAGTCATGCCAAAATTCACGAAAAATCCGGCATGAGCTTTGCTAAAATACGACATATCGAGCGCCTGAAATTTTACAGAACGGAAATGAATCAACAATCCGTCAAAACATAGGCCACTTAGAGGTGTAACCTGCAAACATGACTGGCCACTTGGGCAAGCACATATCCTATTTGAGCAACACAAGATATACACTTCAAAATATCTTATAGGACTCATATTGACATGAGCATTCAATAAGCAAAACCAAATCGTAAAATAAGTAAGTATTCAAATTAGCATGCATTCAATAAGCAAAAGTAAATCATCTCATGCGTCCGTACATCATCGAATATTATCACTAATACATCCCGAATAGTATCATCCATATAACATCACTAATACAACTAAAACCCTAGCGCACGACGGGTATCGGCGCGGGCGGTGGACACCCACAGAGAAGGAACCATCACAGGATCATAGCTCCAGTGAGATCCCTAAAGAACCTGCCAGGTATTGGAGAACATGTGCTCCAACGCAAACAAGTAGCGACGGACGTGCGCGTCCTCCTCACTGACACGGTGACGCACCACCTCCGCGGGGTCCTCGAGCCTCTGGACCGTCACTGGCCCACGCGACCGCCACCAAAGAAGGTTCGGGTCAATGACGGGCTGACTCCTCACCAACCTGCGCCCCTGGTAGGTAGCACCTCCCAGTACCACCCCGGCGGAGCCCAGTCCCGGACATGACCCATCTGGTGACGCAGGTGTCCTCCGCCGACTCGACGACGAGGACGCGGGATAGGCATCGTCGACGTCGATGTGGGAATAATTGCTTTAACTAAAAAAGTAAACTAGTTCTATTAATTTTCATACTAAAAATAAAATAGTTGTATTAACTCAACTAGTTCAATTAAGCACTTACTATGAATAAAAATAAACTAGTTTTTACTAAAAATAAACTAGTTCAACTAGTTATATTAATTTTCTTACTAATTCTATTAAACGCTTACTAAAAACAGTAAAAAAACTAGTTAGATGGACTCTAAAATTTAACACTAACTGATGAACTCTAAAATTTAATGAACCCTAACTAATTTGATGAACTCTAAAATTTAACTCTAACTAATTTGATGAACTATAAAATGTAATGAACGCTAACTAATTTGATGAACTCTAAAATTTAACCCTAACTAATTTGATGAACTCTAAAATTTAACCCTAACTAATTTGATGAACTCTAAAGTTTAACCCTAACTAATTCGATGAAATCTAAAAATAATTCTATTTAACAACTATTGCCGTAATTAGAATCTAATTTGATGAACCCTAACTAATTAGATGAAGTATGAAATTTAACCCTAAGAACCCTGGCTAGGCAGGCGTAGGGGAGGAGGAGGAGGAGGGCGTGCTCACCTCTGGAGCCGGCGGAGTTAGGGAGAGGGGCACGTGGCGTCGAGGTCGGCGACGGGGTCGGGGTCGGGGCGGCGGGCGCACGGCGGAGGGCAGCGATGTAGGGGGTGCGTCGAGGTCAGTGTCGGGGGTGGGGTCGAGGTCGCGGTCGGGGGCGGCGTCGAGGGTGTGCGGGGAGCGATGGGTCGCGTTTCTTAACAAGCGCTACAGCTATTCCTTCTCTTTTTTATTTGCTTTCCATTTAATTTTATTTTCGTTAGCAGTAGCACCTTTGTTCGTAAACGCGCTGCTACAAAACAAGTAGCGGTAGCGCAGTTCTACGCAGATCGCTACTACTATGTGTAGCCTATCGGCTAAACCGTGGGAATTTTAGTAGTAGCACTTTTGTACTCGGGCGCGCTACTGCTATAACTGTATCTGTAGCGCAGTTTAAAACACCAGGCTGCTGCTAATTCCACCAGCGTGCGTTTTTAGCCCGCGCTACTGCTAATGTTCTGTGTATAAGGTTTTCCCTAGTAGTTCCTCCCTGTTCCTTGACGAGTTATCTACTAAGATTGAATCTTGCACGATTCCTATTGTTATTGGAGGAGACTTTAACCTCCTTCGTTCTCCCTCTGACAAAAATAATAACAACTTCTCTTGGTCACTTGCTAATTGATACGTCTCCAACGTATCTATAATTTATGAAGTATTCATGACATGTTTACAACAATTTTATATGGTTTTGGTATGATTTGCATGGAACTAACCCGGACTGACGCTATTTTCAGCAGAACTACCGTGGTGTTGTTTTTTATGCAGAAATGAAAGTTCTCCAAATGAGCAGAACCTTTTTGACGATTATTTTGGAACAAAAGAGACCCTCGAAGCTTTGTGGGAGGGTCAGAAGAGCCACAAGGAGGGCACAACCCACCAGGGCGTGCCTGGCTTTGCCCCGGTGGGTTGTGCTCACCTCGAGGCCCATTTTCGCGTGAAATAGACGCCAAAAGATCCTATAAATAGAGAAGCTGTCAGAAATAACCCCAGATCATAAGTTCCACTGCCGCAGGCCTCAGTAGCCACCGAGAACCAATCTAGACCCCATTCTGGCACTCCGCCGGAGGGGGAAATCATCACCGGTGGCCATCTTCATCATCCCGGCGGCCACCATGATGATGAGAGATTAGTCCACCCTCGGGGCTGAGGGTTTGTACCAGTAGCTATGTGTTTAATCTCTCTCTCTCTCTCTCCCTCTCTCTCGTGTTCTTGAGATGTCATGATCTTGATGTATCGCAGGCTTTGTTAATATAGTCGGATCATATGGTGTTTCCCCCTCTCTATCTTGTTGTGATGAATTGAGTTTTTCCCTTTGAGATTTCGTTGTTATCGGATTGAATACTTTTATGGATTTGAGAGCATTTGATGTATGTCTTGATATGAATACCCATGGTGACAATGGGGTATCATATTGATTCACTTGATATGTGTTTTGGCAGTCAACTCGTGGATTCCTGAGGTGCCATTGGGGTAATCTATGCATAGGGGTTGATGCATGTTCTCGTCTTTGTGTCTCCGGTAGAAATCTTGGGGCACTCTTTGAGGTTCTTTGTGTTGGATTGAGTATTATGAATATCCATTTTCTTTGGTGTTATTTTAGTACGAACTCTTGATAGATCGATCGGAAAGAATAACTTTTGTTATTTTAGTACAAACTCTTGATAGATCGAACGGAAAGAATAACTTGGTGTTATTTTAGTAAGAACTCTTGGATAGATCGATCGGAAATAATAGCTACAAACAATTTCTTCTTATGTTCTCTACTAGATAAGAACTTTGGAGTGATTCTTCATCGCACGTTGAGGGATGGTTATAAGATCCAATTAGATTAGCACTGTTGAGAGATTGCACTAGCGAAAGTACGGACGCTAGGCCCCATTTTCAAGCATTGCAATACCGTTTTTGTGCCCGTTTACTATTTGCTACCTTGCTGTTTTTATTTATTTAGATTATAAAATATATTTCTACCATCCATATTACGCTTTTATCACCATCTCTTCGCCGAACTAGTGCACCTATACAATTTGCCATTGTATTGGGTGTGTTGGGGACAGAAGAGATTTCTTGTATTTGATTGCAGGGTTGTTTGAGAGACACTACTACAGGATGCGGCTAACGCGACACCATGATCAGATACCCTTTGACGAAGCTGTGTGCGATGCATTAATCACAAACGGGGATGTAAAAGACCCGTCAAAAATGTGCGAAACGGTAGTTGCGTGTACGATTCAGGGCACACAGTTAACCCGCTCGAGCTGTTTGCGTTGAGACAGAACAACAGAAACAGGCAGCCATATCAATATTTGTGCGATTTACGGCATACACATTTCACTCCAATGAACTATTTGCTATTAGAGAGTGTAACAGAAATGGTTAGCCAGATCAAGATGTTCGTGATATAGGGCATACGGTTCACTCGGATGAACTGTTTTTGATTAGCGAACACAATAGAAACGGTTCAACTTAACAAGATGTGTGTGATACGTGGCAAACAGCCGACTCAGATGAACTGTTTGCAATGAGAAATTACAACACAGACGGTTAATACAGTTAGTTCGTGTGCGATTCTGTGTGTACAAAAAGCTTTGAGAAATGCAAACTACTTGCTTGCGGTGGCTAGGACTATCGCACATGATGCGTCTGCGAGTACTCGTGTGCGATGATTAGTAAGTTACACATACATTTCCTTATGTTAACACTTGTGTGATAAATAACACATGGCGCCAAATACGGTACTCGGGTTGTGTGTGTGCTCCACTTAGTCTTCCCGCGCTCCAGTGAATGCTTCCCGCACTCCACATGGGTGAATTGTAAAATCCACCCATCTTCCCTCACCGGTTTCCCGCCACCAGCTAACGGCTTGCTGCATATAACCCAGGAGGCAACGCACCGCCGTGACACTCTGCGCAGATCTAGTCCTCACCTACCGTTAGTTATTCCATGCATGCCAGGCAATGACCAAAGCTTTGACGTCGGCGCCTACCTGAGTTACATCTTCAGCGAGGCGAACGAGCCGGAGCAGGTCGGGGAGCGCGATCTTCATCGGCCGGTTCAGGCACCATGGCCCATCGGCAGCGATACCGGCGTGACAGTCCTTGGGAGTACAATCAACATATTGCAGAGGAGGTGTGATGGGCAGTTTGTCATCCACCGTGCGAAAGATCTAGAGATGCATGGTTGCATGATCAACGACCCACTCGAAGAGCCGCCATCACCAGTGCTCTCAAGAGCCTGATGCCCTGCAAGAAATGGGCAGAGGACCTCAATGATTCAGTCAAGACACAGGCAGCATGTGGCTTCATCATTGCCCATGGCGGCCGTGTCAACCTCGATCCCGATGATGTGGTGGCCAAGCTCGAGCACATACTTGGAGGAGTTGACGTCCCCGACGAAGTAGAACATCGCCAACGTGATATCTTGAGGATGCAGGTGATGGACGAAATTTGCTACCAGGTAGAGACATGGAAATGGAGCGGTTCTGTGGAGTTGTCATGCGTGCGATTACACGCTGTCAAGCTCTTCTGGAAGAGGCCCAGCAGCCCCAAGAGCCTCCTAGTGCTAGCAGCTCCGTAGGTAGAGGTGGGTCGGGACACTTGGAGTGAACGGCCACAAGGGTGCCATGATGATCATGGAGTCCGAGAAGACCATCATCGGAAGGCCGCCAACTCAGCCTTTTAGCTTATATTTTATTATAATTCTATGCATATGTAGGTCGTGAGTGTTCTGGGCCTTGCCGCATGTGGCATTTTAAATTATCCTGAATATGTAAGACAATCATTAAGAATTATTAACCATTGCCATTGTAAATTTGCCTCAACGGCGAGCAAAGCGCGCAGGGACGCCAGAGCGGAGCCCGTCGTGGCCGACTCAACGGCGAGCAACCATGTGGTCAACCTTCTGCCATCAATAAATTTTGACCATGTTTCTCGTCACATTGTAGATTACAACACAATAAGTAATTGCAAATCTTTTCACACCTATGAAACTAATATGTGTTCACACTTAGCACCGGGCTATAAAAACTACCCACTCAAAAATTACTTCATAGTTCCTCTCCTGATCACCCACAAAACTGGTCTTTCTTGTCAAGTCGTTCCGCCATGACCGGTCGGAGGAGTTTTGGGTGGACATATAACCAGGCAGCAAAGACCAAGGCCGCGGAAGCACTAGAGAGGTCCCGCCGCGAAGCCGCAGCCTTAGCAGAGATGTCCCGGCCCGGCGCATCGCGGAGCCCTCGAATGAGCTCTCACGGGCATGCGAGGGCTCTCACAAGCGCATTCGCGGCATCGGCCATTGCAACGAGCGGCGTTCCTAAAGTCCTTCGTTGGCAATGATGACATTCTCGCTGGCGTCACTATGTAGCAGGAGCTGGTCGATGGCTTCATGAAGCAGCTCAAGATCAGCGATACCTTGGTTGACAAGGCAGCCGGCCTCGTCGAGCAACTCATGGGTGACAATGCGAAACTCCTCAAGGTGCTCGCCGAGAAGGAGGAGGAGGCCGCCGGCTGGAAGATGCTGCATGAGCAGAGCAGTGCCTCAGGGATGACGCTGATAGCGGTCGTCGAGGAACTTATGGGTGACTTGAGGAAGCTCCGGATCGAGCGCGAGCAGGAGGTGGAGGAATCCGTGGCTGCTTTCAAGCAAAGTCGTGAGGAATTGAAGAAGGATCTGGAGGATGTCATCGCCCGGCGATCCATCGACGAGTAGAGACAGTAGCGACCCAGATTGTTGTCTGCAATTTCCTTCTTCTCTTGTCCCCGTGTCTTCCGGGCTTTGCCGCATGTGGCATTTTGAATTATCCGGAATATGCATGTAAGACAATTATTATCTGCGCCATTGTAAATTTGTCGTCATATTATCCGTTGACATTTTATTTGTGGTCGTATTATTCGTTGCCCTATGTGGCAATTTAAATTAGGGCGGAATACGAGTTGAAAACACAAACAAAGCAAATGCTGCCATGGGATCACAAGCAAACACCCGCCGTCCAGGTGCTTTAGTTAACCCATTAATGGAGAAGTTGTGAGCGAGGCGGGCGGTGGCTGGTGCATGGAGGTCAAAGAGCTCGCTTTCCGATGAGCATGGGCGGCCTTGCTGCTCACACATGTCCCGTCAAGCCTGCGACTGCGAGGTGGACATGATGCACGCGTCACGTCAAGCTTGCGCAGCGGACTGCTTGCACGCGTACCGCTGAACCTGCATGGCGGACTTCTCGCGATCGTACCGTCTAATCAAACAGCTACACGCACGCCACCAAGTATGGTTAAATTTCGACACGGTTAATATAATACAACCGTTTGCGATACTAATGTGTCAGCTTTTTGTTTCAAAAAGGACTTTGTTGGGTACTAATGTGTGCGCCTCTTCTCAAATTGGACGATTTTTTACCACGGCATATATGTGCCATGTCATGAAACCATGCCAAGTTTCATGTTTTTTGGGTGAGTTTTTATTTACTGGGATTTAAAAATCGAGATTCTCAATGTTTCAGGATGACGACAAGTTTGTAATCCATTCCCATTCCTTAAATGAGACCTAAACATGCACCCAATGACACATGTATGATTTTCCACCCATTTTGCTTCACTGGAGCAAGTGCTTGTATTTCAAATTTGAATTATGGACTACATTAAATGCATAGAAAACTTAGTAATTAGTAATATATATACAATGGCCAAACGAACCTTGAACGGTTTCAAATTTCAGCCCGACACTCCTCTTATTCTATGTTGCCTGTAGAAAACAAAGTTTAAGGCGAGAAGATGTAGCGATTATTGTTTTGCTCCCAAGAGGGGCATGTTTCCCTACCGGAACCACGAGGGTTGCGACAGGCTCCAGTTTGTAAGAGGCTTGTAATATAGCTTCACCCAAATTGGACAATTATATGTACCATGTAGTGACACCATGCCAAGTTTCATGATTTCCTAGTGAGTTTTGGATTTACAGAGATTTAAAAACCGAGATTCACAATGTTTGTGGCCAAGCCAGGACAGCGAGATAGTTGAACTCGTTCCCATTCATTCCATGGGACCTAAATATGCACCCCAAGGAAACATGTACATTTTTTCTAGCCATTTTGGTGCACTAGAGCATGTATTTGTAGTTCGGATTTGAATGATGGACATGAAATGCCTAGAAAACTCAATTAATGAATAAAAAAGGTCAAACGAACCCAGAATAATTTCAAAGTTCAGCGCGAATCTCCCGTTGTTCCGTGTTGCATGTAGAAGAAAATACGAGGCTAGAATAGGGAGCAATTATTGTTTGGCCCACAAGGGGACACAATTCCCTATCGAAACCACGAGGGTTCTTACGACAGGCACCGGTTTGTAAGAGGTTTGTAATAAAGCTTGGCCCAAATTGGCAATGTTTTTATCACGAAATATATGTGCCATGATGTGACACCATGCCACCTTTGATGACTTCCTGGTGAGTTTTGGATTTATGGGGACTTAAAAACCGAGATTTGAAATGTTTAATTAAGGACGATTCAGGACACCGGTATGGTTGTAATTCGTTCCCTTCCTGGCATGGGACCTAAACATGCACCTAAGGACACATGTATAATTTTTCTAGCCATTTTGATGAACTGGAGCTTGTATTTGTAGTTCAGATTTGAATTATGGAGATTAAATTCCTAGGAAACTCAATTAGTGTATAAAAAAGGCCAAACGAACCATGAATAAGTTTAAATTTCAACACAGATATCATGTCGTTCCATGTTGCCCGTGGAAGAAAATACTAGGCGAAAAGAGGCAGTAATTACATTTTGCCCACAAGGGGAACACGTTTCCCTATCGGAACCATGAGTCTTCTTTGAGAGAAGCTCCAGTTTTCGTAAGAGGTTTGTAATAAAGCTTGGCCCAAATTGAACAATGTTTTTACCACGACATATATGTGCCATGACGTGACACCATGCCACCTTTGATGACTTTCTAGTGAGTTTAGGATTTACAGGGATTTAAAAACCGAGATTCCAAATGTTTGAGGACGAGCCAGGACGTGGGCACGATTGTAATTCGTTCCCATTCCTGGCATGGGACCTAAACATGCACCCAAGGACACATGTATAAATGTTCTGGCCATTTTTGTGAACTGGAGCATATATTTGAAGTGTATAAAAAGGCCAAACGAACCCTGTATAATTTTAAATTCTAGCACAGATATCCTATCGTTCCATGTTGCCCATAGAAGAAAATACAAGGCGAAAAGAGTCAGTGATTACAAGGGGGACATGTTTCCCTATCGAAACCATGAGGCTTCTTTGAGAGAAGCTTCGGTTTGTAAGAGGCTTGTACTAAAATATGGGCCACAATGGACGAAAAAATTTCCTCGACATATAAGTGCCATGTCATGACACCATGCCAGGTTTCACGATTTTCGGCTTACTTTTCGATTTACGGGGATTTAAAAACCGACATTCTTCTCACGAAATGTTTTCAAATAGCACAAGGTTCACTCACGAAAGCCGATATTCAATGAAAACTTCGTGGAAACCATATTTTAAAGTTTCATAAAAATCTAAAAAAAGTGGGATGTTAAGAGGGTGATGTTTTATTGTGACACAAAATTTCAAGTTGAAAAATATTACGAGATGTGAGTTATGAAAAAGACAAATTCAGCCCTAAATAGTGACATTATTATTCGGCACTATTGAACGCTGATTTTGTCGTTTTCATAGTTCACATCTCGTAATGTGTTTCAACTCGAAATTTTGTGTGGAAATAAAACATCATCCTCTTAACATCCCGCATTTTTTCAAAAAAAATTGAAACTTCAAAACATCTTTTTCTCCTGGTTTTCACCGGTTTCCACCGATTGTTGGTTTCCGTATGATATTCTCCCTCCTGCTGGATGTGCGATCTGACTCATGCATTCTGATTGGCTAGAACCCAAACCCCACAGATCGTACGTGTGCAGCGTTGGATGCTCTCAGATCGACCGGCAACCCTTGTGCGGCTTATAGATGCGGCACATATATGTGTGCTCCCCGAGGTATATATACTATCCTTTACTGACAATTAGGGGGGTCCACACAATTTATCCCTTTGACCCAACAACGAGAAGGGTTTGACCATGATGGTTTCCTATTGATACTAGTAAGGTACACGTGCATTGCACGCATGAGATTTGGTAACCAAATTATGAATAAATAGCACACTATAGCATGTATGCTTTGAGTCATATATGCATGATGTAGATGTTCGTTTAATTCTTATAATTCATCTCATCCAAAATCAATTAGTTTTATAAAAAATCTATTTTAAGATTCATGGAATTGTGCATTGTAAAGGTAAAAACAAAAAGTGAATTCATTTAGAAAAAAAGTTCGGGCAATTAAAATATGGAAGATTCTACAGAAGAAAGGAGAAGTGCTTGTGTTTTGAGGTTTGTGCATTATGCTTAAGTTCAACCATGGAGTCTTCTAGATTGTACATGTGGCAAAATCTGGTGCAATGTATATGATATCCAACGGCCAGTAGTGATCGGATTTGCCATCTCTGTACCGTCGGATTGGCTTCATCCAACGACCATCTTTCAAAGTTATTCGCTGACTATATAGGTGTATAGATGTATAGATATATATAGATGTGTCCCATTCTAGACCAAATAAAGTTTGAGCGCATGCGTGGGACAAACTCCATGCCGCCGCCACCTCGAAGTTGGGAAACTGACATCGTACGTATTGAGCCAGGCTTGGAGTCGGGTACGGTGTTAGGTTTGTAATGTAGTTGGTGGCCTATCGAAGTTGTGCATTTGGGATTTAAACACATCACACACCACCGAACCCATACATATTTTCGGGCCGCATGCAGTGTATATGGGGTCTTCTGATCAACCGCATCTCCCTTGTGCGGTTTTTTGTGACGACACGCATATATGTGGGCTCCCCGAGTGTATATATATCATCCCTTTGACCGGTAATGAGGGGTATGTGTTGGCCATGAATGGATTCCTCCTAGTTCGTGTTAGGACCGGTCACCGTCACAAGTCGCTCAACCAAATCTCGAGCTCATGCGTTGTCAGGATTCCCTCCCACATGCTCGGATTGCTAGGTTCGATCTACATCAAACCCTGCATATCTCGTCCTTAACTACCTTGCCTTCATGGTTGTTGTCTATATCGAGAGGTAGGCACCACATCTAAATTGTACATTATTCTATATTAAAAACACACATCACCCCTTCCCAACACACATCATTTTGGGCTGCATGCAAGAGGTGCTGGTTTTGTGGTCCCTCTCGTCCGATTTTTATGATGGTTCAATCCATTGGCCCAAGCGGTTTATCGACAACAACAACTGTCATTTTACCAAATGATAGATTCATTGGTCCGTCTTATGGTAGGTCATGGCGACATGCATGTATGACCAAAGTATCGATCATTACGTGCATCCGCCCCGCTGACACAAAGTGGGAGGTGGTGGGCCAAGCATCCTAGCTAGGTATGACATTATGTCATTATATGTATATATCCAAGGGTGCTTTCGGGTTTGTGAGGCAGGTGCCACCAAAGTTATGCGTTGTGTATTTAAAGTTTTAAACATCCCCAGTATTCATACATATATTTGTCCACTTCCAGGTGGTTCTTGACTTCTGGCCCCTCTCATCGATCTTCGACGACGAGCCCAACTGTGGGCCCAGGCGGTCAAAGTTGTGCATTGGAATTGTGAACATCACAGACCACCCTTTTCACTCATATATATTTGGGCCATGTGCTGGTGTGGCTGTCTTCTGACCCTATCTACCATTATTTTTTGCTACAAAGAATCTGATGACGCTCAACGGACATGGGTATAATACCTTAACCGTGTGCCATACAAGTGCGCTGTGAATCATCATGCGTGGACAAGCACGAGCAAAGGTGGAGGTACTGGCTCAACCGTGTGCGATGCAAGTGCGCTGTAAAATCACCACGTCCGTGCAAGTGCGAGCATGGAGGTACTGGCTTAACCATGTTCGATGCTAGTGCACTGTAAAACCACCACCTGTGCAAGCTAAAGGCGGGTAAGTTTATTTGGAAATTAGGACAAACCGTGTGCAATAGACGAGCTAGCTAGCAATTAATATAAAAACAAACTACCTGCCTTGAGCGTTGCAAAAATTAGCGGTTCCATGCCACTTTTCCTTATTATCATACACGCATATTGTTATTGGACCATGCGCGATCTTGGGAACTCCCGCCCCGCATCAATTCCTTTACCCAAATTATAGTAGCCGCCATACTTCAACCATCGCCCACACTCCTCCAGCACTGACCTTATAGTAAAATTGCAGTAGCCGAGGCATTTGAACCGTTGCCCTCCCTTGTCCACCACCATCTCCACAAACCATTACTAAAATTTTCAGTAGCCGCGACATATCCTCAAACACCAACCCCCCTCCACAGTCCCCCACCAGCCCCCCCCCCCCCCCTTGAACCGTAGCTCGCGGCCGCCGCCGGTGCCACCGCCAACCCCTGCCGGTCTGCCCATTCCTCCTAGCTTAGATAATAAAGGTCAGGTTACCCAGCTATTCCCATACCGTCGCCCCACTCCCCTGAGTTTTTAGATGAGGCCTGCGGTGTCCCTCCCCGCCAGATCCACATCGCTTGCTCCAGAATGTCGTACCCTAAGCTCGACCACGTATCCCGTGGAGCCCGACGAGCATTTGGCCAAGAAGAGGTTTATCATGGCCTCTTCGGCGGACGTTGGCGAGGTGGCCGCCGTTCGCCCCAACCTGTCGATCCCAGAGCAACACATCACCACGGAAGCCGGCGAAGACGTTGACTACGTTGCCATGCCGAAGGCTTCATGTCAGCAGGCTAGCGTATTACTGTATCTCAGGAAAGCTGGCTACGACATCAAGCTCGTCCACAGTGACGGCTTCACGCGGGCCATGTCACAAGTTAAGTGGTCCATTCCCAACCCCTCTGGTTCAACCGCCGTCGATCTCTTGGATGGCCCTGCTGCTGATCTCCTCCACCAAGCGGTCAAGGATTTGCGAGCTTTATACACCATCGAGCCCATTTTGTCATTTCTGAACGACACGTTCTACGGCGGCGGCTTGGGATCCTCAATTGCCAAGTCAGATCTCATCGACCACGACCACGGCCATGAGGAGGGCACCCAAGAAGGTTCTTCCAAGGTGAAACAACCCATCTGTGACATCAGAGAGCGCATCATTGGTTTGTGCTCTTCCAACTGGAAGGATCCTGTCCATGAAATGTGAGGCAACATTCTATCAGCAAATCTTACCTTTTCTAGCTTGCCAACCGATACCCTTTGTTGTTGTAGCATTTGTCGTGCAGTGCTTTAACTGTGCCGTGTTTAATTATTTCAGTTATGCAAAAATGCATTGTTCAATAGGGTTATGTGATGTTTAAGTATGAATTGTCCACTTCAGTTTCACAAATGGCTATATTTGGTTGTTTATAGTGAGTAGATGCCTTGTTTATCTGTATTTGGTTGTTAGGTTGGTTGGAGTGAGCATCTTGCAGTTATCAAGCAGATGTATAAGTATATGGTTCTTAGTTTGGTTGAAGTGAGCATTTGTCCAGTTATCAAGCAGATGCCTTGTTTATCTTTATTTAGTTGTTAGGTTGCTTTTTTAGCATTTGTCCAGTTATCAAGCAGATGCCTTGTTTATCTATATTTGGTTGTTAAGTTGCTTTTTTATCATTTGTCCAGTTATCAAGCAGATGCCTTGTTTATCTTTATCTGCTTGTTAGGTTGGTTGCAGTGAGCATTTGTCCAGTTTTCAAGCATATGCCATGTTTATCTGTATTTGCTTGTTAGTTGGTTGCAGTGAGACTCTATCCAGTTTTCAATGGCTATATTTGGTTGTTATACTGGTCATTTATGCCTTGTTTATTTTAGTCATTCACAATGTGTTCTTCATTATGTGCAAGTCAGAACTATGTCGCTCGACTACATCAATACCAATTTGAATAGCTATATTTGGTTCCAGTTATTCCTGGTGTAGTTAACACAATGCCCTTTATTTCAGTTTTACACATTTATCCAGTGTGATGTTTAAACATTAACTACATTCTATTCATTTTCAACAATACCCGTTTGAATTGCAATATTTGATGGTTGTTAAGCCTGCCTTCCAATTTATATCTGCTTTAACAGCATGATGAAACCAACACATTCAAGGTATCATTCGGAGATGATATTGTTTACCTTTTCTATATTTGTTTGATGTTAAGGTTGTTGTACTTATCATGCCTTTCCACTACTTATGTAGGACAACAACGAGACTAGCCACCATTTTCCATCGAGGTTAGCTTCATCCCTCGGCTTGTACTCCCCCCGTCATTCCATAATGTAGTGCATATAGATCCAGGCCTGGACACTTGTTAGCTTCTAGTATTGACTTGTTGCTTGTATGTACATATGCCCTTGGCAAGGATCCACGCATCGACCGTTTTTGCGTATGGGGGGATGAGATATTCATGAACAAGCATCAAGTGAGGAAACTGATAAGGATTATTAGCAAAAAGATACAAATGGTGGAAAGCAAATGTTTTGTTTGTGCTCTATCCAACACAACAGTGAGCTATAGGATGGTAACTACAAACTCCACAACCTTTTCTTTTTACTGCCCATAATGAGTTGTTAGACAACAATGTCTGAATATTTTTCATTCCCAGTGGTTCCCAAAGCAGTTCACTCAAGATTACCTCGCAAAGTACATGATTGGTGGGCATCGAGAAGTCGTAATCAAGACAGTGAAGGATGGACGGGCAGCCATCACAATGGGTTGGACTAGAGTCGTGCGCGCATTATGCATGGAGGAGGGCACAATATGGGCATTCCGCTTCACCTTGTCCAGCAACCAGAATGTCTTTCGCCTCTCTCTTTACAGTCTTTAGTACAACTGTGGTTCATCATTCTTTACTTGGTGCTTCTGTAGTTCTTCAGTATATGTACCTATGCATCGAATTATGCATTCGTGGTTGAACCTATATTTGTAATAAACATGGTTGGATATGAAATAAGTGATTACCTACTTTCAAGTTCAAAACATGTGATTTTTAAATTAGGGATTAGTTAGAGATTACACTGCACACAGTTTGGAAAAACGAAACGTCTGCGATAGATGTGGAGATCAGATACGTTTCTAGGATCCACTACGTGTGCGATCAATCTCCACTTCGCACATGGCATCCTCTGGAAACTGTTTGCATTAGGCCACCTTGCGCAAACGTACCACATAAAAACTGTGTGTGATGGACAACCTTTGCCACACAGTTTCTTCTATGCACCGTGTGTGATGCATTCAATAACACAAACGATAAAATTGTTAATATTGTGTGCAATGGCAACGCTATCACAAATGATTTAACAGGAAAAATTGTGTCTGATGTACCTATTAACGGAAACGTTTTCCTTGGAGCGACTGTGTGGGATGTACATACGAACAGAAACGTTTAGGTGGGACTGACTGTGTGGGATGTACTTGCGACCAGAAACAATTTCGCCTGTATAATTGTATTTTTTTAGCTCTGCTGTATGTATTTCCGTATTTAATCGCTCGCCGGTCACACACAACCTCATTTTGCCGAGCGTGTGTGCGAGGAGGGCATATCCCCGATGGTTTCTGGGCCGTGTGGGAAGGACCCCCCTATCGCCATCACTCACTAGGCGACGGTTGCAAATGCCCTCACGGAAAGGGGTTTAAAACCATTTGTATAGCGCCGACACGTACTAGTGAGAGAACATCTTCATCCTAAACCTCCCACGGATTGATAAACCTTAGGTCATCCACTTGAGGGAAAATTGGTACTGTCCTACAAAACTCTGCGCTTGGAGGCCCAACATGTGTCTACAAGAATAAAGTTGCGTAGTACACATCAAGCTCTTTTCTGGCGCCATTGCCGGGGAGGTGAGTGCTTGAAGGTATCGAATCTTTTAGTTTCTTGTTTTATCACTAGTTTGGTTTATAAAAGAAAACTACAAAAAATGAAATTGAGGTTGCATCATATTGTTCATCTTTATAATGTCTTTCATGAAAATGATGGAAAGGAAAATTGTGCTCAATTCATTGAAGAAGAATTCAATAAAATGTTTGGCATAAATGATGAGCATGATTGCAATGTTGTTTGTATGAAGTCTTTGAATATCCATGATGCTAATGATATGCAAAGCCATAAGCTTGGGGATGCTATATTTGATGAAGATGATATTTTTAATCACCCAAGATCTGATGTGCAAATTTGTTGTAATGATTGCATGCCTCCTATTTATGATGATTATAATGATGAAAGTGAATTTGGCGAGGTCATGACTTTATTTAATGATGAATCCACCATTTTGTATGAGGCTTCAATTGACTATGATAACAAAGTTGCTATCTATGATGATTATGGCGATGACATGTATGCTATAAATAATAATGATAACCATGAAACTTGTCATCATGATTTTAATTTTCAATCACATGATAGTTATTTTGTTGAGTTTTCTCCCACTACTATTCATGAGAATAATTTTTCTTATGTGGAGAGTAACAAAATTTCTATGCTTATGGATCATGAAAAGAATGCTTTATGTGATAGCTATAATGTTGAATTCATTCATGATGCTATTGAAAATTATTATGAGAGAGGAACATTTGCTTTTACATATCTCAATAATATCAAGTTTCCTCTCTATGTGTTGAAAGTCTTGAAGTTGCACTTGTTTTGCCTTCCTATGCTAGTTTATTTTTGTTCCCATAAGTTGTTTGCTTACAAAATCCCTATGCGTAGGAAGTGGGTTAGGCTTAAATGTGGTTGCCATTTGTTTCATGATGCTCTTTTTATGTTTCAATTCCTATCTTTTATGCGAGCATCATTCAGATCATCATGCCTAGCTAAAAGGCATTAAAGAAAAGTGCTTGTTGGTAGACAACCCAACATTTCACCCTACTGTTTTTGTGTGTTCACATGATTAGCCTACTGTAGTAATCATGTTTTCTTGCTTTCGTTTCAATAAATTGCCAAGTAAGACCTTTGGGATGGCTTATGGTGATAATTTATTTGATCTTGCTGAGAAACATAAACTTTTTCAACAGAAGCGTGATAAAATGCTAATTATTTTTGCAGAAGATTAATAGACAAATTGCCCAGGATTTCCTATTTTTTCAGAATTTTTGGACTAGCAGAAGTATGGTTGGTGTACAGATTACTACAGACAGTTCTGTTTTTGACAGATTCTGTTTTCAATGCATAGTTTGCTTGTTTTCTAGTTTCTATGGCTTATATTGCTCAAAATAGATTCTGGAAATGATATGCTGCAGTATGCATTGTGTGATAATAGTTATGAATCTTGTCTTTGACAGTACCAAACTGAAATGGTTTGCTCTTTTATCATACTAACCTATCTCACGAAGTTTCGTTAAGTTTTGTGTGATTGAAGTTTTCAAGTTTTGGGTGAGATATCAATATGAGGAGAATAAGGAGTGACAAGACCCTAAGATTTGGGATGCCCAAGGCACCCGAAGGTGATATTCAAGGAAGATCCAAGCAACTAAGCTTGGGGATACCCCGGAAGGCATCCCTTCTTTCGTCTCCAACATTATAGGTAACCTCACTTGGAGCTATGTTTTCATTCATCACATGATATGAGTTTTACTAGGAGTGTCATTTTATTTTGTTAGGATTTGCTTTCTGTTATTTAGAATAATGTTTTGCATCTTTTATTTCAATAAAAGTGGCAATGATAGCCTTTGCCATGCTTATTTTGCAAGTATACATGTTGCTGTTTCAAAACAGAAAGTTTACCGTTGTTGCAAAAATACCCCAGAAATGTCAGAATGTGATAAAATGTTGAAACTTTTTGCAAAATGAGCTCTGATAAATTTTCTACAGTGTGGCAAATTTTCATAACTTTTGGAGTTAGGGAAGTATTGATACTCTTACATTCTTTATAGACTGTACTGTTTGGACACATTGCTGTTCTATTTGCATTATTTGCATATGTTTGCTTGTTTAATTATTCTATTTGAGTATAGGATTATTAAATATGAAGAGGAATTTAGTGTGCAATGTTTAATAATAATATTAGTGATTTGCTACAGTAGATAATGATAAGGTTTTTGCATTGGTTTAAAATAACTTATCTCACGAGT